>NT_187003.1:950000-1300000 GCF_000001635.26 Mus musculus
TCAGCACCTTCCCCTTGTCTCTTCTGATACTGACAAAAAACCTCTTCAGGGAGGAGGAAGCCACAGAGGCCGTGGAACATTAAGTCTGGCCTTAAGTAAAGTTGGCGGATGGACCAAAAGATTCCTGAATGCCAGGCTGTTTGTGGCCTGATTATGTCAGAACCAACTAGGGGTCTTAAGACCACCCAGGTCCTACAATGGATGAATCCAGACTTGAGAACTCCTGGTATACTGCTGAGCCTTATAACCTAAGAATTCTAGAACGAGGACACACATGGGCCTCCAGTTCTGCCCATGCATCTGGGCCTAGAATTGGTGTGGAGTCTGTGTCTGGAAGCACCCAGCCTACGCCGAACATCTCAGGAAAGCTCGGCCTCAGTTCTGTATCTTCTATGTGCAAAATAAGAATCTCCAAGGCCTTCTACTCTGAAGTCTGTGACAATGCAGAGAGGCCAGCAGCATGAGAGCCCTCTGTTGCCTCGCTGAGCCTCAGTTTTCTTGTGAGTGAAGATCTATCTACAAGGCCACTGTCTCCAAGTCTCTGAAGTATGGCTCGGATTCTCACAAACCCAGCCTTCATGGTTGTGTTTAAATCTTGGTTGTAATGCCTGTCCTGTCCTTCACAGCAGGCCACTAGCTCCAGTTAAAGTGCTGGTAGGTACCATGGTTTAGTCCAAGGGACGATCGACATGAGAGAGAAGGCTCAGAAGGGCTAGCCTCAGCCTAACCTCCCTAAAGACTCCCAGGATATATCAAAAGTCATGCTGTCTTTTGCTGCCTTAAAACAAACAAACCAAACTAACCAACCAAAAACTCACAAGCTTTTACTATGCAACAACAGCTCAGCCGGGAGTGGTGGCGCACACCTTTAATCCCAGCACTTGGGAGGCAGAAGCAGGCAGATTTCTGAGTTCAAGGCCAGCCTGGTCTAAAAAAGTGAGTGCCAGGACAGCCAGGGCTACACAGAGAAACCCTGTCTCAAAAAACAAAAAACAAAACAAAACAAAAAAAACCAGCTCAGGCTAGCCTGGATATGTAGACCAGGCTGGCCCTCAAACTTCCAGAGTTCTGTCTGCCTCTGCCTTTGAGGTGCCAGGATTAAAGTCACACAACTTTACACCCAGCTTTCTGCTGTTTTTATGAGACAGTATAGCTCAGTAGCCCAGGACTCACGTCTAAAGCCAGATACCCTAAGCACAGGGTTGGAGCTCTCAGTGTAGGCCAGAGAATTTTTCCAGGTCTTTGAGCTGGTAATAGATATCTTCAAGTACCCAGAAAAGTACCCAAAGAGGGGGTCCCACTGAGGCACTGAGCTGTTCAGGACTGGTGGATTTGCCACCCCTGTTTTTCCTGCTCCTCTCTTCGCTCAGCCCTATGGAGGACTTGGTGGGGTGGGAGGAGCCTATCCTAGAGCAATGGAGAGGACTTCTGCTGCCCCCCCTTTCCCCAGCCCCTTTTGTCACTATAGAGCAAGAAAGTCAGCTGTGTGGGACTTTGTCTCCTTAGATTGATCTTTGACCTCCTGAAACGATACTTTTCCGGAGACTAAAAGCAATCTAAAAGTCACCAAAAGAATCATGGGATTGCTTGTTTCATGAGTCTCAGTCCTCTGCATTGATCCAGTTGATCCAGGCCTCCTCAGATCCATCAAAAAGGGTTTCTGTGTTCTTTGGCCGGCTGCTGTAGGTACAGCCTCTAGGCTCACCCCTGTAGCCTTATTTGTCACTTGTTTCCAAGCCTTTGCCGCTGCCTGATTAGAGTTCCCAGCAGTGACACCAGCACACTTAACACTTGCCACTGGAGCCCCAAGCCTGGGCCATGTCAACCTACTGTGGATATGTGAAAGCTCTACTTCCTTGCTCTAAGGTGGGACAAGGCTCTGAAGTGCACCTTACACTCTGGGTCTCTGTGGGTGGGTGGTGGCAGTGCAGTCAGGCTGAGGCTGGAGTTCAAGCCACATTCGATGTTGCATTATGTGGTAACCTTGCTTGAGAGCACTTCTTTCTCAAATTACCCGCACCGACTATGTGCCTACGGTTCTGTTTCCAGAAAGCCTGACCCAAGTTGGACTATATTAACTGAATGAAAAAACTTTCTGTTATATCTGGTAGGTTATAACCAAAGGAACCCCTGGGCCACATGGAGGGGAAGTCCTTATCAGATTATATTAGATGTGTGTCCCACCCCCCACCCCCCACCCCCCACCCCGAGGCATCTTAGAAGCTGGGATTTTTAGAACTGGGAAGCTAATTGTTTCTGCTTGCTACATTCTTGGTGCGGGTGGAGAGTGGTAGAAAGGCAAGTTTTATAATTGCTTTGGCTGGATGGCTTGTCGGGACTGGTCAAGGTGCACCTGCCACTAACAGGAAGCCTGCGAAGGGGAGGTAACACACACGAGTCTCTTTTACCTGTCCCGGGAATCCAGGAAGGCCTTGTTGACCCAGACCTTGACCTCTTCCACTGTGTCGTGGATGATGTCAGTTTCGGCAGTTGGATCTTAGGGAGGGAAAAGCAGGAAGCAGGGCATCAATTACCACTCCTTTGAGATGTCCTTTGGTTCTTAGTCCCCCACCCTGACCCCGGCAGCCATTAGCTCATAGGGGTTCAAGATTAGGATATGCAAAAAAGTCCTCAAAGCATTGGTCCTCGGTCTTCCTAATGCTGCGGACCCTTTAATACCATTCCTCGTGTTGTGGTGACCCCCAATCATAAAATTATTTTTGTGGCTCCTTCATAACTGTGATTTTGCTTCTGTGGTGAACTGTAATGTGAATATCTGGTTGCGGGGTATCTGATAGGCAACCCCCATGAAAGGGTCAAATGACCCCTACAAAGGGGTCGAGACCCACAGCTTGAGAACCACTGCCTTAAAGGTAGGTGATTAACAGAATGGAAAGCGACCTGTCTGCTCTTCAGCAAGATGTCAAATTTGCCCTATGGGATTCTGGTACAGAGCCCAGGAAGAGGACAATAGGGCATTCAGTGTGACCACGCAGCTTGGGCTGCCTGGGATCGGGTGAGATGGCCCTGTGATCCCTTGAACAAGCCCATCAGTGTTTAGCCAATAGCCAGGGCGTGAAAGGAGAGATGCTCGGCTTGCTCTCTCCAGGTTGGGGTGTGGAATATGAGAGGCTGCCTCTTTTCTGAGCAAGGAGACTGCACCAGATTGAGCAGTGTCCCTTTGGAGCTTCAGCCTGTGACTTTATTTTCAAACAGGCTTTGCAGATCTGATTAATTCGGATGAGGACATGAACCTGAAGTCCAGTGACTGGTGGGCTTAGGAAAGGACACAGGAAGAAGGCATGTAAAACTCAGGGTAGCTACAAGTTAATGATATAAAGATGCCTCGAGCCACCAGAATCCAGGAGAGGCAAGGAAGCCTCCTCTTTTAGGGCCTTTAGGAGGAGCATGGCCCTACCATTATCTTTGTCTTGAATTTCTAGCCTTCTGGGCCGTGTAAGTATAAATCAGCATTGATTTCAGCCACCCAGGTTATGGTACTTTGTCTTATTCCAAGAAACAAATACACTATGACGCTTACCATCGCTGGCAGATGCCGCAGTCTGGAGCAAGGTCAGGGAAGCCAGGAGGGCTGGGAGATGCAGAAGCACTTTCATCACTGAAATGAGACCAGGGCCGTATACTAGAAGCCTTAACGAGAGCGATGGCATCTCAGAAAACAGGGAAATCCCAGCAAACTCAGATGCCCTAGCTATACAAACTCACAGTATTCACAGGCTGGGAGAGGCAGAAAGGCGCAGGAGGGAAGGAGGCTTCAGGGTCTGAGGACCTGATAGAGCTCTGCATTTGCCCCACCCCATGATCTTGGGCAAATTTCTTAACACTGGGCCACTGGCCTGCCAGTAAGGGGCAGGGTCTAATGACCCAGGATGTCCCGTTCTGCTTGGGGAGCCTGGACTTGTTATGTCACAGACAGGAGAAAATTTCCCAAGTTTTAGGGGTTCTTTTGCCTCCTTCTTCAGATAGCTTGCTTCCTGATAGCCAGGCTCCGCTGGGGTGGCACAGGGGAGGCAACACAGCACACCTTTCCTTAGAAATTCCACAGGACTTTCCCCTCCCTCAAAACTGGGGCGCTTGACCCATGGAACACCAACCCTCCCATTCCCTCTGCCATATCTGATTAGGAAACCTGGCTTCTCATTTCTTTACTTTGACTCTCTCTCTCTCTCTCTCTCTCTCTCTCTCTCTCTCTCTCTCTCTCTCTCTCTCTCTCTCTCTCTCTCCTCATTAAAAAGAGAAAGAAAGAATTCAAGGCCAAAGCTGAATTATTTTCTGTGTTATGGCCATGCTCCTGGCTGGTGTGAAGCAAGGGTGTGGGGCTGAAAGCAGAGCCAGGCAAATGTGGGGTCCTGACACTGGAAAATAGGTTTGAGCAAGTCGTCTGGGAAAGCCGTTGTCTGCAGCTGAAGGCAGCCTGGGTAAAGCATACAGAATCCTGGGGTTCTGTGATGTTTAAGGCATTTACCCACCTTCTTGGCCTCACATTCATTTTAGGCATGTCCCAAGCCCTTCCCTGAGACTCAGAGCATGCTCTGAAGAGAGATCCACAGCTCTTCTCCTCCTGTGTCTAGGGAGGAGGAGGGAGAGGAAAGCACAGATGCAAGTCCATGCCTCTTCTCAAGCAATGTCCCCTCTGCCTCATGAACTCCTGTGTGCTTTCAAAACCCCAGCCAGTTATCCTCTTCTTCGTGACATTTAACAGGTTTCTCTGGGCAAAGTTAGGTTATTTCCATCACATCCTACCTCAGGATTTTACTTGAGTCTTTTCATGTCTGTTTTCAAATAAGGCCATGAGTTCCTGGAAGCCAATGCTTTATTGTGTGCCTGTGTGCGTGTTTGTGCATGTGCGTGTGCGGGTGCATGTGTGTGTGTCTAAGCTCAGCATTGGTACAAATTAGCACTGAACATATACTGAATGAGTGACAGAAAGGAGAGGTTTAACTTGTGGAGTTTGTACAGGGCCAGCTGATAAGCTCTTAGTCAGTTTCTCATACTGTCATGCGTGTAAGAATCATCTAGTGATCTTGGAAGAGTACAGACTCTAGCTTAGCACGGGGTGGGAGGTGGCCCTGGGTCTAAACCAACAGCAAGCTCCTGGGCAATAGTTCTGCCTGGAAGACCATACTGAGTACTGTGACCTTCCAGAGTTTGACTCTCAGACTTGCAAGTCACCAAAGACTGAGCGGGAAGGAACTGTTGGAATTCATTTCCACCAACGGCAAGAACCCGTTGAGGTTGATGGTGGAAAGAGCCAACCGGAAAGCCAGTGAACACCCCATCCCCAGGCAGAACGCTGCATTTGACCTTTCAAGCAGCTCTGGAATAAAGAGGAGGATGCAGAGGCAAGAACTGTGATATTACAATAGGTGACATATCGCTCTCTGTTTCATATATTAGAAATCTCATTTGATATATGATCACACCCATATCCAACATCCCTCCCACACATGATTGTCATCCACAGTAATTCCTGGTTCAAAGCTCCCTCCCTAAATTAAAATATAAAAACCATGATTTCTTTTTCCCCCTGAGGACAAACTCTCTAATCAATGCCTCCACCACCACCACCACCACCGCCACCACACACACACACATACACACACACAACCTTTCTGTATTGGTGCGGACCATGAAATTCTTTGAACTATGTCATCTGATAATAGACCACAACCCTCCCATTTCAGTAGGGATCCTGCCCTTTGTCTGGGAGGGAGGGAGGAATGATGCTCAGAGAAGCTAAGAAGAATCTCAACAGACAAGCCTTATTGGGATTTCCCACTCAGCCTATTAACATTAGGTCTATGTGGCTGTCTGGGCTTTGGTTGTATTATGCTATAAGACTCCAGAGGGCTTCTAGATGATTGAACACGTGGAACTTGCTAGAAGGGATATGCCCATAGAAAGCAGAGATATCCTATGTTCCTTTGGACATACCTCGTTGCCCTGTGTCCTTTGAAATAACCAAAGTGTTCCCCCTGTGTCTTGTGAGCATCTCTAGCAAATTGGTCAAGTTTAAAGAGGAGTTGTGGGAAGGCTGAACAGCCTGGAGTTTGTGACTCGCTCTGAAATCAGGGTTCACTCTTGGGGACTGAGCATTCCACCTGTGAGATCTGATATCTCCAGGTAGAGACTGTCAATACCGAATGGAATTAGCAACACCCAGCTGGCATCCAGCTATCCAGTGCATCTTGCTGGTGGGTGGGGATTTTTTCCTAGACCTCGAGTCAGAAGCAGGCTGTGACATGCTGATAGAAGAAACTGAGTTTGAGATTTGAGTTTATTTTCCTTTTATATTCTCAGGGACTTTTATCAAGCCGTCCCTAGGAAAAAGACTCCTTTGTCCTAGCTGGAGGTGACTCACTGGGTATGGGCTGAGTTTAGTCAGTTACATAAAAAGCAATACAACTTAACCCCTCAGCTCTCCCCAGATGAAACCCATCTAGTACCTACAGGTCTGGCACTTGGTTGAGACCCAGAGGACTGCAGAATATTTAAAACCAGTGACTAGATTATCAGGGCTGACCAGCTGTTCAGATCTGCTGCAGCCAACAGGCATGAAGGAGGTGAAACTTTGAGAGCCCTGGCTTAGGCACCCCCACCCCATGCCCACGACAGGGACACCTTACTACAGTGGGGAGTATCATTTCAGCTCTGTCTGGAGAACACCGCACTCACTCAACTGTCTCCTCAACTTTCTGAGCGACCCTGGACACCTGTCTTGGGTCTCTTTTTCTAAACAGTACAGACGAGAAAGCTTCATGGAACCTTCCAGTCCTGACAGTTGATGAATGGTGGTCCTGCCTGGTTTGCAGGGGCAGAAAAGGCTTCTTGCCTGGCAGCAGATTTAGTCATCCCCTAAAGGACAGGGCAAAAAGTTGCCGATTCATAGTTAAATCTGGCACCAGAAAATGCCCAAGGAAGACAAGTCCAAATTAAGGACTAAATGTTCTCCAGTCTTGGGATTTCATCATCCACTTTGCAGGAAGCAGGAAAGGTTAACACGACTTACCTGCAGTGTGCCTTGACCTCCCGTGGCAGCCAGAAACTTTTTTCTGCTTAGACGAGTTGGTCTTTTATATACTCCTGTAAGAATGTACTTATGGGAAAGGCCCAGAGGGAAGGATTTTGCGAGGTCGAAGTGGCTTAAAGGACACACACACTCAGGCTCAGCAGGGAACACCCTGTGACTCCAGGCACACGCAATAAGGAAACCATAGGATGTCAGGGAGCAGTTGATGTAATATCGCTGACTAGGCGGCGTTACTTCTCTTTCCACCTTCCAGCTTAAAATCTGCCAGCTTGATCTAGGCAGGGAAGATTCAACCCCAAGTCTTGTGCATGCGTGACACCCCTCCCCCCATAGATCTGAATAGCTCTCAGAACTAAGTCTAGTTAAATGTCACCCTTATTTCTTTACATGTCATTTTTGACTCCTCCCTTACCTTCTAGCAAATCCATGGTAGGATTAATGGATTGTCTTTTGCATTTAGGATGATTGACCAACATTAATTTGGGGGGAATCAAATTCTCAAAAGACTGGCATTTTGGAAGGAGTCACCAGAGAGGAGAGATCAGCCCGCACACCATCAGGACACTGGGTCACAGACCCCTCAAGTCAATTCACCTTTCAGTGTTTTGAACTGTACAGTGGCAAAACCGAAGGTTAGTTTAATGAGTATGCTGGGTCTTTGACTTCACACCTTTATACGGTGTCTCCTTAAAAAACGACCATGGCCCCAGAAAATATCCACCCAAAGCTCAGAGATTAATAGATGACTTCTATCTCAGTGACTTGAAAAGTGTCAGGTGTGTCAGAACCAAATAAGAAGGAAATGGATCGGAGAAGACAGAATTTCATTAGCGTGTTTTACAAGATGGGCTCTGTGAGGTCATCTTTGGGTGAGAAACACTTAGAAAGGACACTCATCCCCCATAGCCCAGACCACGGGTTTCACCTTGAGGAAAGTGATCGCCTATCTCCGTCACTGAAATATACTTAAAGACTATTTCTCTTTTGTTTTCCTTTTTGTTTTTGAGACAAAGTCTCATGATGTAGCCCTAGCTGTCTCAGAGCTCATTATGCAGCCCAGGTTAGCCTTAGCATCACACAGACTTCCTACCTCAGCCTCCACAGTCCCGGGATCATAGGTCTGAACAGTCAGCTTCTTAAAGAGCATTTCTCTTCCGAAGAACACAGGCAAATGAGCTGGGCATCTCAGAAGAAAGCCGCTGCCCAGCAAAGGACACAGACACCAGGATCCTCTTGTTTATTTGTTTGTTTTTGTTTTTGTTTTGTTTTTTTGAAACAGTTCAGCTCTGCAGCCAAGCAGTTCCTTCGTATCTATTTTGTGAATGCTGGAGCCTGTTTCTAGTTTTGCACTTATGGGTTCAGAAAGCTCTGTCTTAGACAGATTTTATTTGAGGGTGGTTGTGCTTGGGCTCAGTCTCAGGCCTGGGCAGTGCCAGGCAAGTGCTCTACCACCAAGCCATTTCAAGATGAAACTTAACTTTCCTTTCCTTTCCTTTCCTTTCCTTTCCTTTCCTTTCCTTTCCTTTCCTTTCCTTTCCTTTCCTTTCCTTTCCTTTCCTTTCCTTTCCTTTCCTAGACAGGGTTTCTCTGCATAGTCCTGGCTGTCCTGGAACTCACTCTGGCCTTGAACTCAGAAATCCACCTGCCTTTGCCTCTCAAGTGCTAGGATTAAAGACTGGGCAACCACTGCCCAGGCTAGCCTTGAATTCATGATCTTTCTGCTCAGCCTCCTTCAGCAAATCCTACCAGCGTCTGCCACCACAACCGGCAGGACTTTCTTCTGCAATGTGCATGGGTTAACACTGTGTCCTCTAAATAATGAACTACTGCAACCAAGCTTTGCAGACACTTACACTGAGAGTTTATTCATGTGGGTTTCTCATTTTGTCCAAATCTTCTTAGCATAAGCAGCTGACTCCCCAGTAGAGAATCGTCAAGTTGGTCTGAGAAATGAAGGTTAAAAGACTGAAAATTCAGATGAAAGCTAAAATTACCAGAAATTTCTCATAAGTCAGCACAGAGATTTCAGGATATTTTAGTAATAGCAACAGCAGAAACGGAGCATGCCCTGTGAGGTCAGGGTGCAGATAGTAGACCCCTTAATCAACCAGAGATGGACACACACACACACACACACACACACTCAGCTCACACACACTCACACTCTCACACACTGAGCACACACACACACCAGGCGTTCAGTGGCCTTAAACGTATGTCGCTTACTTCTGTTTCCTTCCAAAATGAGAACTCTGCATGCTGCACTTACGCCCTTTGGCAGGTGAAGAGGACAATGTCGATCGTATGGGATACAGCTGCTGGGGTGATCATAGCTCTTGTCCTGGTCTGTGGCCTTCCAGACACCCCTGCCATCTTTGGGGAGGGGGCAGCTCCTTTCTTCCCTCACTGTCTGCTTCACACTTCTCTTACTGGCCTGGCAGTCACTTGTTTGGGGGTAGGCTAATTTTTTTTCTGCTTGTGCTAAAATACATTTCCTCTTGTTGGATTCCTAGAACAATAAATGAATAGACTTCCTGACCTGAGGAAGGCTCCGTATGTCAGTGTCTCCTCCTTGGGATTCATTGGCTGTCCTACCTCAGAGAATGGAGGCTCTTTGGTATTCTGGTTATACCGTCCCCTGGGCTCTAGACCAGTATGACTATTACAAAACTCTGATTATGGACACTGGGGGACAAACAGAAACACTGCCAGGTGGCTGCTTTCAGAGGAGGAACTTGTGAAGGAAGAGAAATGTCTGAAATGGATTGTACGTTTCCCCGGAGACAAGAGACTATTGTCTTCTCAGGATTTTTATTGTGTGCTTGTTTCAAGCAGGACATTGATAAGCTGCATAATGGCTTCTGGGACCGACATCGTACAGCACAAGGGCTTTGACCAGAAAATCCAGCATCAATGAGTTATTCCGGTTAGTCATAGCCTGTTGCTTCTGAAGAGTCGGGGTCGTTCGAGGCCTTCCTGGGACCAGCCCATTGAGGAGGGCAGGGGGAATTCCTAGGAACTACCATGGTCAGAATGCTCTGTCTTCCAGTTTTTTCTCGATGGATGCCTGCCCCTCCCAAGCCCATTCTTACCCAGGTTCTGCCTCTCACTTCCACTTAAATATTTATTGAGCTCGTGATATTATGCGCTTCTTGTTTCCTCCTTCCTCTCTTCCAAATCCAGCTTACAAATTATGAATTTTTATAAGTTCCCTTCAAATGAAAATGGTGTCAGATCTGCTCCATATCTTGTCAGGGAAAGGCAGAGAAGTGGCGGGGTGGGGGTGGGGGCAAGTGATAAATCTCAGCACGCAGTAAAAATAATTTATCCCAAATAAACCCCAAGACAGCCAGGGTAGAAGTGAAGCCATGAGCCAACCCTCATAAGTCACAGAGAGACACAGGATGTTAAACTAAACTACACTAAACAAATAAACCAATTTTATTGTTGCTAAAGCTTTTCGCTGGGGAATCTGACAAAATATAACTTATAGTAACTCCATAGAGAAGATGTTCCAAAAGGTGTCTCACTTCTCGGCTGGGAATGTAGCTCAGTTGGAATAATGCTTTCCCAAAATGCACAAAGGTTTGATCTCTAGCATCACACACACATGGTGAATGGTGGTGCTTACCTGTGGTTACAGCACAAGATCAGGAGTTCAAGTTCACCCTCAGCTAGGGAGTTTGAGGTCTGCCTACACTAAATGAGATCTTGTCTAAAAAAAAAAAAGTTGGGGGGGCCTCAAGTCTCATGTATGCTTATCCCACCTCCCCAACCCCCACGTAAGGAGTGGGGGAAAAGATTACTAAGATAGCAAGTCACTCTAGCCCTAGCCTGCTTCTTTGGCCATGTGACCTTGTAGAAATCACTCTATGGAGACACCCAGGTTTCCTTTTCTTTAGAGGGGGGTGGACACGCTAAATGACTGAGGGGGTTTCCTTGGGCTCCAAAGGCTAGAGTTCTGTCCCAAACTGCCAACTGTAGGAGGTTACAGATCTAGCGTGCCTCTGCTTCATTGTATAAGCCTGCTCCGGTCTCACTCCCTCTTGTTATTGTTAGAATCAAGTGGGTCATACATGGTAGGGACATGTTCTCCTAAAAGCCATTTCCCTTCATTCTGAAGACAGTCAGAAACAGAAGAATGGAAGACATCTCGTTGACGGCAATTTTATAAGGAACAGACACCCATGTTGGAAACCAGGGGATCTTTGGGGCTCCTGCTCTTTCTGCTTTTCTCTTCCTATCACTCTCATCTCTCACACACGTTAGCTGGGCAGTGGTGGTGCACCCCTTTAATCCCAGCACTCGGGAGGCAGAGGCAGGTGGATCTCTGAGTTCGAGACCAGCCTGGTCTACAGAGTGAGCTCCAGGACAGCCAGGGCTACACAGAGAAACCCTGTCTCAAAAAAACAAAAACAAAAAAACAAGCAAACAAACAAAAAACAACTCTTGCTTCTGTGGCTTTCCTCGTGTTTGCCACATTCCGCAGCTCTCCGAATCATCCTGGAGTGTACCGACTTCTTACCGAGCTCCCTGCCACACCCGACCATCCATCCCACCTTTCCCTCTACCCTGACACTTTGGTCAGCCCAGCACTGCCCATAGGACAAAGCTCAAGTGTCAGTGAGATTCCATACCATGTATGCCCCTGCGTCTCCAACCTGCCCCCTATCATTCCTTCACCCAAACTCTCCCAGCTGAACTAACACGTTCAGTCTTCCCCAACTCACAGCACGGGCTGCTGCTTCCATGCCTCTCCCTCTGCCACACCCCACGACCGTGCTTACAGCCTCATCCCCACCACTCCAGAGGATGACCTGGGACTTTTATTCTCCTGCCTCTGCTTATCCAGTGCTGGGATTACAGGCACGGACCATCCACAGTGCTCGGGATGGACCTAGGGCTTCATGCAAGCTGGGCATCCTTCTTCTTTCTTTCTTTTTTTTTAAAGATTTATTTATGTATTTTATGTATGTGAGTACACTGTAGCTGTACAGATGGTTGTGAGCCTTCATGTGGTTGCTGGGAATTGACCTCTGCTCGCTCGGCCCTGCTCGCTCTAACCCAAAGATTTATTTATTATTATTAATAAGTACACTGTATCTGACTTCAGACACACCAGAAGAGGGCATCAGATCTCATTATGGATGATTGTGAGCCACCATGTGGTTGCTGGGATTTGAACTCAGGACCTTCGGAAGAGCAGTCAGTGCTCTTGACCACTGAGCCATCTCTCCAGCTCATCCCTCTTACTTCTTTATGCATCTTTTCTGTTGCTCAAACTAGACCAGAAATTCTGAAGAAACTCTCAATTATCTTGGGCAGTCCGTGATGTTTGCTTTGATGATCGGGATGACACTAATATAAAAGGTATCTTGCTGGCTTAGCCTACTTGCTCCAGCTTTGGCTGTCAGTTCTAATGCTGTCCCAGGAATCCACTTTCTAGCTTGTTTGAAATAGCGTCGTGATTTAGAGTGTAGCTCGAGTCTATGATAACTGCATTTTCCTTTGATCTCCCTTCTTCCCTGTCTTAAAACCCCCATACCTTATTACAGATTAGACAGATTGAGAGCAAGCTGAGCTGCCGTGAGTAACATCGTCGCTGAGTTATGAGCTCAGAATGGGGCCAGAAAGTTTGGTGCAAAGAGCACTGGGATCCTTCTCGGTGAGCGTATTGACCCCACACCAGTTCCCACTCCCACTTCAATGTCTGTTTCCCAGAAGCCCCTTCTCTCTCAGAAGTCATGGACTTCCAGTGTTAGGCCTTGCACTCTTCAGCCTCTATGTCAGAGAGGCTGGAATGGGCATCTCTGGGAAGGCTTCCTGCTCCTATGAGGGCTAAAACATGAAGGTGACAGACAGCCCAGGGTACCACACTGTGTGCTCATGTGGACTTAGTAGATGGAGGAGTTCTCACCTTTTCCCTTCAGGATTCCAGCCAGATGCTGAGGAGCACACCAGGATCACAGATGCTCTGGAAGACTGTGGTGGGGTCTGGGATGAGGTGAGGTTTGCACTGGAATTCCTTCTATTCTGGTGGGAAGCTATGGAGAGCTAAGTGGCTATTCCCTGATTCCTTTCCTCAGTGCTCAGGGGACAGACATGAGGCAGGGCATCTTTACTGGCTTGCTGCTTTGATCACTTGACAAACACTCTAAGTGTGCACCTACACATGCCCTTCTAGTCTGCAAGGACTAGAGCAGGAGCAATGCTTTCTTAAAATGCCTTCACCACAGTGGACCTGCTGGAGCAGTGCTGGAGAGCTTGCCCTGACGATGTGGATAAGGGAGAGCTGGCGGGCCGACCAGCTCAGCTAACCACTCAGGCCTACCATCCCGGTCTTTAAGTCGGCTCACCCCCAAATCTACATCATCTGTATGTAAACTGTTGGAGTTCATGAAAGGTCCGGTCTTGCTTATCCGAAGCTGTAGGATCTCCACGACACAGGGCAACAGCAGGATAGCCGTGAGGAGTCTCAGTGAGGATCCAGTATTGATGGTGTGACAGAAGCCAGAGGTCTCGGACCAGACCAACGATGCATTACAGTGAACATCTTGCAAGCAAAGATGTGTGGATAGAGCGGTATACTGTGGGACACACTGTGACACACTACAGCTTCCACAACAAGATGTTTTCTATGCTTTGTTTTGTTCTGTTTATTTTTCTTTGTTTTTATTTTCTTTGGTGGAGGCGGTCACAAGGGTGGAAAGCAGACATGAGGGGACGGGAGATGAGTGAGACTTGAGTGCACAATGTCAGTCTCACAGTCAATAACAGATGAAGAAAAAACAAGCCCCAGCTGCCCTTCCAGAGGACCCCAGTTCTGAGCATGCTCATTACAGCTTACAGCCATCTGTAACTCCCGTCTCAGGGAATCCAACACCTTCTCTACCACCTGGATACACTCAGTGCACAGGCACACAGGCAAAATACCCATACACCTTTTAAAAAAATGTCTCTCACACTGTTATAGAAATTAGTGAGAAACCAAACACCACTCAGAGAGTTGGAAAACTGGGGTTTAAAATGACAGGAGACCCAGACTGACCTAAAGCCACAATGTTTGTAGCGTTTATAGGCAGAGCAACAGGTATTTTGGTCCTTCTGCTGCCAGTGGAATCAGTTTATTTAGATTTATTTATTTTACTTTATGTGTATTAGTTTTGGCCTACATGGATGTATGTACGCATGTTCATGCCTGGTGCCCATGGAGGCCAGAAGAAGGCATCAGCTCTCCTAAACTGGAGTTTGTGAGCTACCATGTGGGTACAGGGAACCAAACCCAGGTCCTCTGCAAAAGCAACAATGCTCTTAACTGCTGAGCCATCTTTCCAGTCCCTGTAGCTGGCAGCTTTTATAGATATGGACTGATATGGTGAGAACAGCTATTTTACAAGATCTGGGTTTTGCTTTTGTTTTTAACTAGTATGTATGTGTGCTTGTGTGTGTGTGTGTGTGTGTGTGTGTGCATGAGGGGGTGTGTGTATGTATGCATGAGGGTATGTGTGTGTGTGTGTGTGTGTGTGTGTGTGTGTGTGTGGGTGTGTGTGTGTGTGTGTGTGTGTGTGTGTGTGTGGGTGTGTGTGTGTGTGCATGAGGGTATGTGTGTGGGTGTGGGTGTGTGTGGGTGTGTGTGGGTGTGTGTGTGTGTGTGTGTGTGTGTGTGTGTGGGTGTGTGTGTGTGTGTGTGTGTGTGTGTGTGTGGGTGTGTGTGTGTGTGTGTGGGTATGTGTGTGTGTGTGTGTGTGTGTGTGTGGGTATGTGTGTGTGTGTGGGTGTGTGTGTGGGTGTGTGTGTGTGTGTGTGTGTGTGTGTGTGTGGGTGTGTGTGTGTGTGTGTGTGTGTATGTGTGTGTGTGTGTGTGTGTGTGGGTGTGTGTGTGTGTGTGGGTATGTGTGTGGGTGTGTGTGTGGGTGTGTGTGTGGGTGTGTGTGTGTGTGTGGGTGTGTGTGTGGGTGTGTGTGTGGGTGTGTGTGTGTGTGTGTGTGGGTGTGTGGGTGTGTGTGTGTGTGCAGGTGCCTTCAGAGGACAGAAGCATTGGATTTCCTAGAGCTGGAACTATAGACACTTGCAAGCCATCTGATGTAGGCCCTAGGAACTAAACTCTGATCCTCTGGGAGAACAGCAAGGGCTCTCAGCCACCAAGCCATCTCTCCAGCCCTGGCATCTGCTTTCTTGAAATGAAAAGGATGAGGGTTTTAGTGGAAGCAAACAGGAGTTTGGCTCATTCTAGTCCTCCCCACCCACGTATTACAAATAAAATGGGATGATGTCCGGGCTCCATTGGGAAGGCTGAGGTCCTGAATGTCCTCAGAATCTCCTCAGTTTATACATGCGGGAAGGAGGAGGGTGGGCAACTCAAAGAAGTCCTTGTTGTTTATGAGATGGGGTTTCATTAGGGAGCTCAGACTGTTTCCACCCTCAGGATCTTCTCACCTCAACCTCTCCAGCACTGCGGTTACAGGTCCCTGTTCTCCAATATCTCATATTTTTAAAAATTAAAAAGATTGCTTTAGTGTTGTTATAGATCTGCTGTATTCTTTTTTTAAATAGGACATTCACCTCACATCCAGGTTTTACTATTAGTGTGGTACATCTGTCACAGCTCGTAAACCAATACTGTTTCAATATTAATAACTACAATTTAACTTTAAATTTTCGTTTTTTTTTTAACCTACTTGAGAACGCACCTGTTTTGACATGAACATTTACATTTTCCTTCTTATCAAGTTAAAATGGATGTTTGGGGAGCACAGTGTGTTTGGGGACACAAGCCACATTTAGCTCAGGCTTTATTTCCTCCCAGGGGAAGAAAAACAACCATCTTGGGCCTCACGAGTCACTGAGGGTAAACTCAGAATGGGGCCAGAAAGAGGCAGCCCAGGACACTCAGTCCATCTCCAGCACGTGGCCTTGTCCTCTGTTGAGAGGTAATCATACCTGCAGCCTGTCTCCCGCAGAGCTGTGACGACCAGCTGATATGCTTCCAAAGGGACGTGGAGTGTGATGACATATGAGAGATTTTTATCAAGGCTGGTTTCTAGGTTGTGGGAGTTAAGTAGATACTTCAGGGTGAGCTGGCCCAATATTACAATTGGATTTCCATCTACCATCCTGATGAAAGCCTGAATCGGCTGGAACTAGAAACAGAAGTGACTTCAACCCCGTGTCCTCATTGCTGGGACCCGGCTGTAGCTGTGTTGGCCTTGAGACTCAAGTGCAACAGGTTCTCCCAGACTCACGTGTGTCACGAGGGAAGTCACGAAGCTTCCCTTCCACATCTGTCTTTTTTTTATTGCCTCACACTTTGGGAGGGCTGTGCTGATCAAAGCATTGGGTCCAGGAGTTGATGTCCCCCTGTTACCATCCCCTCTCCAAACCTTGAGATCTTTCTCCTGAATCTCAGCCCACCATCCAGTCACTACTACTCCAGATAACTTAATTCAGGTTCACCCGGATCAAACAACAACTATACATTGAAGGATTGCTTGGATGACCCAAGACTACAAAGGTAAATTTGAGCTCAGTTCTTCCTCTTAGGAAGGTTGTAGGTTGACTGAGAGCCCACCAGGTACCCAGTTAAAGTTCTGAGCTATCTCAAGATGGACAGGGTCTCTGCCTTCACGGAGTTTAGGATTTTGATGACAAGTTTTAAATATTAGATGTATAACTGATGATCATAGGGAATGTTGGGGCAAAGGGCTACACAGAATCTGAGGATAGATAATGAGGGGTCCAGTACAGTCATTATGGGGAAGCCTCTCTGATTGAGGGGCGTTGGAGGTAGGGATGGATGGTTGGCTCAAGTAAGGCAGTAGGAACGGAAGCATATGGGGCAGGAGAGATGTGCTTATGGAGTGGAAAACAACCTTGTGTGCTGGGAGGAGATAGGAGGTGCACCTCACTCAGGCTGATGGGAGTATGGCCACACGGCCAGATGCAGCTGCCTACAGATCCCTGTTTTCTTCCCTCTGGCCAATGCCCACCTGCCAGGCTGTACCATACTGGATTCTCCATACGTTTTCTTTTTACCCCAGGTTCCTACCTGTAGTCCAACAATGAATTTCCCATCTCACTAATCCAAGTGACCCTTCTCCTAATTGCTGCTATGGCATACCATCTCCACCCAACTCCCAGCCCCAAGGTCTAAACCTTGGCCCCCGTCCACCTCCATGAAGCCTTCTGTATTCGTTACATTTCTTATTGCTCTGACAGAATCAACTTAAGGAAGTTTAGTTTGGCTCTCAGCTTGAAGGTACAGTTCATTTAGGTGGGGGAAGGGCAGGCAGCGAGAGCAGCTCCGGCTACAAGAGCAGGAACATTTTGGTCAGAAACACGTGGTCCCATTGCGTGGATAGTCAAGGAAGCAGAGATGAGGGCCAGTACTCAGCTTGCTTTTGCTCCCCCGCCCCCCCCCCCTTTTTTAAAATTCCGTCCAGGCCCTCTGCCTATGGAATAATAATCCCCACATTTGGAGTGGATCTTTTCTCCTCAAGTATACCTCTCTAGAACACCCTCATAGATACAGTGGTGTGTCTTCTAGCTGACTCTAAATTTGATCAGCAGTGAAGATTAACTACCACAGAGGCCACATTGCAGAGAGATTTAATATTGATGAGTGCACTAAAAAGCAGGATTCTAAAGTAGTCGGAGTCTCCAGGGTGGAGAGATAGCTCAGTTGGTAAAGGACTCAGCACACAGCATGAGCTCTGAGTTCAATCCCCAGCTAGGGGATGTGCCTGGGACCTGTGATCTGGGCAGGCAGAGGCAGGGGATCCTGGAGCTCAAAGGCTAGTCACTCTAGTTGAATTGGTGAGTTCCAAGTTCAGTGAGAGACCCTGTCTCAAAAATTCAAACGGAGTGAATGAGGAAGACAGCCAATATAGATCTCCGAACTTTGGGCCTATACGTACATATACACAAACACTATAAACCAGCAGTTCTCAACCTGTGAGTCGCAATCCCTTTGGGGTCACAGAGGTCACATATCAGATCTCCTGAATATCAGATATTTACATTACAATTCATAGCAATAACATGATTACAGTCATCAGGAAATAAGTTTTGTGGTTGGGGGTCACCACAACGTGAGGAACTGTGTTAAAGGGTCGCAGCATCAGGAAGGTTGAGGACCAGTGCTCTAAACCCGCCTATGAGGCATCTGGAATTCTCTTTTTAGAGCTGCACCAGAAGCAAGGGTCTGTGTCTCTTTCAAACTCACTTTGAAGGATTCCTGCGTGGAAAACTATTTTCAATGTTTCTTTTCACTACCCAGGATTTCCTTGAATATGCATGCACATGTGTGTGCCATGCATGCAGAAGCCATGTGCTCTATAATTCACCACTCTGTTGTTGTTTTGAAAGGATATCTCACTCATTGATTGACTTGAATGGCTAGCCAGCAAGTCCCAGGGATCTACCTATCTCTGGCCCCTACCCAGTGCTAGGGTTACATGCTAGGCTGCCATACCTACCTTTGTGTGTGCTTGCTGGGGATCCAAACTCAGGTCTTTGTGCTTGAATATAAAGCATTTTATCTCCCCGTTCCCCAGAAGTCTCTGTAATAAAATTATATTGGATCATTGGGCTGATGAATTTTAACACATCATTAAGAAAGTTATTTTGGGAGTATGGTATAAAACCTATTAATTCTTTGGAAAGAATGAGGTGAGAGTTATGTAAGGAAACATTTGATCCCGGTACCTTTCCTGTGAACTTAAGAGTTTGATCGTCCCAGCCTTGTCCCATGTTGTGTGTGTCAGATTCTTCAGAAACGAAACTTGGAGCTTGAAATATATTAATGCCTGTGGTTCAGTGGCTCTCAAAGGCTGTTCCCAGGTTAGTAGAAAATAAAAACACAGGTGCTCAGGACCTGCTTCTAATCAATCGAATTCAAGTCTCTGGCTTGGGAGCTGAGAGCTTTGCTTTCTTATTGTTATCTGAGGGAGTCTAACATGCAGGCATGTTGGGAACATCCAACCCAGATGAGCTTTCTGTTCATGAAATCATGGGATTTCCCCACCATATCCATGTTCCTAGGGGTGTGGTCCTAGGGTGTGCAGCAATGGACTCTTCTGGGAGCTACTTATAGATCAGAATCTCAGACCTATTGAACCAGAAGTTGCATCTTGACAAAATTCTCAGATAGCATCTGATTCCATCGACTGTATTCTATGAGCAAGCACCTAGGTGCTGCCTGAGCACTTCCGGAGGTGGAGAGCATGCGTATTGTTTTACTGGCAACTTGCTTCATCACTGGGAAGCTCTACCTAATTATCAGATCCACCCTTCCTGGGTAAGAGTTGGAGGGGACAGTACCGGAGTCAGAAAGGTCAGGTGGGGACATGTTGTCATCTAAACAAGCTTTAATGGCAGCCTAGATTCCTACCTTCCTCCCCTCCTTTTTTCTTCTCCCCCCTCCCAGTCCCTCCCTCTCTCTTCCTTTCTTCTAGACTGGGCCCCACTATGTAGCCCAAGCTGGCCTGGAATTTGCAATCTTTGTGGCTCCATCTCCCTAGCGTTAGAATCACGGGAGTGTAGCATCATGCTTAGCTTAAACTTTTTCTTATAGAGAATTTACTCAAGAATTTAATCTTTTGACAAAAACGTGAAGACTCTTTAAAAGTTAACTAACATAGACAAAGCCACATTTCCCCCACTTGGTCCATTTTTTTTAAGTTGCACATAGAACCTCTCTTTACAGAGATGTAGTTTATCCTTTATTTTTCACATAGGCACAATGTGAAGCTAAGTAAGTCTCTTTCTGGTAGAGTCTTAGAGATGTCCATTAGAGGTTGCTAACCCAATCCAATGTCTCAACTTCCTCCCAGAGAGAAAAAGGGCAAGGAATAAGAGACAAAGTCAGGAGATAGAGGATTAGGAAAGGAAACAAGGGAGAGGGGGAAGGAGCGTTTGTCCTAGAGGTGGGGGCAAAGAACTACTGCCTCTGGATAGAGAGGAGACAGATGCGGCCCATAGGCAAATCATGGTTTAAAAAGGTAAAATGGAAAACCTGTGTTAGGATGAGGTATTTAATTTCAATTGGGCATGTTAATTAGGTCATCCAAAGAAAGCTTTTGGTTGCTGGACTTCAATACTATGATGGCAGGACCTTAGCAGTTAACCTCAGAGGAGGACGTGCCCAAAAAAGAGAATAGACTTTGGTGGCTCCCTTTAGGATGTGATCTAATGGTTTTGTTTTGGTTTGGTTTTTTGTTTTTGTTTTTCTATTTGTTTGTTTTTTAGCAAGGGAAAGGGGGAGAAGGGCAAGGCCTTCCAGAGCCACGTTTGCCATGGTTGAGCTGGCTAGAGCCCCTTCACCGACCCCTATGGAACGGCCCACCATGTACTGTAGAATGTTTTGTCTCTTTATTTGTGAGATCAAATTGTGTAAATCCCAGGCAAATGGAGACTGTTTAGATTACTACCCAGCCCAAGTCCATCAACAAATATGAGCTGCATGAGCTAATGAAAAAGTTATGGGGAAAACTCAGAACTACACATTTTATCATCGCAGGCAGTGTGATCAAGAATCGTCACACAAAACAAGGCATTTTTTGTTAAAATGTATGTATGTCAAATAAGTAGACATACACAAAAATATTGCTTGTCTATAAATGTAGACTTTCAAAAGATCACTGGTGGTTTGGTGAAAGTCAATGGACGTGAAGGATTCTAGAGTTGGAAAATGCAAGAGAAGGAAGAAAGTTAACATTAGACTTTGATGACGAGATTGATTTTTGTAATTTCCATAGAAGTACAGAGAATTAAAAGGATCATGAGAATCTGGGTAATAATAATGATAATAATAATAATTAATTGACAGCTTTTGGAAGGAGAGAAGACACAGGAACCAATATTATCAGAGACTCATTATTTAGAGCAATCTGTTGCCCCAGGTCTTCCACATTTGTGGAAACCTGCGCTAACCTGTTGGGCCACACTGTGAGGAAATGGAACTGTTCAAGATAAAAGCTATCAACTCCCAGAAGCTTAGTATATCTACTGGGGAGCAGTGTTTGGGACCTTCCTGGGCCATACAAGCAAACTGTTACTCAGACTGAGATTCTGGGCCCTGTCAACCTACTATCTTCACATGAACATCTGTGGTAATAGTCATGTGATGTCACGTGTGCTGTTGCCACGCTGTTTGGAAAAGAAGAGGTGCTCACTCTCGTGGATTCTGGGTAAGTTGACCTGATTCATTAGTTACTCTTGTGTAGCTATGACCAAAATACCTATGAGAATTTTTTTCTCATGGTTTCTAGGGTTTTCACCAGTTGTCAGCGTGGGTGCGTGTAGCAGAGCACCTCACATAATGGTGTCAAATAAGTAGATTAGAGCTGTAACAGGAGGGAGCCAGGGCATGCTATGGATCTCAAGGATACATCCCCAGGGATCTACTTCCTCCAATCAGGCCCTACCTCCCAACGTCCTGTTCAAAATGTGACCCATTGGTGGATTAAACCATTCATCATGATTATGATATAGTCATTTTTGGAAACGTGCTGACAGTCCAATAAAGTTGACCTTTACTAATCTGGGCATTGCCTAACCCAATCGAGTTGAAAATCAAATCAAGATTAACCTTTAGACATGGGTTTAACCCCTTCTCATCTGTTGTTTCCTGGAGTCTTCCCCCTATCCCCCAAGTGTACTTGTCGCAGGACTGACGCTGTCTCCACAGAGCTACTTTCCCAATCCCGAGCTGGTTGGCAGCTAACCACACACACCTCCGTGAAGCCACACATACCTGTATGCAACCGCACATACCTGCATCCGTATCCGTATTGTTCTTGCCTGATGGCAGTTACCTGGCCAAGGTGTGCGAGAGACTCCGTTCTGTTTCTTCCATGAACTCAATCAATTCTCCAAGGAGTCCTGATTCCTAAATCTTGGAGAATGGATCTAGAACTCAAGGTCTCGGCACGAAAATGTACTCGTGTCTACTGGCAAATGCCTGCTTCTAGTTTTTTTTCAGCGGACAGAGCTAGAAAGTTCACGTATGTGTGTCAAATTATGCATTCACATATACACAGCTATACTTAACTATGCTGTGCTCTGGACCTGTCTGTAGACATACTTAAGAAAATGCCTTGCGTTTTTATTCCTAACTCCAGCTTTAATCTAGCATCCCTGGGTCCATTCTTGCCTTCCCTCCTTACTTTGCTTGTAACATTTTTTTTCCTAGAGAAATGAGTCTCATTAGCTACTACAATTAATTTCAAAATGGCTCACCTAACTCTGCTGAGAAAAATGTATTAACTAGAGTTCGGTGTTGGCAGGCGATCTGTTTTGTGTTTAGTCTTCAGCTTTCTGTCAAAATACTGTTCCCACACTCACTCTCTCAGTTCCGGTTCTCCTTGCTCCTCTTGGTGGGTCATGACTCATTTGTACACACGGCCGTCTGTCATAGTTTGCATTCTATCTTAAGTACCTCTCAACACCTGCTAATAGCCAAAGTGTTACATGCAGTAGAGTGGGGCCCTGGAGAGGTGACTGCAATCTAAAAATTCCGTTGTGATCTGTATTGCTTTAGGTTGTAACAAATGCAATAGTTTTCTATCCCATTGCCACAGATCCATATTATACAGTCCTAGTCTTTCCCCAGTCTCCTCACACTGTTCCTTTATGTCCCTGTGACCAAACTCAACCCCAGGAGCCACTGATCCACCTATCCATCTCTATCTTCTTTTTGCAAGAATGTCACATAAAAGATTTTGTGCAGTATGCAGTCTTTGGTGCCTTTTAGAAATTTGGGATCCATGCAGTTCTGTGCACTGGCCTTTTCATTATGATGAATTAGTGTTCCTTCCATAGACATAATACGATTTCTTCAAGTGTTTACATATTGATAGACATGAGAGCTGGTTCTCCAATCTATCTTCATGAATAAAGGTCCTATGTCCCTCCACAGACATTGTCACTTCTCTTGGGTAAGTATGAGGTGTTAGTTCATATAATATGTAAACCTTTTACTTTATACAAAATCTTCAGGGGCTGGCAAGGTGGCTCAGTGGGTAAGGACATGAACTGCTTTTCTAAAGGACCGAGGATCAGATCTAAGCACTCATAGCTCGGGCTGGGGCAGAAGACAGTCAGAGGCCTCTGGTCTGGCTTGGGCTGGGGTGTGTTCCACTACAGTGAGCAAGTAGTGGGTGGCAAGTTGGGAGAAAAGGAGAAGCAGGGTGGTGTGTGTGTGCTGTAAAGAGAAGCAAAACTGTGAGGAGCAGCTTGCTGGTGGAGGCCTGTGCTGTCACCTGAGGCCACAGTGACATCTGGGCCCACACTGCAGCTAAGGGCCATGTCTACCTCAGCAGAAGTTTGTGTCAATGCCCTTGGCCTGTGTGGACATCTGTGATCTGGGCTGCTGTCTGAAGCCCTGTTGATATCTGAGGGCTACCCTGAGCTGCCCTTGTCCCTCACCGGCCACCACACACCGGTGCCTGCGGTGATATGGGCTTGGGAGAGCTGGCCTCACTCCTCTCTGGAATTGGCACTCCAGAGAACCAAACCCAACCACTCACTTGGTCATCATGGGAGAACTGGCCCTGGTGGCAAGGGTGCAGAGGAGCTAGTGGGCTCTCTAACTCAGCTGTTACCCAGGCCTAGATCCAGGGCTTTGAGCTGGACCACTACAACATCTACCCCATCTATGAGCTGCAAGAGTGCATGAAGGGACAGATCCTGAAGAACCAAAGCTGCAGGACCTCCGTGATTCAGGGAAACAGCAGGATATCCGAGAGGAGTCTCTGTGAAGGTCCAGTATTGATGGTGTAGCAGAAGTCAGAGGCCTTGAGCCAGATCAGGGTTACTCATTGCCAAGAACACTTGTATAGAAAGCTATTTGGGCAAGAGGATATAAAACTTTCCACTATGACTGAGACGGTGCCTGAGTTTAAAGGAGCTGAGAAATTATTCTCAGGGATTTATGGGAATATCTGCGAAGCAGAAAGTCTTTAGAGTCCAAAGACAGAAGCAGGACTGGCCTCTGATAGCCACAGCTCAAAGACAGCCATAAACCTCTGATGGAGTGTTTCCTCCATCACATATGGCAGTCCTTGTATGTATGGAAAGGTGCCACACCCACTCCAGTAGTGACTCTCGTGACAGGCCTAAAAACTTGGACGCAGTCCCAAGGCAAAAAGTTCACGGAAACTTAGTCTCCTGGAACCGTGGCATCCTGTGAAACGAATGCTCCAACTCTGTCCCCGAGTTAGTCGGGTGTATGGATCTGTGTGCTTTCTTTCAGTATTGTTTTATTATAGGTGCCTCTAAGGATTGATTTTTGACATATAGCTAAGTTAGATTAGCCTCCACCAGTGTTTCAATGTCCTAGGCAGTCCTTGAGCCGACCCTGGGCTTGGAATTCAGTAAGAATGTTACCTAGTCAGTAACATTCAGAGTCACCTCTAGTATTGTAAGGGAGACAGTGAAAGAAATCAGGCATTGCAATTTACTTGAATAGAGCTAGTAACCCCAGGGCTAGTCTATATAGTAAATACTCAGAACAATAGCTGAGTTACTCCCATACATAGGGATTTACCATGGCCTAGGAAAAAGGAGGGTTGTAGTTTAAGGAGGAACTACAGCATTGCATTATTCATGAAAGGTCTGCTAGAGCAGAACCCCCTGGTGCAAGCTTTCACAAGGCTCAAAGGAATAGCATAAATTGTGAGTAAGGTGTGAAATCCTCCCCTGGCCCCTGCCATTAGCTGACTCTAGGCATTGCTGTTTTAATTATTAACTGTAAACATTGCCTGGTTCCTGCCAGTCCTTTGAAGGCATTCCTCTGTTTTGTGTCAGATAACTTCAATGTACCTTGCCTGCTGTGACACCCTACTTCTTTGTTTTCTTCTGTATTATATATATCTGATGCTAACTTTGAAAAAGTTACATTCAGATACAGCACACTCCTTTGTGTCCATGTCTGTTTGTCACCCTTTTCGCTGACTCCTGCCCACTTGTACCGGAACCCTGATTTCTCCCTGGGGATTGAGGCAGGTTGACTGAGGCCGGTCCATGGCAGGATGTCCCCTGAACAGGGACTCTAGACAGGTAAAACTTTATCTTTTTCTTCTTCTTTTTCTTCTTGACTTCTCAGGCAAGGATAGGATCTCGTCTTGGTGCTGCAGACTGGCTGATGAAGAATCATCAGTTTGAGGAGGACGAGTAAGTTTTACCATGGGGCAGTCTGACATTAAAGCATGTTTATGCCTCACCAGCTGTAGTGCAAAAGGCCTACACTGAAGCAATGGAGGGACAGAAATTCAGTGCCAATTTTAAGAACACCTATGAGAATGAAAAGCGTCCTCAGGGGAATGAAGCTACATGTTTTGGTTGTAAAAACAAAACAAAACAAAACAAAAAAACTGGGACACTGGAGGAAAGATTGTAAAAATCCCTCTGGAAACAAGAAGGGCCTTCCTCCAGGTCTCTTCCCACGCTGTGGTGAAGAGAACTTGGAGGAATGAATGAATGCAAATCAAAGTCCCATAGAGATGGGACTCCGATCACTAAAGAAACAGGTAAGACAAAAAACTAGATAAGGGGTAGCCTCTTAGCCCCATTCAGGAAATGTGGGCCTCATTATAGGACACAGCCCCAGTTATAAGAAAAACTTCGAGTTGTAGATTCTGATACACTAGGTAAAATTAAAAGTTATGGTTAAAGCATTAAAACAGACTTCATAAAAGTCAATGAATAGCTCAATTCTTACTGTTACCTTATTTACAACTCCCCAATCCTGCATTGTGCCAAAAATTCGTAGATAAGGCTTTATTGGAAGTTAGGAAATCATATCCTCAAACATATATAATATTCATTTTGTGGATGGTGTCTTTGTTGATTGCAGAAAAGTGGAGAACGGGCAGAGCAGGTTTTGCGAATGGCTGTTAAATGTTTGACTAAGTGTGGGCTGATGGTGGCTTCAAAAAAGATTCAGCATGGTAGACCTTTAGCTATTTGAGACATTTAGTGTATAGAGATTGCGTGTTTTCTCAGAGAACTTCTCAGATTAAATAAATTAGAAGCTTTGGATGCTTGGGAATTCTGGGTTTTAATCCTGGTTTGACAAGCTGCCTCTTATAAGCAGGAAAGGAAAGGAGAGGAGAGGAGAGGAGAGGAGAGGAGAGGAGAGGAGAGGAGAGGAGAGGAGAGGAGAGGAGAGGAGAGGAGAGGAGAGGAGAGGAGAGGAGAGGAGAGGAGAGGAGAGGAGAGGAGAGGAGAGGGGGAAATGGATTTTGGAACTCTCCCAGGGACAGAGGGAAATCAGATGTGCTGTTAATTCTCTCAGGCCCCTACAGGAGACATCCTTAGTTTTGGTTACATCAAGTTCTCTACCCTCTTTGTATTGTCTGTGTTTGGTGCCCCAATCTCTCCATGTGTCAATTCATGTATGTTTTTGTTTCGTTGTCTGAATGACTGTTCTATGTTTCATGTTAAAAAGAAAGAAAAAAGTGGTTAAAACTTGATCTGCTGATTCAGTCTCAGTTTGCACAGCAGAGGCTGAGAGTGGCCCCACACCTTAGCCAAGAATCAAGCACACCAGGAGAGCCCCTGCTGAAAAGCTGTTTTTAAAAAAGAGTCTACACTTCTTAGTTCTAAGGCAAATAAGCTGATAGCTGTTTTTTTCCTAGAAAATTCTCAGCAATTGTGATTATTGGGTTTAGCAGATGACAAAATGCTTTTTATCTTGAAATTATAGCTAGAAAAAGTAAAATTCTTTGATTGGTATAAATTTACAAGATTCATGTAGCCACTTCGTTTGGTTTTTGACTTGTCTTAAAGGTATATATATCTTTATAGGTATATATATATATATATATATATATATATATATGCTCTGCATGTCTTGGTCATAGAGTATTGGCTTGCAAGTTATTGGGTTTGATTAAAAAGGTGTAACACTGGTAACAAGAAAGTTAGCTTAAAAGTGGTAACTCAGGGTTGGAGTCATTTTTAAAACAACACGTGGCATGAACCAGCCCAAGATACTAGGCCTCTAGGGATACTTCTAATTGAGATAATACTTTATGTGATTCTTATCCTAGAAGCTAGACTTATAAGAGATAAGATTCAAAACAATGTCTCTTTACTAAAACATTAAAATTTTGCACTGTCATGCATTCATATATATGAACTGGCAGGCAAACTTCATAACGTGATAGTGATGTTTCTGTTATTGATTTTTAAAGATAATAAATTGTTTAAAATTGGGCTTTGCTTCCCAAAGTTATAGGTATAGTCTAATATGGCAAAAGAAACTTAAATTCTAGAATCTGCCCTTGCTGCAAGAGGGCCAAGACTCAGGCAATATGCTAAGATTAAAAAATATTTACATTTGAGCAGCCTTGGCAAGGCTTGTGTGCCATTTCTGTTGTTTTGCAAACTGTGCCTTAAGAAGTTCTTGAGAAGCCAGGCGTGGTGGCGCACGCCTTTAATCCCAGCACTTGGGAGGCAGAGGCAGGCAGATTTCTGAGTCCGAGGCCAGCCTGGTCTTCAGAGCGAGTTCCAGGACAGCCAGGACTACACAGAGAATCCCTGTCTCGAAAACAAAACAAAACAAAAAACACAACAACAACAAAAAAAAGTTCTTGAGACCTCACCTCTCCCTGCCTTCAGGGGAATTTCTTTTTAGCTAAAACAACATTGTTGCAGATCTATCCAGATGCTGCTCTAAATAAAGTTTAAATTCAAGACTTATAAAAGGTCAATCAGACTGTAGAACATATAAAGGCATTCCAGCTGGCTTGCCTACTCCATATAAAATTATTATAGATTTGAAAGTTTGTTTTTTCCTTTGCATCCTGATAATTGTAAAGGATTTGCTTCTAGTGAGTTTGTGTTCACTGGAAAAATTTGCCTCTAGGTATGGCTAATATAGCCTTACATTATGTAAGAAATTTTTATTGTCTCAGCTTCAATACAAGAAGCTAAGACTTTGAATCTTTCAATGTATATTGTTTCTTAAATAAAAAGTAATGTATTAACAGATGCCTCTGAAGAAAAATTTACTTCAAATCTTTGCTCTCACATAATGAACTTTAAAGTTCTGGGGAGTAGCTGTGGCTCCAAAAAGGAGATTCAGAATATCTTTTTAATATTTAGGGTCTTAATTATCCTAGAAAAATTGTGGTAGAGAAAATTCAAGAAAGAAAAGATGATTTGCTTACTTCAAATTATTTTCAAAAGCGTTCAGGAGATATTAATTGGCTAAGGCCTCACCTTAAACTCAGCACAGGAGGACTTAAACCTTTGTTGGCTGTTATCAAGGGAGATGCAAATTAACTGGTAAGAAACAAAAAACTTTGCAGAAAATAGAGGAAACTTCTGTGATCAATTGGTATCAATTATAATCAATGGTAATCACCGATTAGCTGCTTATTCTAGTTATTGTTGCTCAATGTGTCCACAACAATTCTTTGGCAAAGTGAACATTAATGTAGAATCATCTTTCTTCATCTCCAAGTAAAGTTTTAACATCCTATTATGACACTGAAATTTGGATGCCAAAGAACTCCTTGCTGAGTGCCTTATAGTATTCTACAACCAGGCATGCTTATTCCTAGGTGAGATGAGAAGGATCCACTTATTGGCACATGGCATGAGCCTATTTAGGTACTTGATATGGGGAAGAGAACATGTTTGTGTTTTTCCCACAGAATGCTGCAGGAGCATGCTAGCTTCCAGAATGATTCGTGTGACAGGCTGACCTGTGAGTTGCTTAGTGCCCTGACAATGGTGACAGGAAAGCTGTATTGGGCGCACAGAGAAGGAGGGAGCAGGGAGAGCAGACACTTGCAAGCAAAATGAAGAGACTCTCCCTATCTCCACTCCGGGCTGCAGCAAGGAGAGCCGACCTGGTGTCGACTTGGGGACCACTAAAGAAGCTAACTCGTGAGGCGGAGGGACTGGTGCAGAGAACAAGCAAGCATACTACTGCTATTCAACCAGAGTTGTTTAGACTTGTTGCTGCTGCTAATTTGGCTTTTTTAAAGAAACCCAAAACTCAGGCCAACTCCCCTATAGCAATGAAAGCTTGTGTTCCTTACCCATATGCTATGTTATTGGGTAGTTTTGACAGAGTTAAGATCACCAATCTTGGCAAGTCTTTTCATATTCATTGTAATTCTTGTCAATTAACTAATTGTGTAGATCCTAATTTAGATAAGGAATCTACTGTTACGATTTTGTTAAGGAGACCTGCTTATGTTTTGCTGCCTGTAGAGTTAGTTAGGAAATGATCCTTGGTTTGAGAATTTGGGAATGCATACTTTGAAAAAGTTAAAGGAGCTTACTAGACCAAAGAGATTTGTTGCATCTCTGATTCTAAGGATTACTGCTTTAATTGCAATTTTAACTTCTTTTGCATTATCTACCACAGCCCTAGTTCAGCACGTGCATGCCGCTCATTTTGTTAACGAAATGCATAAGAATATTTCCATAGCTCTGTCAGAACTACATGTTATAGATAAAAAACAAAAAGGAGGCAAAGGCTGATGCTTTAGAAGAAGTAATGTTAGCGATGGGACAGGATAGAGCAAATATTAAGGTAAGGTTAGCTACTAAATGTCATGCTTCATTTCAATATATTTATGTCACGCCTTTACCTTATAATGCAACCATTGGTTGGGAAAAGACTAAGGCTCATTTGCAGGGAGTGTGGAGAGATACTGATATTTCACATGACATGGAACAGTTAAAGGCAGAAATTTCAGATATTAGCAGAAGTCATATGGACACTTGGAACATTGACGAGTTGGCCAGATATTTAAAGAATAACCTAAGTACATTGAATCCCTTGGATTGGATTCAATATATAATCTTGCTTGCTATTATTATTGGCATTATTTTATTAGTAATTGTTGTGTTTCTACTCATCCTTAGAGTCCTTCTGAGATCTGTAGCTACAACTAGGCAGGACATTCTGGAACTTCGTCTAAAAAATAAAGAAAGGGGGAACTGCCACACACACTCCAGTAGTGACTCATGTGACAGGCCTAAAAACTTGGACGCAGTCCTGAGGAGAAAAGTTCACGGAAACTTAGTCTCCTGGAACCATGGCATCCTGTAAAAACGAATGTTCCAATTCTGTCCCCGTGTTAGTTGGGTGTATGGAATCTGTATGCTTTCTTTCAGTATTGTATTATTATAGGTGCCTCTAAGGATTGATTTTTGACATATAGCTAAGTTAGATTAGCCTCCACCAGTGTTTCAATGTCCTAGGCAGTCCTTGAGCCGACCCTGGGCTTGGAATTCAGTAAGAATGTTACCTAGTCAGTAACATTCAGAGTCACCTCTAGTATTGTAAGGGAGACAGTGAAAGAAATCAGGCATTACAATTTACTTGAATAGAGCTAATAACCTCAGGGCTAGTCTATATAGTAAATACTCAGAACAATAGCTGAGTTACTCCCATACATAGGGATTTACCATGGCCTAGGAAAAAGGAGGGTTGTAGTTTAAGGAGGAACTACAGCATTGCATTATTCATGAAAGGTCTGCTAGAGCAAGCTTTCACAAGGCTCAAAGGAATAGCATAAACTGTGAGTAAGGTGTGAAATCCTCCCCTGGCCCCTGACATTAGCTGATTCTAGGCATTGCTGTTTTAATTATTAACTGTAAACATTGCCTGGTTCCTGCCAGTCCTTTGAAGGCATTCCTCTGTTTTGTGTCAGATAACTTCAATGTACCTTGCCTGCTGTGACACCCTACTTCTTTGTTTTCTTCTGACATATATGACAATATATATATATGTATGTGTGTGTGTGTATATATATATATATATATATATATATATACATATATACATATATACATATATACATATATATATTGCTAACTTTGGAAAAAATTACATTCAGATACAGCACACTCCTTTGTGTCCATGTGTGTTTGTCACCCTTTTTGCTGACTCCTGCCCACTTGTACCGGAACCCTGATTTCTCCCTGGGGATTGAGGGGGGCTGACCGAGGCCAGTCCATGTCAGGCAGGGGCTGAGGGAAGGCTGACAGGAACTTTCACATCAGCCAGAATAATCCACAATCCTGTCACATTCACTATAGAGGATCTGGTTTTCCCTCAGTTGCCAGCCCTTGACAGGCGAGGCTACCTTGAGAGGTTTAGCATCTGTAATTTTAAAAGACACAGGCAGAGGTCCTCCATAAGGGAAGTGCGTCCTCTACCTGAAACCCAAAAACAAAAGGCGGCTTCTCTTAGCGCACTGCATCCTAGATATCCCTCCTTCCATACTCAACCTCAAGTTAATGAGACCAAAGCGCCCCGCACCTGCCCGTGCTCTACAACAGGACTACATATCTCTATTCTTCCATCCAGTGTTTCTTGTTAGCGGGGATTGGAATTTTCCCTGTTTCTTCTTTCCCACCCAGGAGTCTGATCCCAAAGAGCAAGGGAAGAACAGGTCTCTTTGCTGGCCAGGCCTCCTCTGAGTCCATGTGGCCCCTGTGTATGCCCTTCCCTCTTGCAGACAGCTGCTCAACCCAGAGAAGCCACGCTCCCTCCACTTCCATTTCTGCCGTGACCACATTTGTTCTTACTGTCCTTTTAATACTGATAAATTAATTAAATTTAATTAATTTAATGTTAATGATGACTAGTGATGTTCAGCATCTTCAGTGAGCTTGTTGCTGTTCCCATGGTTTTATTGAGCATGTCACCACACAGCTGGCTGGTCCATTGTTTCTGAGAGAACTTAGCTCAGATCTCACAAGTACTCACTCTCTTGCTGCCTTCAGATTCTCTGTCTTTGACTCTTTTTAAATTAAATTTTAAATTTTACGTACATGAGTGCTCTATCTGCATGTACAACTGTATGCCAGAAGAGGCCATCAGATTCCATTACAAATGGCTGTGAGCCACCGTGTAGTTGCTGGGAATTGAACTCAGGACCTCTGGAAGAGCTATCAGTGCTCTTAACCAATGAGCCATCTCTCCAGACCCTGTCTTTGACTTTTTGATTATGATGTTATTAACACACATACATTTCTTCGACAAGGCACACAATATACTTCTACAGTGGCTCATAAGATCATTGTATCCAAATGCTGCCTTCTGGGGAAACCACAGTGAGTACAGGGATCTGTATTAAAGCCCAGGGCGCAAGCATTCTGCAGGGTCCGGAGTCTCTTTTTCTGCTTTTCTGAATTAAGTCCTTTGGAGTCAGGTAAGCTATAAAGTAACAACTACCAGGGAGAAGGGAGGGGTTCCTGACTCTGTTCTCATGGGGCTCCCCTGGGCCTAATTGGGCATAGATTAGTTTATGCCTATGTGGGTAGATTTAATCTCTGCCTACTCTAAGTGGGCATAGATGAAAGGGGGCAGCAGTTAAGGGGAATGGACTCATAGATTTGACTTAGAACATACTTTTTTAAAACATTTTGTAAAAACCAGTTTACTATCCCAGAACTCGGGAGGCAGAGGCAGGCAGATCAGAGGCCAGCCTGGTCTACAGAGCAAGTTCTAGGACAGCTAAGGTTATACAGAGAAACCGTGTCTCAAAAAAACCCAACAAAACAATAAAACAGTTTGACTGAGAAACAGTTGATGTACGTTGAACTGCAGTGTTTAAAATGTGCACATAGTGCTCGTGTATTAATGTTTCAGCATGTGTGCACATGAGTGAACTCCTTTGTCATTTCTTCCTTGTGACTCCCATAGTCCCAGATGACCCCAGAGAGACACAGTAATGTTTGCTTTTTTAGATTACACTGCAGTGCCAAACTTCTGACTACCATCACGGCACAGAGATGACATTCATTGTGTTTCTCCTAAAGTACACAATACGTCACAATACACTAGTACTCTGTGCACATCTTTAACCTTTTTAGTTTAAGAAACACTTATACAAAATAATCATAATCTTGTATATTCTCTCTCTCTTTTCTATCTTTCTTTCTTTCTTTCTTTCTTTCTTTCTCTCTCTCTCTCTCCTCTCCCTTTCTTTCTTTCTTTCTTTCTTTCTTTCTTTCTTTCTTTCTTTCTTTCTTTCTTTCTTTCTTTCTTTTGTAAACAGAGGTCATATGGCATCACCAACAGGCCTAAAAAAGCATGAGGTTGTGCGGACCTTCTGAACTTCACGAGCTTCACTCCTGACCACCTTGCACTGAATGGCACAATTCAATGGCAGTGGAACAGAGAGGGCTTGTGAAGCACCGAAACACCAAAGATACTTACCTTGGAGATGATGGCACTGGTCTCTTCTGGGTCTCAATGGCGACTGTCTTAATGGCCTTTTCCTCGGGCACACATCAAGGATGGTTTGTGCTGTGCACAGGTTACACGTGGCCCTTGGGCCACTGTACCTTGCATCTTCTGGTTTGGTTTTGTTCTTGTTTTGTTTTTGAGATCTTGGAAGCCAAGACTAGAACTGTTTTTGTTTTTGTTTTAATTGTTGTTGTTTTCTGTTTTGTTTGTTGTCCAAGACAGGGTCTCAGCTCTGTTGGCTGTGAAATAGCTGCTCAGCCAAGACGACCTCGAACTCCTGCTCCTTGGGCGTCCACTTTCCCAAGTCCTGGGGTTATAGATTGATGCTACCGCACTTGGCTATGTGGTGCTGGAACTCAAACCCATGGCTTCATGTCTGCTAGGCAAGCACTCTGCATACTGAGCTAAATCCCTACAGCCCTAGACACTTTCAATCATCTCTAGATCACTAATAATACCCAATGCAATGGAAATGCTATGGAAATAATTGTCTTGCTCTATTGTGTATGGAATTATGACAGGAAAAAAAGTAACCATGTTCAGTACAGGTAATAACTTTCTCTTTCCTGAACCTTTCATTCTGTAATTTGTTGAGGGCCTCCGTACAAGAGGAAAGGCAAAACAGCTGTAGGACTCATGGAGTGTGGCCCACCAGTTAGCACAACCATGATGGTGAGAGGAGAGAGTCAGAGCTAGACTGACTCCATGACAGGCTGCAAACTGGCAGTTATAGAAGAACAGGAACTAGAGTTAAATAGTAACTGATCATAAAAATTCATTAGCTTGTTCTTGGGGTTTTGTCACTAGCCTTAGATGATTTTAGTATTTTGATGTACTAAATGATCATAAAAACATTCGTTCTACCTGGATGTTTTACTGAAAACACCTTTTTTTTGAAGTCATAAGACTTGGACGATTTTGTATTTTGATGTACCAAATGTTTATTGTTATATCTGTTCTATTTCGCTGCTTCTCTGAACACAGCTTTTCAGAGCTGTAACTCCTGTTGTTATGTATTAAAAAAAAAACCCTTTATTGAGAGCTGCAAAATACACTCAGATTCAAACTGCCTCTGTGTTTGTTTCTGTTTGTCACCACCGAATACTTACCCACCTCACCTGGAGAACCCATATCCCAGGGACCCCCATACCCAGCTGGAGTGGTCTGTGGCAGCTGATCATTTTCAACTTAGACTAGGCCTAAGTTTCTGTTTCTCAGAACTGGAAAAGTCCAAAGCAAGTCAACTCCAGGGAAAACCACCCCTCACGGGCAGCCAATCAGGAAGCTGTCCTACCACTTAACCTGGGCCAATCTCACGGGCAGCCAATCAGGAGATATATAAGCAGCTCCACCACCTAGCCTGAGCCAACCTCATGGCAGCCAATCGGGAGCTGTAGAAGCTGTCCCACCTAGCTAGAACCAAGTACAGTTAATCAGTAAAAGTCCGTCGTGTCCCGTCTCCCCCCCCCCCCCCCCCCCCAGAGCCTTAACCAATTACAAAGGCACCTATACCTCCGGAGATAGAGCCAACCAATCAAGGAAAAGGTAAAAGTCACCCACTCCTACCCTACAGGCTTTAAATTGACCCTGCAAAGTCCACATCTCTGTCTTCCCTCCCTCCCTGTGTATTGTGGGCCCCTGCATGCAGCTTCTCTGCAGAATAAATGATCTTTGCTGTTGCATACCATTTGAGTCGCGGTTATCATTCTTTTGAAGTATGGACTTTTACAATGGGTGTGCCGAGAGGCAGAGCCCGAAGAACTACAGCGCCCCGAGGACTTGATGCAGTTGTGGAGATCAAACTGCTATCGTTCCTATGGAATTCATGTCCTTCCTAATCTATCTGTTGTTTGAAAACTCTAAAGAGGCTTCCAGCCCCTCGCTGGGCAGCCTCCTTGCCACTTACAAGACTAGTGGTTTATCTTTTTCAAGCCTTGCTGCTGGAGCAGATTAATGATTCAGTCACCACCCTTGGAAAGAACTCAGAAATGTAGACTGTTAGCAATGACCTCCACCACCCCTAGAAAGAATTTGGAAATGGAGATTGTTAGTAAAATTAGGTTACGATGTTTTTGTCAATGGATCTGATGTAGAAAAACAATGGAAGGTACACTCTTAGAAGTTGTGCCAGGGATTTGTTTAAGGTCAGGGAACAAGAACAACGGCAGCCCCGAATAGACGGCACTGGCCGACCAGTGTCAGCCCCAGATAGCACTGGCCGACCAATGGCAGCCCAGAAATAGCACTGGCTGACCAATGGCAACCCCCGACAGCACTGGCTGACCAATGGCAACCCCAGACAGCACTGGCTGACCAATGGCAGCCCCCCAAAAAGCACTGGTCAACCAATGACAGCCCCAGACAGCACTGGCCGACCAATGGCAGTCCCCCACAGCACTGGCTGACCTGACTCTTGCTGAAGCTGGACTGATGATCAAGGTGATGATTAATTTCTTGTACCCATCTTTTCTGTGAGATTCCTGATATGATTTAATTAAAAAAAATTGTTAATGAGGATGAGCACCCGAGGATTTAAGGTAGAAATGACTTTTTTTAATATAAAAGTTTAGATTTGTGATTCTTTTAAGATTTTTATAAGATTACTTTTTGGGATAAATATTACAATAATTAATTCTTTCTTTGCAATCATAAATTGCAGCCTGCCAGTAAAAAAAGAAACTGGCTGAGAAAATTATCTTGCTTGCTTATACTTTGCTAATCTATAACAAGTTGCTTAGTTACAAATCTATGTGGGTTCTTGGGAATAAATTGTTTTTTTTTAATCCATAATACATAAAACATTTAATCATGTGAGGGCACTGGCAACATATTTTTTCTTACATATACTCATTATAATTGTTCATTTAAAGAAAAACAGCATGTAACCAGATTATGATTTTTGTTCTGCTTGAAAAATTTTGCTGGGATGTATAAGCTGATTTTTGGAGCTTGCCCAATGTGTGTGTGTTTGTATGTAAGAATGTATGTATGTATGTATGCATCTATGTATACATCTATGTATGTGTGAAGTTGTTGGAGCTTATCTTGCTTCATCCACCGAGTGTGTGTGTGTGTGTGTGTGTGTGTGAAATTCTTGAACCCCTTTTTTCTTTATTCCTTCTCACTGGCCCCCCAAAAAAGCCAGAAAGTCTTTAGGTGGTCACAAGGAGTGCAGACTCCAGTGAATCAAGCTTTATTCCCTCAGAGAAAAGCCTGCTGAGTGGTCAGTCACAGATTCTATGCCCTGACTCAGTTTACCCTGGATGTTGAAGCTAGTCTTTGATAGTGATTGATTAGATCTCTGGATGGAAAACTCACAGATACAAAAGGCCAATTGAATAGACTGCTTGCAGTGTTTTCCCAACACATAAGTAACACACAAAAAGCTAATGACAAGGAAAAATAAAATTCAGGCCATTCTTGAAATCAAGGTACAAATTCTTTTCAGACTCTGCTAGAAACTGTGAGCTCTTTGCAGAAAGCAGCCCAATGAAAATTCCAGAGGTGAACATTGTTGTGGTAAATCTCCTCCCAAATATGCCCCGGCAATGAAAACACAACACAGTTAATATGATTACATGCTGTGCCTAGACTGGGCAGATCTACTGCTACACTACCATCTTCCAAATCTTATGAGACCCCTTAGAACTTGCAGTTTCTATAGGCCATGTGCTTCTGCTCTGCTTTTCTCCCTCTTCCATTTCTCCTTCCTCTCTCCCACCTTCTGCTCCACCTTCCCTTTTATCTGCCCAATCATCAGCTCTCCTTTATTTTACAAATTAAGGTGGGGAAGCAGGTGTACAGGAAATCACCTGAGTGCTGACTCATTTCTTGTTCTCAAACACTCACAGGAGAATGGAATTAACATCAAATATAATCAGACCCCGGGCTATGCACAACAGAACCAACTCTGGGACCTCAGATTTAAAAGACAGATTTAGTCAGGCAGAATGAATAAATAAAAAGCTGCAAGTTGGGCATGATGACGCATGCCTTTAATCCCAGCACTCGGGAGGCAGAGGCAGGCGGATTTCTGAGTTTGAGGACAGCCAGGGCTATGCAGAGAAACCCTGTCTTGAAAAACAAAAACAAAAAAACAAACAAACAAACAAACAAACAAACAAACAAACAAAAGCTGTATTTCTAGGAGTCAGTCAGTAGACAAGGAGAAATTAAAAAGAAAAAAAAACAGATTATTTGTATAAAAATATTATGTTTACTTATACAAACAGCCTATACTTCCACACCATGTGTATAATGAAAATTTTGCTAACAACGACATCAGATTTTTTTTGGTGAAAGTCTAATTTGATTATAAAACTGAATTGTGGAAGTAGACTCAATCCTCATTATGCATTGCTCATGTAGTTGTCTATTAAAAGAAAGTACTATATTTTTAAGGTCTTGAAGGCTTGGATTTTTGACTGGACTCAGAAGTAGAAGCTTTCTGGCCCTGCCCCTCGCCAGTGGCAGCACTCAGGGAAGAGGGCCTGTGTGTGTGTGTGTGTGTGTGTGTGTGTGTGTGTGTGTGTGTGTGTGTGTGGTAGAGAGGGAATGAGCTGGCCCCATGTGTGTGAGCACAGGAGAGAGCTGGCTCAGCCCATAGCCAGCTGCAGCACTTGGGCCAGGCCTGACTAGGCAACACAGTGGAGCTGTCTCTGGAAGCATAGCGGGGAGGTAAGCTGGCCCCGTGGGCAAGAGTGTGGGAGAGCTGACCCTGCATCTTCCCAATGGTGGCATTCAGTGGCCTAGCCAGAGCAGTGCTGGAAAGTTTGCCCTGCTGGTGCAGATAAGGGAGAGCCAGCAGGCTGAACAGCTCAGCCACCATCCAGGCCCAGATCCAGAGTTTTGAGTTGACCCACCCCCAAATCTACATCATCTGTGAACTGTTGGGGCGCACGAAAGGACCGGTCCTGCTAACCCAAAGCTGTAGGATCTCCATGACACAGGGCAACAACAGGATAACAGTGAGGAGTCCCAGTGAGGATCCAGTATTGCTGGTGTGACAGATGCGCGAGGCCTGAAGCCAGACCAATGGCTCATCACAATGAGTGTTTGCAAGTGGCGATGTGTGGACAGAGGGGTATACTCAGGGGAATACTGTGACACACTACAGCTTCCACAAGGAGATGTTTTCTATGCTTTGCTTTGTGTGTGTGTGTGTGTGTGTGTGTGTGAGCGTCAGCAGATCCTTCTGTGACCATGCACCTGTCACAGAACACACGATGCTACGTTCGTTGTCCGCTCCAATGAGTTTCTCACAGCCAGTGGCTGGGAAGGAGATATTCAACCTCCCCTTGACACATGGCCTGGAAGGTTCCATGAAGAAAAGCTTAACTTTACTATCATTATTAGTGGTGGTGATGGTGTGTGTGGACGCACGTGCCACAAAGTGTGGAGGTCAGAGGACAACTCTGTGAAGTCAGTTTTCTTGTTCCAAGGATAAAGCTCAGGTTATCATGTTTCATGACAGAGGCCTTCACCCACTGAGCCATTTCTACAGCTCTTGATCAATTTGGTTGGTTTGTTTTTCTTTTGTTTTGTTTAAAATGAGGTCTTAAATTGAAATCCTTCCATGTATGCCCCCAGTGCTGACAATCCAAACACAAACCACCTCTCCTGGCTGTTCTCATCTTAAACAAAATCTCGAAGTGACTTCCTTTCTAATCTCCATGGTTTCAGTGTCTAGAAATCATCCCTTAATTGGAAATTGTATGTTCTTAAGGATGTGGGTGGGAGACAGTAAGTTGGTGGCAGGTTTGAGGCCACAAAAGCCAGACCAGGTTGGAATCTGTTTTTCCCACGTCAGCACTCATTAATACACCCCATACTTAACTCCTGGCCCTTGGTAACTTCATCCTTTAAATAGGAATAAAGTACCTCTTGGAGAGGTTTTTGGGAGGGTTACAGGCAATACAAATGAACTGTATGAGATCCTAAATGAGTAGGTGCTAGTTGTGGTGAGTTCTTAGTGCACACAATGAATAGTTAGGTGCTCATGATTTCTCTGCTCTATAATCGGATGGCCACGAAATGTCCCAGGCCAGGCAACAATTGCTTATTCGGATGAATAAGTAGCAACCGTCAAATACTAATTGTCAATATTGATATTGCCAAACTGCCGGAATTAAACTTATACCATCTTTCCTTGGATGTGCCAGTGAACCATGACTTCTGAATGTCACTCTGGTGGTTTTTCAGGGGCTGGCTCGGAGTCTTAACTGGTTAATAATCCAGAACCAACATGCCCCAGGGAAAACACCCTTTCCTTCCTTTCTGCTGGCTTCCTTGTTTTTTTCTTTCTCTGGCTCAGTGCATACCAACAAAACTACTAATATACCTGCCCCACAGGTTTTTTTTCTTCCAGGAATGTTTTCTTTCTTTTTTTCTTTTTCTTTCTTTCTCTTCTTCTTCTTCTTCTTCTTCTTCTTCTTCTTCTTCTTCTTCTTCTTCTTCTTCTTCTCCTCCTCCTCCTCCTCCTCCTCCTCCTCCTCCTCCTCCTCCTCCTCCTCCTTTATCTTTTCTTTTCCTGTCTTTTCTTTTCTTTTTCCTGAGACAGGGTTTCTCTGTATAGCCCTGGCTGTCCTGGAACTCACTCTGTAGACCAGGCTGGCCTCGAACTCAGCAATCTGCCTGCCTCTGCCTCTCAAGTGCTGGGATTAAAGGCGTGCGCTACCACTGCCTGGCTGTTTTTAAATTTTTGTTAGCATGTCCTTTTAGTCATATCCACCAACTGTTTAGGCCTGAGTTTTCCCTCCTTAAATTTTTTAAAATTTATTTTATGCATAATGGTGAACATGTTTGTGCAACACATGTGTACTGTAAGGCGGCAAGGTTCTGACCCTTTGGAACTGGAGTAGAGACAGGTGTGAGTGGCCATCTGGGCCTGCTAGTTCCTCTGAAAGTCCAGTCACTAACCTCTTAACCACTAAGCCATTTCTCCACGCCCCCTAGGCCGAAGTTTTCAAATGTTCAGTGGAAGGCAGTGTTTGATTAGAAAGTAAGGACTCAGGTCACCTGGTTCTGGCCACCATCACCATTTTTGCACCTAAACAAAGTAGCTGATGGCGGTTTTCTCTTTTGTGCAGTGCACCAACTTTCACCTTGGGTGGAGTGAGCTTTACTCACACAGGACAGCTGAGGGTCCCGCTGCCAGGCTAGGGACTGGCTCCCGCAGGCGTGGAGAGCTGCGCGCGCAGCGCCTCCCTTGCCTAAGAAGCCAGCGTCTCCGTTGCCAGGGGAACGAGGCACCACGCTTTCCGGCGCGGTCGCAGCGCGAAGCAGCTGTCATGGCGGAAGCGGTCTGGAGCACTGACACCGGCGAGGCCGTGTATCGCTCCCGGGACCCCGTGCGCAACCTGCGCCTCCGGTAGTCACTCGACCCCAGTTTCAGGGCCCCCTAACTTTATGCTCCGAGGCCCCCTAACTTTATTCCACCCTAAGCTTTTAGATGCTCAGAGGCCCCTACTTCCGCTTACAATCCCAACTACTTCCTCTGCCATCTCTGCGCGCGTCTTGTTATCAGGATCTTTTTCCACTGAAAGCTTCCAAGTACACCTTTCAGATTCACCCTGCCCAAGTCCCTTCAAGTTCTCGCCACTTTCAAACCCCTCGGGTCCCTGTGCCCCGCCTCACTGATTTATCCAGCAGACGCCCCTACCCACCTCTTCTTTGCAGCAGCCTTGACTTCTCTGCCTCTGTGATTTCTTTCCCCGATTCATGCTCTGTATATCTCCTTGCTGTGTGTCTCTGACACGCGTATTTGGGGCTTCTCTTCTCTTGACAGAGTTCATCTGCAAAGAATCACATCAAGCAACTTCCTTCATTACCAGCCTGCTGCCCAGATGGGGAAGGACCTCATAGACTTGGCCACTTTTAGGCCTCCGCAAGCTGCTAGTGGGTGTTTGTGATGACGCTACATTCATTTGAGACTAAGGCAGGGGTGCGGGGCAGTAGAGGTACAGAGGAGGAACAGAAGGCTCAGAGAGGTTGAGTTTATTGCCCAGTGTCACCTAGCCGAGGAATACAGAAGCATTTGAATGAACCTGGGCAATCATCTTTTTAATTTTTTATTATTTATTTATTTTTTTACATTGTAATTTACTTTTGTGTGTGTGTGCACGCCCATGCCACAGTGCGAGAGTGAAGTTCAGGGGATAACTTTTGCGAACCAGTTCAGTTATCTCTTCACCGGATGAATCCTGGGGCTTGAGCCATCTTACCCGAGTTGTGACTTGGGGGATGGGGGAAGGACTTCTAAGAGAAATATGTTCCAAACTCCAAATGTATGTATAAGTACACTTAAAAAACAATTTTAAAACAGGAGTTTGCACGAAAATATGATTTTTTTCCACTTGCCTTGAAAGCCAAAAGAAAGGACAGGACCCTCATGTTTGGCCAATAATTTTTCATGCTTTTGTCATTGTTCTTTCTACTCAGAAATATTCTTAGGCAAAAAGGGTAGCCTGGCGGATCACAAAGCATGCATCTTGTGTTTCTGGATGATTCGGTGGTGGCTTCAGAAAAGCATCAGGGTCCTTATCTAGCAAATTCAGCCAGGATTAAGGAAGGGCTGGCCCTTCAGCCTCTAGCTAAACTCTAGTGCCTTATACGGGACTAGAGAATGTTTCCTGGAAGGCAGAGCTACCTTTTATTCAAATTAGAGTAATGATTAGGACACCTCAGGCCCTAATCTTGCTTCTAGTATTAACCAAAGTATGTCCACCACCTGCATTCTATGTTTAGAGTGAGCGCTTAGTGAGTCACTAAATTCCAGTGGGGTTTGCGGTCAATGTGAATAGGGACTTTGAAGGCAGACCTGGTGGTATGCACGTGTAATGTCAGTGTTTTTCTGCCGAGGCAGGAGGATCTGGAATGTGAGGTCAGACCGGGCTGCAGAATGAGACACTTCCAAACAACAATAGCAAAAAATTTTAAAACCCAAATGAGACAAGAATAGGAACACTGGTTGTAATCAACCAGAGAGGAAGAAATGTTGCTGGTCTGACTCACTCTGTTGTGTTTGGAGGTGGACACCGCCCTGACGAAGAAGAGGAGGAAGAGGTTGTAATTGGATGGCAGGAAAAGCTCTTTAGCCAGGTGAGCCAGCATTTCTTGTCTTCAGTCTACCTCCACCTACCTAACTCCCACCGGGCCAGTGACTCATACCGTCAAACTCATCTCCAGGAAAGGTTGTGGTGGCTTATACTTATGTTTATGTTATGTTTATGTGGCTATTGTAATATAACGGCTGCCATGCTAAGTTTAGCGTTCTAGGTAAGGCACTCCCCATCTCCGGGCTCTATAACATCTCTAGCAACAAGGTTGGATTAGAACATCAGCTTGGATCCTTTTAACTCGAATATTCTTAGATTTTTTTTTCCCCTGCCCTTCATTTTTTGAACAAAGTGACAGTCGGTTTTCAAAACGTGCCAGCTAGCGATAGAAGTGATTTGGTTCAGTAGCTGCAGGAACCAAAGTTTGAGGTAGTCCCAGCTGATCTGTTTCTTTGTGGTGACCTCAGTTTGAAGTCGACCTGTACCAAAACGAATCCGCGTGCCAGAGCCCACTGGATCATCAGTACCGCCAAGAGATCTTGAAACTGGAGAATTCTGGCGGCAGGAAAAACCGGCGAATCTTCACTTACACCGACTCGGATAGATACACCGACTTGGAAGAGGTATCATTCCTTCTGGGGCCTCATTGCTTTCTTGTTTGTCTCCCCTGGTTTTCTAGCCTCGCTGGCTCTAGGTTGTAAGTGGAAAGCCCAGTAAATGGGGCGATATAGAACATAGATGGTTCTAGAAGCTGCTGGAAGCTGCTGGCAGCCAGGCTGCAGTGGGCAGATGCAGGTGATGTCCTTCTGCCTGCCAGAGGGCCCATGGGACCTGATAGCATAGGAATTGATGACATAGATGGGCAGGGTCTAGAACAATCCATTTACAATTCAGTCAAAGTCAGGAGTTTATAGGCAAGAAGAGGAGCATGCTTAGGCTGTGGGGATACCTGTGTCTTCGCCTGTGCCTCTGAGCCCTTGTGGGCTTGTTTTACATTCTCTTCCATTACTCTATGTCTTCTCAGGGAGAGATCATACATTCCTTGAAGACGGGACTGTATTTTCTGATTCTTGTATCTATGAGCTCTGCTGGGAGCCAGTGTTAGTGGGTGTCTTTAGACTGCTTTCTTCAGGAAAGCTATGCGACAGCAGCATATACATTTGAGACTGTTTTGGAAAAGCATATAAAAATACAGTTCATTCTAGCTCACCCAAGTGAGAACTTTCTCAAGAAAACTGGTGTCCTGTTTGGCACTTTTGACCACCAAGTGAGCATCAACATTTACCAGACAAACTTACCCAACATGTGTTCAGAGAAGGCAGGTTGATGTTACTGTTAGCATAAACAACTTGTCTCTAGACCCCTAAGGAAACCCAAGACACAGTAGGAGTCTTCCTTGGACTGCGCCATCTCTCCCCTCCCCCAGCACGGGTAACTGTGAGGTTCTACCTGTTGGGTTTGCACCTTGGAGGAGAGGTCAGAAGGAAGGTTTCCCTTCAGGTGTTTCTCCCCACATAGCTCTGACCACATGCCAGTCTCAGCTCTGTCTTCTTTCCCCAGTACTGTCAGAAAATAACCACTTCAGCCAGCGAGGTGCCATCGTTTCTGGCTGAGCGGATGGCGAACGTCAGGCGGCGGCGGCAGGACAGGCGAGGGGTGTGAGTACAAGCAGCGATCAGGTGGTCTCCGTGGTCTCTCTCATTTCTGGGATTCCTACTAACACTCCCCATCCACTGAGGGGCGGGGGGATGAGGGAGGTCCCCTCATGATATCTTTCAGTGACCCTTTCCTGTGGTCCCTTGCAGGGAGGGCAGCAAACTCAAGTCTCGGATCGTCACGTGGGAACCCTCGGAAGACTTCATCAGGAACAACCACGCTATTAACACTCCTCTTCAGACAATGTACATCATGGCGGACCTGGGACCCTATGGAAAGTGAGTGACCCTTCGCCCTGCTGGCTCTGGTTGTTGTCCTCGTCCTCATCCTCTTCTTCCTCCTCCGGCCCTTCACCACTACCTTCCTGTTACAGCCGTATGGGATGGAGGGTCTCTTTCTTTTTTTTTTGCCTTACTCAAAAGTGCCACCATGAAGATTCTTGCTGCATCCCTCCCCGGTCCCTGAAGTGGCTGACTCCCTCTCTCTTCCCCTGGTGACCTGAATGAACCTTGATGTTGATGTCCTGCTTCTTAGGCTTGGCTATAAGGTACATGAGCACGTGCTCTGCATCCTGAAGGTGGACAGCAATGGCGTGATCACAGTGAAGCCTGACTTCACCGGCATCAAAGGACCCTACAGGTGGGAATGGGGAAGAAGTGTGGCAGAGACCTCTCTACGTCGTGCCCTTCTTGCCTCTAGTTGAGCAGACTCCCAGAAGGCCCTTGACCTGCTCCTGAACATCTAGTTCCCAGGCACTTGGTCATACTCTGTTCTGGGTCGCAAGCCTTTAGGGAACATCTGGAAAATGTGCAGGAATCCCATTAGCTGTGTCAATGAGGGAGGAGGATTTTGGTGCTGCAGGGGATGGGGACTGGCTAGTGCAGGGGAGGTAGACTCAGCCAGGCCAGGGCCAGCCGTGCTTGGTTTTGTCTGAGAGGACAGCTCTATGAGTTAGCAACCAAACACACCCCAAGCTGTCCATTTCTCAGGCGTGAGAGCTGAGTGGTTAGGGTCCCCATGTCTTCAGGGTAGGAATGGGTCCAGATCCCATAGGTGTTGTCTGGTGCCCTTTCTGTTTTATCATCTGTATGACTGTCTTCTCCATCATATACCTCAAGTGAGCCTTGTCACCAGCATAGCTGATTCCTGGGTCCGGAAGGCCACACGTCTTACCAACAGAAATGATATTTTTTGTGGCTTTGACCTCACAGAATCGAAACTGAGGGAGAGAAGCAGGAGCACACTTCTGCTTGGAAATACACAATTGACAACGTGTCCTCCCTCGCACAGCCAGAGGAGGAAGAGCGGGAGCAGCGAGTGTTCAAGGACGTAAGCACCAACTGATTCCATGTCCTCCCGGCACATGGAGGAAGGAGCCCCTGTGCTGGGAGCTGAAACCATGTCTCGGTGTCTGCTGAGAGAGAGGGCAGCCCACCACCATCCAGGAAATAGAGCTGACGTGACAGCTGAGTGTTGATTATGTTCTACGCCAGCCCGGTTCCAAGCATCTCACGAAGCTCTTACAACCCTGTGAGGGGAACACTATTACCACTTTATAACAAGGACCCTAAGTTACAGACCCAAGTAATCGAGCTTGGGAACTTGAAAGCCAGGCTCGTTCCCAGCCTGGCCAACTTCAGAGCCTCTGTGTTTCGCTTTAGTTTAGTGATCTTTTAGCAGGTATATGTGTTGAGGCTGTCTCACTCTGTCTAGCTCAGACTAGCCGGAGACCCCCTATGTAGCCCAGGCTGGCCTTGATTTGACAGCAGTTCTCTTGTCTTAGCAATCAGTATTGGTACTTCAGTTCTTAGGTCTAGCTGGTGGCACAGCCCTGTGCCCTGAAACAAACCAACATCTCTTTAAAATGTCAGTATCTGATTTTCTCCCATTCAGAACTAAACCCTGGGATGGGTTGAGCCGCATTTTGAGAACTGGTTTGCTTTGTTTCCTCAGCTTTACGGTCGGCACAAGGAGTACCTCAGCAGCCTCGTGGGCACAGACTTTGAGATGGTGGGTAGCTCAGCTCCCCACAGCGCTGTGAGCTGTTGGGGAGAGTGTCTGACTATAGAGGGACTGTCTCCCTCTCTTAAACGACTCCAAGACCAACTCTGCAGGGTAGAAAGGAGGTCAAAGAAGAGTTTCATGACCCTGCATTTTGATGAGGGTCCTTGTACACATAGAACCGGGTCTGAAAGGGCACACATGCTATGTTGGCCTCTCTCTTGGGACAGGCTAGGTGGGTGGTGGTAATTGGGTATTGGGCAGTGAGAAAAATATACCAGGCATTTTGACTTCTTGTTCTCTAGGGTTTGGTGGTTTGGGGAATTTTATCAGTGGTAATGCATTCATGCGTTAATTTACAATTTATTTAAAAAACAATATAACGATAAAAAGTGTCTTCCTTATTACTCATGTGGATATTGTTCCAGAGCACCTTAGATAGGCAAAGAGCTGTCATTTTTGCTGGTCAGATGTTTTGGATCTTAGAAAATGAAACCAAAACAGTTTAGGTCAGCCACTCTGGGGTCCTGTCTGTGTTTTCCCCACCACCAGGGATTCAATTTCTAGACCTGCAAACAAGGATAGAACTACTCACCCTCGCCTCCGTCTCTAGAAAATTAACTCGTATTGTTTTATGCTACATGAGCAACAGATTCTCATGTATTTAAAAAGAAAAAAAAAAAGCGCCCAGACAGATAACACAAACAATTAATGAAGAAAACCTGGCTGCCCGCGAGTTCTAGTGAGCCCTCCCTGCCCTCTCAGTGCCGTGCTGCTAATCTGCGGTGTCAGAAATAGGAAAGCGTCCTGTTGAGAAGTGTCAGGGTGGAGAAAATGTGCAGAGTGTGGCCAAGCTTGGAGAGCAGGTGTGAGGTCATCTGCAGATCTGGGGACAGGGCTGGGGGCGGGGGGTGGGGGGAGCGCTGATTCCTCTGGGCCTGACACCTCCCATTTCTCTCTGCTGTAGATTGCCCCAGGTGCCCTGCGGCTCTTTGTGAACGGAGAGGTGGGTAAGTGTCTTCTGGGCAAGAGTCTGATGGAGCTGTGAGCAGCCACTCACCTTGGATTAGTCTGGGACCAGCATGGTCTTTGGGAAGCTGAGTGATGAGGAAACTGAGGCTCCTGGGCCCCAAGAAGGATTTATTTGTAGAGCATTTGGACCCTTCAAGACGAGACTGAGTTGCTGAGTAGTAGTGACAAACAACTTTAATCCCAGTACTTGGGAGGCAGAGGCAGGTGGATGTCTGTGAGTCTGAGGCCAGCCTGGTCTACAGAGTGAGTTCGAGGACTACACAGAGAAAAACTGTCTCAAAGAAACTGATAGATAAAGAAAGAAGGAGAGAGACAGACAGACAGACGGATGGACTAGACTGAGTGGTAAGGGTAATAAGAGAACAAGCTAGGCTTACATTCCGCTTTCTCTCTTAAGTTTCAGCCCAAGGCTATGAGTATGACAACCTCTACGTCCACTTCTTTGTGGAGCTGCCAGCTGCTAGTAAGTACTTTTCGGACATTTCTGTTCCAATGGTTCTAGGGGCATTCTGACCACTCCCACTGAAACCGTTCAAGGTCACAGGTCACCTCCACATGGCCAGTTCTAACGGTGCCTCTGTCCTTCTAGCACATTGACTTCTCTGAAGCACCTGACATAGCACACTTTTCTTCATGAAGCATTTCTCTCGGCATCATAGTCCTGCCTTCTCTCTGAGGGCTCTCCAGGCTCCTGGGTGAAGTCTTCCTCTCCTCCAAGGTTAAGCCTGACCTGTGTTACTTTCTACCTCTAGTGTTCCTAGCGATTGCACCCATTCCATAGCTCAAATCACATCTGTGTCTCTTGTCCTACCCATAGACACACTAGAATCTTAGCTCTAGGAGAGACAATCTGGTTGCTAACATCCTGTAAACACATCAGCCTACATCAGACACAACAAATGATAGTGATTGGCATTGTGTGAATGCGTGGGCGGGTGAATGGCTGTGTGAAAGAGCCTTGCAGCGTGGCTCTGTTTTCTCACGTGACCTCCGCCCTCTCTAGTGAGCTTACTGTGTCTGCTCTTTGACTTTCAGACTGGTCCAGCCCGCCATTCCAGCAGCTCTCGGGAGTAACCCAGGCCTGTGCCACCAAATCCCTGGGAATGGTACGGAGGGTGCCAGGGTGCCTGGAAGGAAATGGCAGCTCCGGGTGGGTGGCATGTGAAACGTCATCAGGCCAGCTTCTCAGTGGAGGAGCCATAGTTAGGGCTCCACAGGGCTGCCTAGGCCAGAGTCACTCTTTGATCTCTTAGAGACTGACAGCAGCTTAAATTCAGCTGTCCCTTTGCCTGCCTGCGGCTTCCTACCAGGAGGACAGTGTTTCTTTCCCCTGTGTGAAGGTGACCTCGTCACTGGACACCGAGAACCCATTCCAATGAGGCTGCGCCCACCCAGTGACTGTGAGTTGAAAGTGACACTCCTCTTTTTTAGGACAAGGTGGCCTATTTCTCCTTTCCGTTCACATTCGAAGCCTTCTTTCTGCATGAGGACGAATCGGCTGGTGAGTAGCTGTGGTCCTCAGCCTCACTAACGTGCAGCCAGGGACCTCTCTGAACAAAGGACCCTGTACCCCCCTCATTTACATTCCAGAGTCCCTCCCGGAGTGGCCTGTGCTCTACTGTAAGGTCCTCTCACTGGACTTCTGGCAGAGGTATCGTGTGGAAGGCTACGGGGCTGTGGTGCTGCCTGCCACTCCAGGTAACCTCTTGTCCCTGCCCTCCCGACGCCCTTTGTCCTGTCAACAAGACCAGCACTTGCCAAAGGCTCTGATGCTTCTGATGAGGAGAAATGAGTAGGAACTGGGAGCTCTGACTGACAAATCACTTGTGGCTTTTCAGAATTTCTCACCTCTCATGAGAGACGAGTGAAGCCAGAACTGACCTAGTGCAGCAACCTGACGGGCTGTCACATGTCACAGTCCTCCGGTTAGACCTTGAGAGAGAAGCTGCACCAACCGTGTGCTCTGGGCCCCAGGGGTATTGGATGAATTGACGTTCTTGTTGCTGTGCGCTGGGCACCGTAGTAAACCTCATGTAATTCTCCCAGCCCCCTGCGAGGTGTAGTGTCCTGATTGCTTCTATGTTTTACTAGGGTCAAAAGAGAAGCTGGCCCTCAGAGGTTGACAAGCTTGTCTAGAGCACACAGTGGTGCCTGGAGTAGCTGAGATTAGAACTTCTGTCTTCCTGTCTTCCAGTCAGGCACTGTTGTTCCCCACCACGCTAACCTCTGCTAGGTCATCACCAGCCGAGGTCATTGCTGGGAAGTCAGGGATGGAACCCCGCCCCTTTGCCCCTTTCCTTGCACAGGATCCCACACCCTGACTGTCTCCACATGGAGGCCCATGGAGCTGGGTCTCGTGGCAGAGCTAAGGAGGTTCTTCATTGGCGGCTCTCTGGAGCTGGAGGACCCATCCTATGTGAGGATACCAGGAACCTTCAAGGTGACTCACCTCTGGGGAGACTTCAGGCTGAGTGCTTATATCCTGTTTGAGCCCCCTACCCTAGTTGTTCATCATACACTCATGGTATAGCCCCTTCCCCTCTATGGCTTATGCTGCCAGGCCTGCCCGTATTTTAGAGGAACTAATATCTATACGAGGAGGTCCTTGGGGAGTCGTATAATTAGAGATTTCCTCTTCTCCTTTCCACCATGGAAGGCCTTGGTAATCAGATGCAAGGTGGACTCGCAAGAAGCATTCTTGCTTCTTGCTCATTCTCAAATGAGGGTGGAGCCTGGTGCACCCCCCCCCACCCCCCTTGTGTTGCTGTCTGAATGACAAAGTAAAGTTCCTGGTAGGATGATGCTACACTACCTAAGAATAGGGATCCGGATGGCAGCAGCGCCCCAGTCTAGAGTCTGCACAAACTGATTCTGTCTCCGCTGTCTACCCAGGGGGAGCGCCTGAGCCGCTTTGGATTCCGCACTGAGACAACGGGTACTGTCACCTTCCGATTGCACTGCCTGCAGCAGTCCCGGTGAGTGACACTGGGCCCCTAGGGATCCTTGAGCCCCTTGTCACTGAGGGCTGGAGAGCAGCCTTGACTATGTTTTCGGTTTCCCTGCAGGGCTTTCATGGAATCGAACTCCCTCCGGAAACAGATGCGGAGTGTGTTGGACCGTCTGGAAGGGTTCAGCCAGCAGAGTTCCACGCACAACGTGCTAGGTAGACACCTCATTCCCTCACCCGGACACCCAGGCCAGGGCCACTTGCTTCTCCTCCCCACAGTAGCTGACTGCTGGCAATATTTCCCTCCCTTACAGAAGCATTCCGTCGAGCCCGGCGTCGGATGCAGGAGGCCCGAGAGAGCCTCCCCCAGGACCTTGTGAGCCCCACGGGAACGTTGACCTAGTTCTCTGCAACCCTGGCCTGTGGAGCAAGGGAAAGATGTCTGCATCCAGTGCTCTCACTTTGTCTTGCTTATTAGAGACCACATTGGTCGACCAAACTGGATGATCTAGAAACTTCCCACCGGCTCCCCTGCCTCATCTTCAGCAGGACATTCTTTCCTCCATGCAGAAGTCAAGCCTGAGACTCTGGGGCCCCACCTGACACCCTGCTCATGTTTTGGCTATCAAACACGGGCATCATAACAAGGCAGGCCGTGCAGTCTGAAACTCGTCTGGGGGAAACCCAGCATTAGCCTCTCCTCAGTACAGTGTCTTTTCTGGTTTGTCCTGGAACCTCCATAGCAGAGGGCTCCAAAAGGGAGTTTGGCAACCAGGCGTAATGGTGCACACACCTTTAATCCCAGCACTCAAGTGGCAGAGGCAGGAGGATATCTATGAATTTGAGGCCAGCCTGGTCTACATAGTGAGTTCCCAGACAGCCAGAGCAACATAGTGAGAGCCTGTCTCAAAGCAACAACAAAAGCAGACAGCAGCAGCTTGGAGTTTGGCATCTTCCGAGGAGGAAGGTGCATTCCGGAGCTTAGACTCTTGTTTCTTCCAAGAAAAGGTGAGAGTAAGGGGCCTCAACTTCCTGGCTAAGTCTCTGTCCCCTGACATTTTAGGGCTGGCTGGCTTTGGGACATAGCCTGGGGGAGTTCTCAGTTCTCCTGCTGGCTGGGCGGGGTCTTTTATTGTATTTGTTTGTTTGTTTTTCATATAAAAAGTATTTATATTGACTGATCCTCTGTGGACTCTCGTTCTCTCTCTCTGGAGGTCCAAACTCTGCCTTTCTCTCCCTCACAGTGTTTCTCTTAAAACTCCAGAAGAGCCCGTGTGGCGAGTCCCAGGCTCCATTGCAGCCCTCATCCTTACTATGTAGGGCAAAGCTTAGAACCAAGGCCTCCCTCTCCCCAGCCCAACAGAGAGACAGCGGGCCCTGCTCTTGCATTGTTTTATTGGTAGAAGTAGAGAGAGTGCTGCTGTTCCTTCAGGTCCCAAGGAAGATGGTGGATGGCTAAGAGGCAGGATTGTGAGCTCTTCCTGTCATGCTGAGGGCAGGGGTGCTGGAAGCCCTCCCGCAGTGTCTTGCTGGGACCTCAAAGCCTCATGGCTCTGCTCATAGGCTCTTACACCTGGTGCTGATTCATAATGTGCTATCTAAGAGGTTCCCGAGGTAAGTGGGCCTGTTGCCATAGCACCCTTGACGCTCTCAACCTAAAAAGCCTTCTCTGAGTTTAACCAGCAAAAGCTCTACCAGGAAACAGTGGTTCGCAGGGCAGAAAGCAGCCTCATGATCTCCCCGTTACCCTCATCTTCAAGGCTTGGGGTTTTGGCGTAGAATCCTGTGGGAATAGCAGAAAGAAATGGATGAGGAATTTGTTGGCTATCCAACAAAGAGCTGTTTTAGGATGTCAGTGACAAAACTGCGGTCAGTTAAATACTTCTGATTGTCCCTCTCCCCACTACACCAAACCTTAGACCCCAGAACTGATTATCAGCCCAGGAGCTAGCGTTCTTGGAAGCCACTATGAAAGAGTACCGTTTTCCTAGCGACAAACTGTAGAGCAGCAGATGGGATGCCTTATTCCTGGAGGAGGTGCTAGGGCTTGACCTGTTCCAGATCTCCCCTTACCTGCAGAACCCTCATTTGCCTCGCCAGGCTGATAGGTTCAACTTGGGAATACGGCTACAGCTCACAAAACCCTGTGGGTAGATGTTAGCCCTGAAGATGTCCCTCGAAACCGTGGTGATGCCAGTATTGTCGCATACAATCCGAGATAAAGAGATTCGCCTCAGGGCTTTGCGTTGTCTTTTGGTGAAAACTCCCCATTTCTGCCACCAGAATCTGTGGGTCAAAGAGAGGCGTGAGAAGGTTGGAATGTTGCTATGCAGTGAGCACCATGCTTGTGTCTGACACCCGGGCGCTCTATCTCGTCCGCTTTCCATAATCTTACCAGTTCCATAAATAAGTGAACTGCCCAGAAGTAAGTATACACCAATCTAGGTGGCCAGGGACGGACTTGAACTCAAGCGTATGCCACATTCAGATAAGGAGTCAGGTCTTAAGCCACAAGCTCAGGTTTAACCCTTTCTGCCCACATCTTCTGGGGTTCGCTAGCATAGAACATGGAGGTTGGCCAGTCGCCGTTCTGGCCTATGGAGGCTCCGATCTTGCCTGGGGCAGCATTTCTTTCCCACAGACCCACTTTGCATGGGGAAGCCTCCTGGCCTCAGGTCCCCTGAGCTCAGGAGAAAAGAAGCTTTAAAGAATGCTTTCCCCATCGTCTAGCCTCTCGATACCGTATCCTGATGCTGGGTTATTTTAGGCTGCGGATCACTTACCTGTCTCCATCTCTGGCTCTCCTGAACTGGTTCTCAAAAAGACAAGCCAGAAGCGGCCCCACTCGGGCCCCCGGCAGGAGAGGCTCCGCAATGGCTCCGACCCAGATGTCAATGTTGTCGGGCGTCTTGTACAGTCTCAGAAACTTCCTTGCCAAATCCTGATTTTTTAGCACCCGACTAAGCTGGGCCAAGTTTCGGGGCTGGGAAAGCCCACAGAAGCGTCTCCAGGCATTGTATCCTGCAGGGAAGCCCAGTCAGAGCCATGCTGTCAGTCTCCCATCAGCTTCTGCTGCTCCCCACAGTCCCTCCAGAGTATATTCGGTGCTCAGTACTAGGTGGCACCAGACGATCCCTGAGGTCTGAACACTAGATCACTGCCCTCACTAGACTGTAGGTGGACAGTCTTGTTTTGTGTGTGTTGGGCTGAGGAGTGTGTCCTGATGTACAAAGCCCATAGACATAGATTTGATGTGTGTGTGCTTACATATTGTGGGGGTGTGCGTGGATATAGAGGTCAAAGGTCAACACTAGATGTCATTTGCTAGACACTACCTCTTTTTTTTTTTTTTTTTTTTTTTTTAACTTGCCTGGAACTCATCAAGTTAGGGTGGCCAGCCAGAGAACCGCAGGTTTCTGCCTGTCTCTGTCTCCCAAGCACTGGGATTACAAAAGTATGCCACCTAAGCCTGGCATTTTCAAAAAGTGGTTCATGGGAAATGATCTCAGATCCTCATGCTTGCAAGGCAAACAATCCTTTTACTAACTCTGAGCCCCGCAGATCTGACATTTAATATTATTATTGGGTTCATAGACATTCTATAGGCACACTGCTCAGAGCATTCTTAAAAATCAGATTTGAAGACTATGTGAAGGAATGACTGAATGAGAAAATAAACAACAATTTCAAACACGGTGTTGCAGGCAGCTAAGGAAAACGTTCTCTCATCACTAAGTGTTATGTGCCTCTCAAGAAGTCACAGTGCCTCTGTGAAGCAACCTGCAGAATGTAAAGTCTATCCAGTCATCGGCTGTTCAAGGTCTACTAAGTGGAGTTCAAAGCAGGCAGTTCAATTCTAGATTTGCTGTTGGCTGGGGAAGGGGCTAGAGGAGACTGCAAAGGCCAGATTCGGGATAGTATTTCTGAAATGGGCTATAGGGAACAGCTGTTTATGGGGAATAGAAAGTTACAGTGTTGCATACACTAGCAAGATTTTATCGAAAGGACCCAGATGTAGCTGTCTCTTGTGAGACTATGCCGGGGCCTAGCAAACACAGAAGTGGATGCTCACAGTCAGCTAATGGATGGATCACAGGGCTCCCAATGGAGGAGCTAGAGAAAGAACCCAAGGAGCTAAAGGGATCTGCAACCCTATAGGTGGAACAACATTATGAACTAACCAGTACCCCGGAGCTCTTGACTCTAGCTGCATATGTATCAAAAGATGGCCTAGTCGGCCATCACTGGAAAGAGAGGCCCATTGGACTTGCAAACTTTATATGCCCCAGTACAGGGGAACGCCAGGGCCAAAAAGGGGGAGTGGGTGGGTAGGGGAGTGGGGGTGGGTGGGTATGGGGGACTTTTGGTATAGCATTGGAAGTGTAAATGAGCTAAATACCTAATAAAAAATGGAAAAAAAAAAGTTACAGTGTGACAATTTTGAGTGGCTAGCAATGCCAGCCTTCCAGCAGGGGGCAACAACAGCTCCTTGTGTAAGACTACCAGGGAACTGACCCTGCTTGTCACACAAGCATAAGGACCTCTTGAATTGGATTTCCAGAACTCAGGTATACACAAACACACACACACACACACACACACACACACGATCATGCACACTTAAAGCCCTAGTGCTGGAGAGAGACAGAGGTAAGCAGGTTTAGGATTTGCTGATAACTCAGCTCAACCTGCATGGTGACCTCCAGGTCAGTGAGAGACCCTGCCTCAAAAATACAAGGTAGAGCTGAGCAATGGTGGCCCACACCTTTAATCCCAACACTTTGTGGGGGAGGGGGCAGAGGGAGGTGGATCTCTGAGTTCAAAGCCAGCTTGGTCTACAGAGTTAATTCCAGGACAGCTAGATCTATACAGAGACCATGTCTTGGAAAAAAAAAAGAAACTAGCAAATAAAATATATACATACATATGTACAAACATACATACATACATACATGATAGAGGGCAGCTGTGGGATAACACCTGAGATTCGCCTCTAGCTTCCATGTGAGCCCCACTGACATGTACATAGGGGGGTGGGGAGAGGAAGAAGAAAGGGAAAGCAGCCCTCATGTCTCGAGGCCTGCTGTCCATTGCTGTAGTGAGCAGAGCAGGCAGTTAGGAAGTGCCTCTGACTCCTTGACACACAAGTGAGGCTCTGCCAGGACACATGGGGCTTCAGGCTATATCTAGAGAGGAAGGCTGGAGTTGGAAGGGAGAAAGCCAACCAGGCTTGAAGCCTCTTTGTGGTGTTGAATGGGGTCAAACACCAGGAAGAATGAAGACATTTTGAAGTCAGATTTCATATTCTCGTGACTTTGAGTAGATTACTAGCTGTCTCTGACTACTCCCCATCTGTATGATGGCTGAGCCCGCTGCCGCTGAAGGTCATTGGAAAAAGGGGACGAAATGAGCATCCGTTCTCTTCACACTGCCATGGTGTCCTCACCAAACAGCCCTGTGGGGCCTTAATCCTAATCTACTTGCTCCCCATCTCTCTGGCTCCTGCCTTCCACCCTCAGGTCAAAGGGCCCTGCACTCTCTCTGGTCCTAGAAATTTTATAGCCTTCTTCTCTGAAGTTGCCAGTGAGGTGGGGAACAGTCATCCATGTGATGACCGTAAGGCTATTTATTGCTTTTCTCTGCTTGGAAAGTTCTGATCTCTTCCCTTCACCTCCTCGTCCCCTGACCTAGTCCTGGGGTGAACCTAAAGCCGGGGCCCCTATAGCAGATAGAACGTAAAGCCTAAAGCCTATCTATAGCAGATAGGGGTGACCTGAGGAGCCAGCAAGTGTGGGATTGGGGGGAGGGGCGCTTTGCTGCATCCGCATAGGTCTTGCCTGCTCTGCACTGCTATCTTGTTCCTGTCATAAGGGAGGGTCCAGGTCTGCTCCAAACCCCCAAAACGGTCCTATGTGAGGCGCCCCGTCACCTGGAAGGCCGTGGTCCCGGCTGCGCTGCATGTTCAGAGCTGCCAGATCCAGCCCGATCCTTCTCACTTGCTGAAACAGCTTGTCGCGGAGCTCATCCACCAGCATGGAATCCTGCCGGTTCAGCTTAGCTGGGGTGGCCATGAGACCTCGGAGGATAGGGTCGATGCCACCTGGTTTCACAAAACGGAAGGAAGCGTTGGCCCGCCTCTTAGAGGCTCCTGAGGTCATCCCACGATGCTCAGCCAGCAAGTGGGGCTCCTTGCAGGTCCATGACCTACCGCTCTGACATCGGTCTGCCCCGCCCCCTGCTTAGGAAACCCCCTTTATCAGGCCAGGTGTTATAGATACGATGATAATCCTAGCTACTCAGGAGGCTGAGGCAGGACAATCACAAGTTCAAGGCCAGCCTTAGCTATTTTTGTAAAGCCCTTATATAAAATTTAAAAAGTAAAAGGGGAGGGGGAAACACTTTAACGGTAGATCACTTGCCTAGCGTGCACAAGGCCTGGGTTTAATTCCCAGTGCGTGAGGCAGAAAAGAGGGGGACTCCTCCCTTAGGGCATGAGAGACTCACTGATGGCTGCCATCTTTCCACTATCCTGAGAAGGCATTTGCAGAGGCCGGACCAGCAGACAACAGCCCACCTGGGAAGGGGTGCTTGGACCCTCCCCCCTTGTCTTTGGAAAACCCAGTCACCTTCATGTATGATTCGCCAGCTGGCAAAGAATACAGAGCTAAGCGGGACGTGGGAGTTGGGTGCCGAGGCCCGATACTGGCTATCCAGGCGGAACATGAAGGGCTGAAGCATGGTGTGGCCAAAGCGGAAGGCCAGGGTGAAAACATTGGCTACACGGGGGTCCACATTGGAGCAATACCCTCTGTAGGGACCCAAAGTTCTTCTGATCCGGGCCCTGCCCAGAACCAGAGGCAGGAAGTCTCGGTAGGTGATGATCTGGAAGAAATGGAATGGGAAGAGTGTTGCCCGAGCGGCCTGCAGCCCTCCCTCTCCTCTGCTGTTCAAAAGGCTCCTCGGGCACACTAGTGATGGCTGTCATTGTGCCAAGTGTGGCAGCATTAATCTCTCATTGGAGGATGAGATACTGGAATCAAAAGAAATGTCATAGATGGGGTCCTGGTTAATTTTGGAACCAGAAGTAGAGATGCACCCCAAGTATCCAGACTCAGCAGCCTTAGGGTACAGCCTCAAAGCCATGTTCTCAAAGGCTGAGAACCACCCCCTCAGATTCATGCTGGCCTCTGGGCTCCCTACCTGGACCATGGCTCCCACGATCTTCCGGGCTTCGTTGTACAGCTTGTCTCCACTCCAGTGGGGATTCAGGCGCCTCAGCTCAGCGGCTAGGCGATTGTGTTCTCTCACAAACAGCGTGTGCAAGGCCGTCAGTTTGGGGGTTTCACTTGACCGAGTGTCACCTTGAAAACCCCCAAGTTCAAGATTATAAGAGTCTCTTTTGGTAAGGAAAGACTGAGGTCTGGGTCCCAGAGACCAGGTGAGGCAAACTTCCTAAGCTAGGCTTCCGTCTACGTCTCATGCGGCTCCCTACCCACAGTCACCTTCCTTCCCAGGGCAGGTTAGAACTAAGTGAGACACACAGGGCAGATGCTGATCTTCTTGCCTGGTGGCTCTCTTCTACAAGAAGACCAGACCCATAGCCCAGACCACACTCTGTGGGGAGATGACCCTGGGGCCATGACCTTGAGACTACAAGTCCCTGCCTGCATCTGTTTCTCCACCAGGGGCTCTCTCTCTTCCAGTTCCCAGTTTGAATTTGATATCCTAATGCTCTTCCCAGGAATCCAGGAGGTGGGGACATTGGGCAGAGCACATTTCTGTACTCAGACCTTTCCCATAAGTAGGCAAGGACACTGAGTTCAGCCACCCAATGGCTTCCCACCCAGCCCCCACAGTCTTGTTTGGACTAAGCTTCTGGAGGCCTTTGGTGAAGGTACATGCTGCTCCCCCAGAATATATGGCTGTGCAATCCTTATAGAGTGAGTTTTAGTTAAGCAGAGAGGTGAAATGGACAGAGCAGAGACCCAGGAGTTACAGTGACTTTGTCCCAGGATAGGCTCTGCCCTCAGAGCGCTGCTCTCTGGAGCACACCCATCTTCCCTCAGCCTCAGCCTCAGATCTGTGAACAGAGGATGATATTTCCCACCTTTCAGGGCGGCTATGAGGGTTCAGGGATGGCCCAGAAGTGATTACTGTCATTATCATAACCACACAGGAAGGCTGGGGTAAGGACTATGAATAGAATGCAAACTAAACAGCAGAAGGGATGGAGGGACTGCATAGATGCAGAACTGTGTAACCAGAAGGAAGGCACAAAACACACGTGTGTGAGTGCGCACACACACACACACACACACACACACACACACACACACACACACCAGCCTAAAGGAGAAAAAATTGAATTCACTTGGGTCTCTGGACCATGACTAGGAGCAATGGGCAGATACTTAAGAAGGACCACTCCTGTAGTTGGCTGGAGTGATATTCAGGTAATGAGAGCCTTGTCACTGGAGACAATGAAACAGGGACACCTGGTCACAGTCAAGGGATAGGCACTTCCCATGTACTAGGTTTCCCAATGACTGCACAGATCTGTACCTAAGGTATGCCCCCCCCCATGCTGAGGGTCTCTATCCTGTGGGTCTCCTGAGGTCATCACTAATATCTCCTCACCACACCCCATCATGCCCCTCCCTCCTGGGACGACTCCTCTGTAGACTGACCTGCCAGGAAGCAGGGGATGCGTGCAGAGCGGTTAGTCAGGAGACAGGGGTCCTCATGCAGGTTGTCGAAAGGCAGTAGGGCTCGGCCGTTGTCCTGGAATCGCTGGTTCGTGGCCAGCAGCCCCAGGAAGTTGGTCCTATTACGGAGCCGCAGGGCGAGGGTCACCTCGCTGCCATACACCATGCTGGCGTCCACGAAGGATGTAAGTGCGTTGATCTGGTTGCGGACTTTGTTCCTGTTTTGGGGGCACGCCGGGGCAGAGCGGAAGAAGGGGATGCAGTCGCGCTGGTTCTTGATGCGGGGATCATTGCGTGGGATCTAGAGTGAAGAGCTCTCAGTGACTCTGGGGCCCCTCTGGAGCAGGCTCACTCTGACATTGCTCAAAGCTTCCCTACCCCAGGAAGCCCTCCAAGACTTACCCAGACCTAAACCTGGGGTTTTGTGCCTGCTAGGCAAGCGCTCTACCCCTGAGATGAACCCCTTACCCTTGAGGAAGCTTTTAAAATGAAGACCTTCATCTAATTGGAGGAGAGAGACTGACCCTCCGAGAGATAGGTTGTTGCCCAAGCAGTTGAGCAACACTCGGTGGAGGTAGCATTTGCTATGCCTGACGTACAATCCGAACGCTAACACTGTGTTGTAAAGACCTGGCAAGCTTCAGAGGAGGCACCCCGGCACCAAGGTGGGAGGAAAGGGGGTTTGTAACATACAATCCCTTCTGAGTGCCTCCTTCCCTACCCACGCAAGGAAGCAAACCTGTAGGTGAATGTGTGTCTGTGTGTGTGTGAGTGTGTGTGTGTGTGAATATGTCTGATTGTGGATGTGCGTGTGGATGTGCGTGTGGATACTCGTGACCCTCCCTTCCCCAAATCGAATCAACTTCCTGAATTCTGCATCTTCTCACCTAGTGCCCCACAGTATCCTTGTTTGGAGGAAGACCCTGCTAACAGCCCCCAAACCAGAGTTGGCAAAAATTGCAGGGTTCTTGGACTGCACCAACCCAGGAAGAGATTCTAATAGGTTCTAAAAGGAGGGCCCAGAGACTTCCTCTGCTGGAGTCAGTCCAATGGGTCAAGGCCTGCCTCATATATCTCCCCCATGAAACTCCAATAAAGCCTACCCATCCCCCCCCACCCCTCCACCATGCACCGCAGGGGGCATCTGTGGTCTCTGAATGGGGCTTATTTCTCTGACACCCCTCTTTCTGGGCTGGAAGCTACCCCAGAAACCTAGAAGGCTGGCTGAGGGACCTTGATGGGGAAGCAGGGGGGCAGCTGGGCACAGGTCTTCTCACAGTCCACACCCATGCTGAAGGCCACTCTGGCTGGGGACTCCGGGGAGAAGTCCAGGTCATGGTCGATGAACTGGCCCCACTGCATGAACATAAGGGCCCGGCCGCGGTCTGAGGTCAGTTTCTTGCTGGGGAAGCGCACAATCTGATTGGAGACATCCCGGACCTGGTAGGGAAGTACAGTCGGCATGAGTCTGGGCTCTCCGTCAGGGCCAGGTACTAAGACCAACCGGGACTCAGGGGATGCCAGCTCCTGCCAGAGCTGTCTCTCTCCCATCCACCCTCTCCTCCTGGCACTTCTTCTGTTGTTAGAGATGCAGCCCCAATGGTCTGCCAGCTTGGCTTGAGGTTGCTGGTGGCACATGCCTAGAATCCCAGGATTTGGGAGGTTGAGGCAGGAGGATTGTAAATTCAGGGCCAGTCTGTTAAATAGTGAGTTACATGCCAATCTGAACTACACAGAAAGATCATAAATCAACAAGTGTGAGGAGGCTGGCCCAGATCAGCAGATTCCCCCCACCAGCTGATCCAGAGAGATAGAAACATGTTAATATGTACACACAGCCAGAGAGATAGAAACATATTAATATGTAGACACAGATTATAGAACTGGTGATCTTCAGAAACAGGACTGATTTCAAGGTGACAGATAATAAGTAGAGATCTGGGTAGATAGATGGAAGGGTCAGTAGGGTAAAATTTATCACTAATATTAAGGCAGGTGGGAGATTGTTATATTAACATATCAAAAGAAAGTTGATATTGTGAGATTACAAATCATGGGCGCACAGGTGCATGGCTCTTTATATTAAGCGAGATACTTTGACCTGAACGTAGAGTCTCATGGCTATAATCCCAGCCCTGGGAAGCAGAGACAGGAGGATTGCTGTGAGTTTGAGATCAGCCTGAGTTTCATCCTAAATTTGGACCAGTCTAGACTATAGACACAAGGCATAAAACAGAGGGACTGGAGGATGACTTAGTGGGTAGGAATACTTGCTATGACCTGAATTCAAATCCCTAGGACCTACACAGAAGCCAAGCATTGCTACGCATGCCTGTAACCCATGCATTGAGGGCAGAGACAGGCCAGTCCTGGTAGCTCACTGGCCAGCCAGCTTCCACAAAATTGCAAACTTCAGGATGGGTGAGAGACCTTGTCAAAAAATATGATGGCGGCAATCAGCCAAGGAAGACATCCAGCATCTGCCTCTGGCCTCCACAAACGTGTGCACACTTGTACACACGTATGACACACACGCACAGGTACATACACACATACATGGGGTGAGGGGAGAGAGAAGAAGAGAGAGGAAGGAGGGAAATAGAGAGATGGGGAGAGATGTCCTCTCACAAGAACCATAAAGCAACTCTATTCCATAGTAGGTAACATTAAGGGATCGTGGTCTACACAGCTGTTTAAGCCAAGAACTTCACTTTCATTCACACACACTCTAGATTTTTCTATTCAGAGGTGAAGAAACTGGGCTCAGAAGGTAAGTATATTCTCTACCCACAGTCGCTCAGCCACTCAGGGGGAGGAGAGCCTGGAGCTGAGCCTTGCCTGTGACAAATCAGGGCTGTCTTTACCTTCTGTATTTAAAAGAGAGCAAGCATTTTCTAGACCCTTCACTCCGACTCACAAGAGGAAGCAGGAAGCCATTACGCCTCTTTCCAGGGGTCCAGCCAAAGGGGAGAGACCTGTGGTCTTCATACTCAGCTGGCAGCCAGCGGGCCAGGGCCTGGTTGGAGGCTCCCAGCCAGGGATGCTTCCTGGGGTAATGAATAGGTGGGTGTTAGTAGGGTGTAGGACCTGAGAGAGGGGGTGTAGAGCAGAGGCAGGGTCCCAACACTCACTTGTTGTTGCATCTCCCTGTTATGGTTCGGTACTTATTGCTGCACCTCTCAGCCTGGTCCTGGAGAGCACAGCCACTGGCCTGGGACAGCAGGCGCAGCTGCGGTTCTGTGAGCACATCTGGGGAGGAGGGAGGCAGGGTTCTGAGTCGAGAGTTCTAGCTCTTACCTGGGCTGTTCAGTTCCACCCCTTTGTCATCTCTAACATCCCCTAGGCTTCTCACCCCACCTCCCACATCTGGCTTTCCTCTATTCCCAGGCTAGGGCAGGCCTTAGGGACTCAGCAGGAAAGAGTACCAGTGGCATTGAAGGGTCTAGATCCCCGTGGCTGCAGCCTCTCTTCTAGCAGCCCTAAGGCCACATGCATATAATCAGCGGCCTGAACTACTCTTCTGGTGGCTGCTACTGGCTGTTTGAAGTAGGCCAGGAGGTCCATGGGGCTGGCCGAGCCACTGCGAAGACGTTGCGTGATGCTGTCCCAAAGAGGAGGAGAAAGAGGAAGCTGGAGGAGGGTGCAGGCTAACCATAAATTCTCAGCCCAGCAGGGAGACCCATAGTGCTCAGGGGTTCAGGTTGGGTAAGATGATTTTGCCCCGAGCCCGTCCTCCCTCACTGACCTTCCCAGTCCCAGGCTCACCTTTTCTGTGTGCGATTGTAGGCGGTGTCCACCAGCAGCTTAGCCTCTGCTATGCAGTCTCGAAGGACTGAAATCTCCACTGGACTGGGGGAAGCTGTTCAAAAGGATGGAGACTCAGTAATCAGAGAAACCACAGACTCCCTATATCCAAGTGTTTTCCCTCCACATCCTTGCTTTAGACCAATCTTCTGCCTTGGTACCTAACAGTCTCCTACCTGGGGCAGTGCCTTCAGCGTGTTGGGTGAGGATGAGTGTGGCTAAGGCCCCTACCAGGGCCAGAAGCTGCTGCATCATGCAAGCTGAACCCCCCGCTACAGCTAAGCAGGCAAGCAATGCCCACAGATGCCACGGAGGTGAGTGTACAATTCCTCTCTTCCTTAGAGGTCCTGTGATGGTTTCTTTCTTCTTACTCTTCTCTGGAAGGAGCTAAGAGACTTTATATCCCATCTTGGGGTAGAAGGGGCGGTACTTGGCTGCCAGAAGCCCAACCCCTAAGGCGGAGCTCTGGAACCTCGCTCTGATTTTCAGGGGGAGCCGCTGTGGGATTGAAACACCCCCATCATACTTTACCAACTCACCAGAATGGGGGCTCCCCTAGCCACCATTACCTTGTTCCACACCCACCTCTAGTCTTGGGTTCATGGATGCATTTGCCCCCCACAACCCGAAGCAGTGCTGGGGATGGAGGTGTCACCCAATGAGTGATGAATGACCTCGTTACTGACAAAAAGAGAGAGCTTGGCCCCATCGCTAATTGTCACTCATTTTCACATCCCTAAAATAGGTTTTGTGTGGATGTTTGGAAAGGTTCCTCTCTCCCCATCAGGGCAGAAAGGGGGTCCAGACATATTACCATACCCCTAATACTCAGCACAAGGCTCCATTCAGTAGGCGTTCATTAAATGTTTGTAGAGGAGTGAGTCGTCAATAATCCAGTTCTCTCCTTATCTCCCTAGGGCGATCTGCTCCCTCCAAGATGCCAGAGAAATACCTCAGGGGACACCTGGGGTCATGGTGAGGTGTCACAGGTAGAACTCACAGCGAGTGAACTGCTGGAAGCTTCCTGCCCAGACCTAAAGGCTCACTGTGGCTCTGAGCGTGCCCTGATCTCCTCTCAATGCACAGCAGTGGTGGGCTTACTGTGTGCTCCCGTGAAAGAGATTGCTGCACTAGGCCTGACTGACCTGAGTCTCCATCTGGCTCTTTCACAGGCAGTGAGATCTTGGGCAGAACTCAACTCAGTCGGCCGCAGCTCCTTCCTTCACACTTCCAAGCCTTTCCTCCTGACAGGCCCTTCTCTGGAGGAGCCTGTTGATCCTTGCCTGCCTTGATGGCTAGTGTTGGTCTCTGGCTCCAAAGCCACTGCCACTGTGCTGGTAACCAACCTATCCTGGTCCCTTCAGGTGAGCATGTCCATTCCTTCCTAGACCTCAGGAGACTCTTCCCCGGGCTCTTCAACCCCTGTCCCACCTCAACCTGCACAACGCCTTCCCCTGCCCCTCCTCCCGCATCAGTGCTTCCTCCTCCCTCATCAGTGCTCCCTCCTCTGCCACCGGCCTCAACAGTTGCTCCTGAAACAGCCATTTTGCTTTAGCAACTCCTTTCACAAGCTCCTGTTGGCAAGGCTTCCCCTATCTTATCTCCCATCTTCAGCAGAGGCCGAACCTGTTTGCCAAGGGATACAAAATTACAAGGAAGGATGAAGGTCGACTAGATCTCCCGACATACCCTGCTAGACCTCCGTTTCCAAGCTTAAGAGCCAGAATGGTGATCCCAAGAGATTTTAAACGGTACCATGCACAGCTGAGCTTTCCCTCCCCTCCAGATGCCCCAGGCTAGAGCTAGGATGCCCTCCTTCCAGGGACGCCATACCCCCACAGAACTCTGCTCTCCCCTAAAGGGGTCATTAGTTCTTTAACAGCAGCCAGTTAGTTGAGAGTGGTCCTAGCGATGGAATGCAGTGAGTTTGGGGGATGAACCAGGGGCAGAGCACTGGGCTCTAGATCCATCCCTACCTGCTACATTTGTTATATTTGGGTATCTTAACAAGTTAGGCTTAAAGATTTGACTGAGAGCCTGAGGGACCCTACAGACCCTGACTGTGGAAGGCAAGTTCTGGGGATGTTGCTTAAGCTGCCTCTTGGGTCTGGACTAGTGGGTAAAGCTCATTCAGGAGACTGAAGAAGTATGGCTTGTCACATGGCTCTTCTAACCCCTGGGGCCACGTGCTCCCTTCACCTTACACTCAGCTGCTCTCCTACGGGACCCTGTCCAGAGCACCAACCATGCTAATCTTCTGTTTATGATCCTCTCCCTTTGATGAATGCCATCCCCTTTGCCTAGCTCCCTCTAGGATGCCACGTCTGACCCCCTCTCAAATCAAGCTGGGACCTAAATCCTGTACTCAGCACCAAGGAGCCCCCTGAGAGCAGCTCAAAGAAGTCCTCAAGAGCTCCTGATACAATCCCATCATCCTGTGAGGCAAGTGCTGGGCCTAAAGGCCTTCTCCTGCACAGTGGAGGTTTCCCTAGCTCCTGGTAGAACATGTGACACACCACCACAGTGCCTGGCAAGCAGGGCACTGAAGAAGCCTCATTGTTCTATCTTATTGTTGCTTCTTTGTTACCTTTACACGGGGCTGTCCCCTCAGGCAGCCATTGGCTTCAGCTGGGAGGCAGGAGCGAAGAATGCAAAAGCGTCTTTGGATCCTTCAGGGCTAGATTTCTAAAAGGGAGGCCTCTAAAATGAAGGCATTGGCACCTAGTTCTGGGGCTGAGGCCACAGGGACCTGATGAAGATGGAGCCCTGGACAAGGTGAGGTGCCCTCCAGCCTAGGCACCCACTGTGGCCTTCACTGTGACAGGTCTGACAGACAGGCAGGGTCCGCACATGCTCATGGTAGTCAGCTCTGACATTGACTTTCTTCTTAGTTGTCGTGATCAGAGGGACCAGGGGAGGAGTGTGGGCAAAGACTATGGGTTCTCAGGCTTTCCCATGAGTCTTTTCTCTCAGCAACTCATAGGAGAGATTTTCCTTGTAGCTAAGTTTTGTCCAGTAGCAACGAAGTGTGTCAGACACTAGGGCCTCCTTCAGTATCCTCCTCTACCCATTAAAATAATTTTGAAAGATACTCATTAAATGAAACAAATAGTAATGGCCAGAAATGTGAGGAGGTTTTCTTTTATTGATCTTAATGTATATAATTGTGTCAGTAAAATATATATGTATATGTGTGTATGTGTATATATATATGTATATGTATATATATTGTGTATGTATGTGTGTATATATAAATGTGTGTGTATATATATATTGTGTATGTATGTATGTGTGTATATTATGTATTATATATATATATATACATACATACATATATATATAATACATAATATATATTAGCTGAAAGATTGAAGTTCAAGGTCTGCCACAGCTACACAGGAAGTTAGAGATCAGTCTAAAATGCATGAGACTCTGGAAATAAACAAATACATGCATGCATGCAAACATACTAACTATATAAAAGGAAAAATGTAATGGCTTAATGTTTTTAACTTAAGGGGAAATATCCACATATTGTTAGATTTTTGTTGGTGGTGGTGGTGGTGGTTGGTTGGTTTAGGTGTTTGGAACAGAACCTCATGAAGTCCTGGCTGGCTTGAAACTCTTCCTCCTCCTTCCCCCTCCCAAGGGCCAAAATTACAGATGTGTGATAACACACACACCTGGCTTATATTAGCAGCTTTAGTATTCAAAATATAGTTAAGTACTAAATTTCTTCTTTAGTTTTAGAGTCAGCAGTTCCACCAGGTGCGGCGGCACACCGCTGCCATCCCAACACGTGGGAGACTGATGCAGTTAGAGATCGCCCTGAGCTACGCAGCAGGGGCATCCCAAAAACAGACAAACGGGCGTTTAAAGAGAAGAAACAGCTCAATCTTGAAGGCATAAAAAACCCGTAAAACCATTTCACATGTGAAGTCAGTTGTACAGGAAGATACTGTTTCCAGGGCTGGGGAGATGGCTCAGTGGCTTAGAGCACTTCCAGAGGACCCGGGTTCTGTTCCCAGCACCTACATTCAACAGCTTCCAGGCCTGTAACTCCAGCTCCAGGGGATCCAATGCCCTTCTCTGGATTCCCAGGGCGCCTGTATGCACACACCTACACACAGATATGTGTATATCTACAAGAAGTTAAAACTTAATAAAAATATATCTTTTTAAAAGATACAGTTTTCACACACTGTTTTAAACTTGAATCTTATATTAATTAAAATGCCAGCCTTCACGTAGAACAACAGAATTAAAAGGAAATCAGATTCTATTTCTTTCAACTTTATAAGTACTGTGCTATCATTTATATCAACTATTTTTTGTTTTGTTTGAGACAGGGTTTCACGTAGTCTAGGCTAGCTTCAAACTTGCTATGTAGCCAAAGATGACCTTGAACTTTGGCTTCTCCTAATCACTCCTACCCAGTGCTGGGGTTACAGGCATATTCCACCCCACCCACACCCCCAGTTCATGTGGTGCCAGGGATTGCCAGGACCTTGTGTATGCTAAGGAAGCACTCTTTCAGCAGAGATACATCCCCAGGCAAGTGAAATGTGTAAATACAATCGTGCACAGCTTTGTCCTTACTCTTGAAGTAAACGCACACAGCAGAGGCAGCCATTGTATAACTGGGAACTTCCTAAATTAACCACGGTTCTTATGCGCAATAAAAAAAAAAAACCCACTGACTTGAACTCACGGGGGTTATTAAAGTTAAACAGTATTGGCAGCAATCACTTAGCATATAGAGCGGCACAAACTGTACTTGGGGAGGAGAATTTTATTGCTGCGATTGTTTAGAGTAACAACGGCAGAGTGGACCTCAAGAGCCACCTGACCTTGTTTAATGATTCCCTGGGGTAATGACTCCAAGGGGTTCACGGAACCCCTTAGCTTTTGTGCAAGGGTGAACAGCTCGCTTTGCTCCTTCATTAGCGACAAAACAGGAGGCTTTCTACTCCCTCCACAACCCACCGGTCCATGTATTTTGAGTGAGGAGGGAATCACTGGGTTCTGAGCACCCAGGGAGGGGAAGGGCTGGGTGCACAGTGACCTGGTCTATTGAGCAGCAGGAGCCCCAATGCTTCCACACCCCCTCAGGCTCACAGCTTCTCCCTAGCCTCCACTATCGTTCCTCCCCACCATCCACCACACCCCAGCCTTAATGGATGTGCCCTTCCCCCACTTCTAGATCCATCCGCAGTCCTTGTTGCCAGAATAACTCCACTCATTTTACCCTAACCTCAGCCAGAAGGCCTTCCGTTGGCCACTTTCTGCTCGCCTCCAAAGACATCTCTGATGTCCCTCTTTGATCTATGGGGCACCCCACAGTGATGTTTCTCAGCACTGATGTTTCTCAGCACATATTGAACTTTAACGAAGGAATGACGTCACCACGTCCATTGGTCTTCTGGATGCGTGGGAGAAGAGGCTCCGTACTTGATCTCTATGGTGTGTAGTCAACACTCAGCAGAGGCCTGGGGCCAGGTCTCAGAAGAGAGCGAGTAGCTTTCTTGCTTAACCCACTAAGTCCACCCTAGCAAGAAAAAACAAATCCCCTCCCTGACCTAGTTGGGATTTCTCCAGTTCTCTTCCTTCTCCAGGGGCCAGTTAGGCTACAGATCCAGGGTGGAGGGCAGAGCCTGAACCAGCAGAGAAAAGAGAGGGTGCGCAGACCACTAAGTAGGAGCCAGGGGTATATCCTCCTGGTTGGGTGTTAGGGAAGCTGCCTGTCTATGAGGCTGATATGAGAGCTCTTCCCTCAGCAAGTGGAACCCAGAACCTGCTTCTGGGGTAGATACATTTCCTTCCAGCAATGACAAGGCCATAGGCTTGGGGATCTCACAGGCAAGCCCTTCCTCCTATAGGGAAATGGCCAAAATAAAAACAATGAGGCAGGGCCACTCAGGACCTGTGAGGGGGACCGTACTTAGGGCTGGGACGATTCTCAAGGCTGCGTTCCATGCCCAGCACTGAGGAGAAAGAGGAGGAAGGGGGTGAGGAAGAGATTATTATTTTGGGGTGACAAGGCTTCTAGGAGTGCTTGGGATGTGGAGCCCTGACCATTCAGCTCCTCAGTTGCTTGCTTGGGCTGCCTGCTTCCCTCCCTCCATCTCAGAACCCTGGCTCCTGCCTCACCTGCAGGGTAAACCTATTCCTCTGCTTCCTAAGCACACTGGCTTTCAGCTTCATAGCAAAGTCTACCATCTTTCAGACAGACACAAGTCGCAAGCCCTGAAGGCTCTTTGTCTCCGCCTGGCTGACTCCCACTGAGTTCCTAGGTCTCACTCATCCACAGGGAATCCTTCCAAGACTCGGCAGGCTTAGGCCCTCTGGTTCTTAGTCTCACAGTTTCTTTCCAAAATTCATCATGTGCTTATGAATCCAATACGCTCCTCAAGTTCCGCACAGAAAAGGCGTTTGCCCACAGTAGCCTCCTACCTAGGTGTGCCTGGCAGGCCTGGTAGGATTTGTGGAGCAGATGTGTTTGCTGTGACCTTGCCTGCCATTGCTGTTGGGTCAGGAGATGGATTTGTGCCCGTGCATGTCAGGACCCAGTACCTATGGTAAGGGCCATCCCTGGACCAGCCTTGCTGTGGGTCACTGGATGCTGTGGCAGACCAGGCCATGGACCATGAGGACAGCTTCTTTCTCAGGACTCTTAATCGGCAGCACTGGAGGACCTCCCCTCCCCTCCTCCCTGGGCAGTCTGAAACCTCATCCTTCTGCAATCACTTTCACAAGAACTGTCTACCCGCCATGGTGGAACTGCTGGCCACAGGCCTGATCGGATCTCTTTATCTGCTCTGCTCCAACTGCCCCATTAAGACAGGGGACACAGCAAGGCTCAGGCTTGGCAGACCCACCCTTGCTCCCAGGGTTTCTTTGGAAAGGGGGTCATTTGTCCTGGTGTAACTTTGAGAACACTGAGATGTGCATGGAAAGGGAGCTTGCCTAAACCTTAGTGGCAGCACACTGTGCCAGAGGCTGATGTGTGTGTGTCTCTCTGTGTGTGTCACTGTGTGTGCATGTGTCTGTGTGCACCACTGTGTGTGTATGATGGTGTGTCTGTGTGTGAGTGTGTCACTGTGTGTTTCTGTGTGTGTCTCTCTGTGTGCCTGTATGTCTGTGACTGTGTTTCTGTGTGTATCTGTGTGTGTGTTTGTATGTGTCTCTGAGTTTCTGTGTCTGTGTGTGTGTGTGTTTGTATGTGTCTGTGTGTCTGCATCTGGGTGTGTGTTTGACTATGTATGTGTCTGTATATGTGTGTCTGTATATGTCTGTTTGTGTGTCTGTCTGCAACTGTGTATGTGTCTATGTATGTGTCTGTGTGTCTGTATATGTGTATCTGTCTGCATCTCTCTCTCTCTCTCTCTCTCTCTCTCTCTGTGTGTGTGTGTGTGTGTGTGTGTGTGTGTGTGTGTGTGTGTGTGTGTTGTTCTGAAAAGACAGCTCTGAGTTCCTTGCCTTTACTCACCAAGTCTGACAGTGCAGCTTGGGGCTCTGGAGAGCTGGCTGGAAGTCCAGCACTACTCCCACTTCTGTCATGGCTTGACCCACCTGTGTGGCTTTGAGCAAGAACTTGATCTCTCTGAACTGCTAATCAAGTCAGCAAAAGGCAGGAAGGGTCAGTCCTAACTCTGCAGCTGGTCTGGAGAGACGAATTCCCTATACAGCCTCCTGGATGAGGATTGCTAGGCTGACTGTTGAGCTTGTGGAGAAAGAAGGCCCCCAGAGTAGGGGTTGATGGGAATCTGACAGGGAAGCCTGCGTCCTCCTCAGGTCCCCTGGGCTCACTTGTATTCAATAAAGGACCAGCATAGGGTGAGGGAGAGCTTGCTGCTTGAACAGGAGGACCCAAGTTCTATCCCTGGAAACCACCTGAGAAACCAGACATGGAGGTCTGGATAGAGGGCTCCTAAGCTAAGAGCACTTGCTGCTCACACACAAAGCCAAAGTCAGAGTTAGGAAGCACAGAAACACCTGTAATGCTAACTCCAGGCAATCTGATGCCCTCTGTGGGTACCAGACACACACGATGCACATGCATGTGTGCAGGCACTCACTAAAAAAAAAAAAAAAATCCCTGGCTGTCCCAGAACTTACCACATAGAACTTACAGAAATCTACCTCTGCCTCATCAGTGGTGGGATTGAAAATGTGTCCCACCATGCCTAGCTGCTCTGGCTGTCCTGGAACTTGGAGATCTGCCTGCCTCTGTCTCCCAAGTGCTGAGATTAAAAGTGTGTGCCACTATTGCCCGGCCCACATTTTTTTTTTAATTTTAATTTTTTTTTTAAGCCAGGCGAGGCAGCACCCCTGTGTTGGGGAGGGAGAGGCTGGAGTACCCCTGAGGTACAATGGCCACTGAACCTAATCAACAAGTCCCAAGTCCTAATGAAAGCGCTTGTCTTGTCTCAAAAACAAAGAGAGAGAGCTTCTAAGCATCCTAAGCTCCTAAGGCAATTCACAACCGCCTGTAACTCCAACTCCGGGAGCTCTTGAGCCCTCTACTGGCCTTAATAGGTACTGCACACACATGCACAAATAGATTCGCAATTTAAAAATAATTAAAAAAAAAAAAGATTTAAAGCAAGATTGACCATGTCTAAGAAAAAAATGTCCAGGGTTGACATCTGGCCTCCATACATATGCACACACACACACACACACATGCATACTCATACATTCCAGTGCACACATACAACCAACACAGTTCCTCTATAAGAAAAGCCCCCCCCCCGGGGGGGGGGAGGGGGGAAGAAGGGGAACCTGATCTGGTATTGGGTGAGGGAAAAGGACTGAAGCCCTAAGGGGCAGCAGAAAGAATGGAAACAGGCAACCTCAGGAGATAGAAGGTTGGGGGGACCCTCCATAAAGCACCAGAAACCTGGGAGGTGAGAGACTCTCGGGACTCAAAGGAAGGGACCTTAGATGAACTGCAGGACAGTAGAAGAGGGAAATTACAGAGCCCACCTCCAGCAGGAAGACAGGATATCAAGTGAGGGATGGGGTTGCCATCCCACAGTCACATCTCTGACCCATAATTGTTCCTGTCTGAAAGAATTACAGGGATGGAAATGGAGAGGATATTGAGGAAAAGAAGGTCCAGCGACAGGCCCAAAGTGAGATCCAGCTCAAGGGAAGGTTCCAAGGCCTGACTCTATCACTGAGGCTATGGAGAGCTTACAAAAAGGGACCTGTCATGACCACACTCTGGAAGACCCAACAAGCAGCTGAAAGAATCAGATGCAGATATTTGCACCCAACCAGTGGACAGAAGCAGCTGACCCCTGTGGTTGAATTAGGGAAGGCTGAAAGAAGCTGAGGAGAAGGGTGATCCTATAGGAGCACCAGCAGTCTCAATTAATCTGGACCCCGAGATCTCGCAAACATTAGACCATCAAACAGGCAGGGTACACTAGCTGATATGAGGCCCCCAACACACATACAGTAGAGGACTTTCAGGTCTGTGTTCATTCAGAGATGATGCACCTAACCCTTAAGAGACTGGAGGCCCCAGGGAGTTTAGAGGTCAGGTGGGACGGGGGTGGGGACATCCACATGGAGACAGGGGGGTGGGGAGGAGGTATGGGATGTGGAACAGTTGGAGGGTGGATGGGGGGAATAAAATATGGAGTGTAAAAAATTAATTAAATAATAAAAATAATAAAATAAAATAGAAAAGAAGAAAAAGGCCCACAGTTGTGCATTTTTGCATGTTAGCAACTCAAAACACATAAAATCATGAATGTCAGAGTCAGAGTGTAAAGTTAACAGTTTAATCAGGAGAGGATGTGGGGATTGCAAGCCAGCCTGCATTTTGCTCTCCGGGTGGTATTCTCTGGTTTCTCTGAGTTACATCAGTCCCATAGAGGCGGAACCTTTGCTAATTTCCACGAAGCCTTCAAACATATCTGACCACCACACTGAGTGACAAAATCAAAATTTAAAGGTATTTGGCATCTGCTGAGAGTCATGGAGTGGTGTTTAGCCTAATACATAAAGTCACCCCACAACCTTTCAGAGATAATCCCAGCTCTGTGTCAAATCATACCATCTGAGAATCTAGAGACCAGGCGGGGTCCAGGAAGTCATGTTGCAGCCACCTCCTGGTCTTTGGGGCTTCTTTGTCAGCCTGATTGATGTACCAACTTCCTTTTTCCACCTTCCTACACCAACCCAGGCAGCGGATGCTGCAAAGACAGAGGAAGCCAAGTGAGAGCAGAACCCTCCCCACACTCACCCTGAGACACCTGGACCACCCAATTCTTATTTCTCTTCTGACTTTCTCAGTTCTCTTAGTATCATGCATTACACATGCTCTGTAGTAGAACACTCTAATACACACACACACACACACACACACACACAGAGACAGACAGACAGACAGACAGACAGACAGAGTGGGTTTTGAAGAGACATAGCAGGTGCATACATTAGCCAGGCAATATTTTATCTGACATCATTGAGGATTGCCAGGGTGTGGTGACAAGGAAGCACTTTGTAGTTTTATTATTGCTTATGAATTCTCCAGAGAAAATGACTCCCCTATGACTTGCATGGGACATCCTGGCCTGCCTATGTTGTGCCCTGCGTCTGTCAGGAGCACATCCAGGGCAGGAGTCCTTGTCTTTGACTGCCCTGGTGTCCTCCTCCCTCGAAGGGTGCCATTGGATGGTGCTGCTCCAGGGATGCTCCTCTTGCTGCCTTCGGGGCAGGCAGTATTGGAAGGGATCCCCTGCATTTGTCTCTGCCTTCTTCCCAGCTCCCTCAGCTCTTTCTCTGGGTGCCTACTGGGTATTCTGGCATGGATGTCACCACAAGTATCCCCTTGGGGTACCTCGGTTCTTGAGACTCCTAACCAAGGGTAGAATAGTCTCTCTTCCTTGTATTTGCCAAAACAGAACCAGGAACTCCCCTATGAACCCACAGTAAATAATTTAAAACAGAACTGAATGAGTGCATCGCAGACACTCAAACACTTGCTCAGTGAACGGGCACGACACATGAGCATCAGGCACAACTAAAGACGAAAGGATTGCATGGTGCCATTAAAAGGATGCTATTCTTATTGCTTTTGTGGTAGACCATATTGAAGGTATCAGCCCACATCCATAGTCACTCTCTTGGAACAACCCCCACCCACAACCCTTGCTGAAGGGGAACAGTATAATGATACTTACACTCAATAGCGCCCTCCCCAGCCACTGGGGACATGTGGCCCTACCTCACTGTACTGGATAGCTTTATATCAATGTGACACAAGCTATAGTCATCTGAGAGGAGGGACCCTCAATTGAGAAAATGCCTCCATACAATTGGACTGCAGAAAAACCTGTAGGGCATTCTTTAAATTAGTGATTGATGGGGAAAGGCACAATCCATTGTGAGTGGGGCCACTGCTGGGCTAGTGGTCCTGGATGAGCAAGCCATGGGGAGCAAGTCAGTAAGCAGCACCCCTCCATGGCCTCTGCATCAGCTCCCTCCTCCAGGTTCCTGTCCTGCTTAAGTTTCTGTCCTGACTTCCTTCAGTGATGGACCAGAGACATGGAGGTGTAAGGCAAATAAACCTTGTACCCCCTAAGTTGTTTTGTTTATGTTGTTTCATCAAAGCAATAGTCACCCTAACTAAGACACCTATCTAATCAAATCATCTTCATAGGATGTAATTAGAAGCCTGATAGACTGAGCTAGGCAGCTACAGGAAGTTAAAAAAAAAAGGTCCCCATTTTTGCCCTTATGTGGACAGTTCCACAGGCAAGAGAAGGTGAGGTGAGAAAGGAAGAGACTCATTCCTTATGGCTTCTTGCTCCCAAGGGAGACTCTCTTACATCTAGGAGATCCTTCTGTCCTTATTTATTTTTGTGGCATGTGTCTGTGGACATGTTTGTACATGTTCTTATGAATGTATGCTAATATAAATGTATGTATTACATAAGGAAGCCAGAATTCAATGCTGGGACTTCCTCAATCACTCTTCACATTATTTTTTTAGGACAAGTCTCTCAGCAAACCTGGAAAATAGCAATTTGGCTAGACTGGCCAGCCAGCAAGGCTCAGAGGTCTCCCCATCTCTGCCTCTCCATCATTAGGTTTATAGATGCATGCTGCCATACCAGGCTTTTGTACAAGGGTTATAGGGTTGAACTCGATTCTTTGATAGACTGAACCTTCCCTAGCCCATAGATTTACAAATAGCAACACCGACAAACCCTTAATTTGAACTTGTCTGGGATACAGCCTCCCTTGCAATGTAAACCGTAACCTACTCTCTTTAACCTGACACCTTTCACATTTGTAATGAAGAAAAGAGAGAATAGGTGTAGCAGAGGAAAACATACCAGTGAATAGGAAAATGAATAGCCCTAGCTGGCTATAAAGACTGAACTTGCAGCAACTGATGAAGGAAAAGGGAGAGAGGAGGAAGATGAGCTAGAAAGAGATCAAGGAACCGAGAGCCAATAAAATACTACACAGTATCTTCTACGAATCAAAATACGGCACCAAAACCCAAATTCAAATGTATGAAAGTGAATGATGGGGGAAACGAATTGTTGACTAAGTTAATGGGCATTCTGATCCAATTTGCGAGGAATTGTTGCTTCTGAAAATAGGGGTGGATCGGGGACAGCAGCCAATAGCCAGACTCCTACCAACCCCACTGATTTCGGGTTTCACACCTTGGGTGTGGTAGACAGCCACCCTCACTGTCCCCACTAACACACACACACATCACAGAAGATTTCTGGCCACTTCAGTGCACGATTCAATTGACAGAAGAAATATGTTTGTGTTGAGAATAATGAGCAGTAACTCTTCCCACATTCTGTGTCCTCCACAGCATCCTCTAGCACCCTGTTTAGATCTTGACAGATGTGTAACATTGTTGAGATCATTGGTTTAAGCCAGTTTGGTGAAGCCAAGACCTGAGAGTTGAGGTAGGACATCTGTGGTCAGCAATTTGATGTGAAAGATCAGAGCTCCTATACAGGAATAGGAGTGCAAACCATGTAGGTCCAACTCCATGCTCTGGACTCAGAACAACAGAAAATGCTTAGAAGAGAGGTGGCACACAGAGATAGTCTTCTGTGGGCAATGCCATCATCACAAATGAGAAGTTTCTATCCATCAGAAGAGGGACAGAGAGGCTATGGCTGTTCATGGACAAGTAAACATGTCTAGTCACTGTGGGGTGCTAAAATACTTTTCACAAACTTTAACCACAAAGAGAACTCTTCCTTTTTGCCTACAGAGCCAAGTTACTGAGTCCCTGGGACTAAAGCAAATTAAAGGAGAAGAGGGTTGTGTTGGCTCACAGCTGCAGGAAATAGTCTATCCTGAGGAAGGCATGGTGGGTGAAGAAACTTGGTCCTTAATGTCAGGAGTGAGGGGTGGTGGGAACAAAGTACCTGGTTACAATGTATTGGTGCATTGAGACTTTGAGAGTGCTGGAAGTGGGGGCTAAGATATAGTATCCAAGGCCTGTACTAATAACCCATGTCAGAGAGCTGGGTCCCAGACCCCAAAGGTTCTACAACCTCCCAAAATAGCTACGCCAGTTACCAAATAGTTGAGTTTGTGTAAAACAGTTTAGACTCTATCCATAACAGTTACTAGATTACAGAACAGGTCCTTTACAAAGACAGGCTGTGAAAACATGCTTAAGCTATGAGAAGTAAGAATGTATACTTCTAAAAAGGACAAACCACAGGGAAGTACCTTACCCATAGTCACTCTTTTCTACAAACTAGCAGATGCATCCCTAGTCTCTTCAGTGCTGCCTGCATCTCCTGGTTCCTGAGCGTGTAGATCATGGGGTTGAGCATGGGGGTCATGACCGTGTGGCTGATGGACACGGCCTTGTCCATGGTGAAGGGGGTGAAGGGCCGGGCATACAGGTAAATGCTTGGAATGAAGATCATAGACACCACGATGATGTGAGTGGTGCAGGTGGACGCCACCTTCCTCCTCGCCTCCCCTGAGTGAGACCTCAGCATCACCAGGATGACCAAGTAGGAGATGAGAAGGAGAAAGAACCAGATGACATCCAGCATCCCACTGTTGGAGATCATGAGGAACTCCAAGAGGGAGGTGTCCGTGCAGGCAAGTCTCAGCACTTGGGGGACATCACAGTAGAAGTTATCCAGGACATTGGGTCCACAGAACGGCAACGGGAGCATCAGAGACAGCTGGACAATCGAGTGGACAAATCCCACAACCCATGCAGTCACCACTAGTACTACACAGTGTTGAGTGTTCATGATGGTGACATAGTGCAGGGGCCGGGAGATAGCCACCAGGCGGTCATAGGCCATCACTGACAGGAAGAAGACCATGGCCCCTCCCAGGAAGTGGAAGAAGAAGACCTGTGCCATGCAGCCTTGGTAGGAGATGGTCTTCTTCTCAGAGAGGAAGTCCACCAGCATCTTGGGGGCAGTGACTGAGGAGAAGCAGAGGTCTAAGACAGCCAGGTTGCGGAGCAGGAAGTACATAGGTGTGTGGAGCCTGGGGTCTGAGGAGACCGTGACTATGATGAGGAGGTTTCCCACCACGGTCGTGCTGTAGACACACAAGAACACCACAAACAGGAAGACCTGAAGCTCCCAGATCTCTGAGAACCCCAGGAAGACGAACTCTGACACCCATGTGAGGTTCCCTGGTTGCATGGTGTCTTCTTCATGAACCTAAAGGAAATGGCTGACTGACCCAAGTGCATGAAGTGACTCCCTGCCCTGTAAGCATGTGGGGCTCAGACTGAGTTGTTCCATATGATGGACATCATCACGTGAAGACTGTGGTACCATCTACCTCGTCTCTGAAGAGATGACAAGTAAGTTCTCGAATACACATTCACGAATTATCTTATAGCTATCCAGAAGGGTATACAACTTACCTTCCCAAGATCCGCACAGTGATGAGAAGACGGAGTGAGACACTCTAGAATGAACTTCAAGTGTTCCTTTGGGTTGTTTGTTTCTTTGTTTTGTTTTGTTTTGTTTTCCCAGAGTTAACCAGGAATGACTAACTTATTTCTTTGGAATTTCAGTTCCGACATGTGAAGCTGGAAATGGAAAAGGCTTTCTTTCCTGGGTTTTCTGTTGGAGTGAGTGGAACGACACATTTGAAATTCCTACAAGCAGTGCTGGAACAAGCAGTCACCCTCAGTGAGCCCTCGGTCTGTCCCAGTGTAGATGTGTCTCCCCTTTCCAGCCTGTAGATTTTTGTGCTATGTTCACACAGCATTTAGACAGTCTCGATATTATCAGACTTCTCTGTCTATGTCTTTACAGTACAAGCCATAAGGTCCCAGGAACAGGGATCTTGTCCCTAAAATTGATTTGTTCCTAGCAGTGGGCCTCTTGGTAATAGGCAATGTTTATTAAGGATCTGCTGTTGCTTACAGGGTGGGTAAATAATTATAGGACATTTGGGTCCTTGTAGGGGAGCCTCTGCACACAGCTGAATATGGGATGGAGTTGCTTCCCGCTCCCTAAGACAGGAGCCTCTTGCTTGGTGAGGCTCCACAGGATGTGCGTAGACCACCGTGAGACAAAGATCGAGAGGTCCAAGCAAGTAAGCGAGAGATGCTGAGTGTTGCCAAAGGGACACTTGAAGCACTTTTGAAAGGACAGCACTTTTACAAAAGCTGAGAAAAGGGGAGGAGTTGAATACAAGGAAACGGGAAGAGATGAAGTAAAGGAAAATTATGAGGAAGGAAAACATGATACACAGAGACCAAGAGGAAGAGTGGAAAGTGGGGGAAAGGGCCCACAGGGATGGACACAGTTAGTCTGGGGTGGAGAGGCAGAGTGAGGGGTGCAGGTGCTCAACTCCCCTGTCCACGCTGACTCTTTCCAGCCTCTCTTCTCTGGTCCACTGCAGTCTGTTAGCTACAGAGGCCAATATCCTCTCATCCCCCACATCCTTGTGTTCCCCCCACACATATCCTTTCTTCTCACAGCTGCCTTCTGAATGAGTGAGACCTTCATGAATACTTCGTGACTGTTCTCAGTGTCTTTCTGGTGCCCATGGCTTAAACCTTCACCTCCTAGCAGCTACCTGCAATGCTCTGTGCATAGAGCTGCTACAGAAAATCATGTGCACACACATGCATGCTGCTCCCTGTCAGTATGTCTTATGAGGCTATAAATGTCACCTCCATTTACCTTTGCAGTCATGTCACTAAGGACATATTTGTTATGTAAAGGATGGACAGTTTCCACGTAGTCAATTCCATATCTTTGCTAGTAACTCCTGGTGTGTGTGTGTGTGTGTGTGTGTGTGTGTGTGTTGTGTTGTGTTTGTTTGTTTTTTTTTTTAAAAAATGCCCGGGTGAGAGAATAAATTCTTCATCTCTGCATTCCAAAGACACTTTAAAAACACCCCACCATGGCACTTTGAATTTTCTCTGTGTCCCTATCAACTACATTTTAAATTCTTCAACACTGAACCTAGCAGCAACCAAAGCAACTTAGAAGTTGTTTCAATAACGTTAGCGAACTTCATGAATGAATTAGCCATTAATAATGTAAGCTGGCTGTATGTGGCTGTGTAGAGAATTCTGTATTGATTTTTTCCTGGAAAGATGGGTACTTTTCTGCTCCCTCTTCTGAATCCCAGGGTTAGTTCTATGCTCAGATGTCTTCACCTGGCCACCCACTGTTAGCATCATCCACTCCTGCTGTGCCTGCGGTCCCTGCTGTGCCTGTGGATTCTCCTCAAGTATATGCCACTTACTCACTCCTGCCTACTGGGCAACATTTGCACGGTCCTTCGGACCACTGACCTGTGTTCAGGAGGCAAACCCCTTCCTCTCACTTTGCCTCAGCCCAGCATGGGACTTCATGGCTTACATCTTCTTGGAGGCCCTTTGCCATGGCTCCGGGTTTCCAGTCCTTGGGCATCCCTCAAGTGTGCTACATGGGTGAGATCCTAGAGGAACAGGGACTATCCCAGGGGGAGACGTATTGGACAGGGCTCAGGAGGCCAAACTGGGCTCATTCCTACTGAGGCCTGTGCAGCAATACGGGACTTATTAAAAAACAAAAAAGTTTCTCTATGTCTCAAAGCGTGTGCTCTCTGGGGGAATCTGCCTTGGGGGCCCAACGCATCAAAAGCATTGAGAATTTTGGAGACTTTTTGTCATGTATGATTTTTGACCAGCTCCTTTGTCTATTGAAGGACAAGGGGGTCTTCAGCAGAAGGAAACTCTCTGGGAGTTTGAGAATATGAGTCTCAGCCTAGTAATCCTTAACCTTGAAAGAATTGCTTCCACACGCTAAATTTCTTATTGTAAACTGTTTAATATATTATTTTTAATTTAATCATTATATTTTATCATTTATGTTTCTGTCTGTGCACACACACATTTGTTCACACACACACACACACACACACCATCGTGTGCATACAGAAGTTGAGGACAACTTCCAAGGGTCAGCCTTCCTCTGTCACGTGGGCTGTCAGGCTTTGCAGCAACTGGCTTTACCTGATAAACCATCTCACTGGCCTAAAATGAATGTAATAGTACAGCCACTGCCAGGTTTCTACGAAGGAATATAACAAAGAGTGAGGGGCGTTGTTGAGAAATCCTTGGGCATTCTGATTTATTGTAGGTAAGAAGGACCTTCCTTCGCTGTTCACTTGGGATAACACAAGCTTAGAGACATTTCAGATGTAAAGTCTCCCTATTTAAATCTCACTCCCTGTTGCAAAGCGCTAAGCGCTTTGCTAGTCTCTTCATGGCTGCCTGCATCTCCTGGTTCCTGAGCGTGTAGATCATGGGGTTGAGCATGGGGGTCAAGACCGTGTGGCTGATGGACACTGCCTTGTCCATGGTGAAGGGGGTGAAGGGCCGGGCATACAGGTAAATGCTTGGAATGAAGATCATAGACACCACGATGATGTGGGTGGTACAGGTGGATGCCGCCTTCCTCCTCGCCTCCCCTGAGTGAGACCTCAGCATCACCAGGATGACCAAGTAGGAGATGAGAAGGAGAAAGAACCAGATGACATCCAGCATCCCACTGTTGGAGATCATGAGGAACTCCAAGAGGGAGGTGTCCATGCAAGCAAGTCTCAGTACTTGGGGGACATCACAGTAGAAGTTATCCAGGACATTGGGGCCACAGAACGGCAACGGGAGCATCAGAGACAGCTGGACAATCGAGTGGGCAAAGCCTCCTACCCAGGAAGCCACCACCAGCCCCATACAAAGCTGGCTGTTCATGATGGTGACATAGTGGAGAGGTCGGGAAATAGCCACCAGGCGGTCATAAGCCATTACTGAGAGGAAGAAGACCATGGCCCCTCCCAGGAAGTGGAAGAAGAAGATCTGTACCATGCAGCCTCGGTAGGAGATAGTCTTCTTCTCAGAGAGGAAGTCCACCAGCATCTTGGGGGCAGTGACTGAGGAGAAGCAGAGGTCTAAGACAGCCAGGTTGCGGAGCAGGAAGTACATAGGTGTGTGGAGCCTGGGGTCTGAGGAGACCGTGACTATGATGAGGAGGTTTCCCACCACGGTCGTGCTGTAGACACACAAGAACACCACAAACAGGAAGACCTGAAGCTCCCAGATCTCTGAGAACCCCAGGAAGATAAACTCTGACACCCATGTGAGGTTCCCTGGTTCCATGGTGTCTTCTGCATGAACCTAAAGGAAATGGCTGACCGATCCAAGTGCATGAAGTGACTCCCTGCCCTATAAGCATGTGGGGCTCAGACTGAGTTGTTCCATATGATGGACATCATCACGCGAAGACCATGATGCTACCTGCTGCCTTCTCTCTGAAGAATCGGGTAAATGGATATTGGCACACACATGCAGGAGACAGTGTTTTAGTGTTGTATTTATTTGCTTTGTTTCTTTAGACAGGGTCTTGTTATGAAGCTCAGACTGTCATCAAATTCAAGATCCTCCTGCCTCAGCCTTTCCAGCACTGTGCTGACAGTGGTGTGGTAGCATGTGAAGTCCCACAGATGCCTTAAAGCCACGCAGAAGAGTTTGCAACCTGCTTGTCCAAATCTGCAAGGCAGTGGGAAGACACTTAGTGAGCCTCTCTTGAGTAAATATCAGGTTTTATTTTCCTTAAGATTTCAGCAAAAGCAGGTGACTTGTTTTATTAGGACCCCCAACTGGCAGGTCAGTAAAGTGGGAACATGAACCACAAAGCTTCATTTTCTCATTTTCTGAGGGATAAATAGAAAGGCACACATAAATCCCTGTGACCATGCCTGGAATAGTACGCATGCTCGGTACGCATGCTCGGTATGCATGCTGGTACGCATGCTCGGTATGCATGCTGGTACGCATGCTCGGTGTGCTCTGAGCGCCCCAGTCTCCAGCCTCCCTTATTCCGGGCTTTACTTGTTTGTATCAGTTTTGATGCATTTAACACATCCCACCTTTAACAAACCGTTTGTGTTGCTAGTGTTTCCTCCTCACTCACTCAATCACATGGTCCTGGGAACAAGGGTTTGGCTTCAATATGTTTGTTCCTGTAGAGAGTACATAGCATGAAGCTCTTGGTGGGGGCAGGGTGAACAAATAGGTATAGGATGGATAGTTTCTTGTTGTCTTAGGGTCACTATCGCTGTGGTGAAACACTATGACCAAAATTAACATGGGGAGGAAAGGGTTTCTTTTCCCTCACTCACGGTTCCATGATCACGGTTCATTATCAAATGCAGTGAGGGCAGGAACTCAAGCAGAGCAGGAACCTGGAGGTAGGAGCTGATGCAGAGGCCATGGAGGGGCGCTGCTTACTGGCTTGCTCCTAATGGCTTGCTAAGTCGGCTCTCTTATAGATCCCAGGACCACCAGCCCAGGGGTGGCATCAGCCAGAATGTTGGGCACTCCTCAATCACTAATTAGGAAAGTGAATCGAGCTTTGGGGACCAGTCGCAGAGGTGATATACAGCGCAGGCGCACATTATACTCGTTGCAATTCTATGAATCAAAATTGTGTACGGTTAGAAAAATACTTTAGTGGCAAGCATTAACAAAGAAGAGAGCATGAACATTAGGGAGAGAAAGAGAACGAGCAAAGAAGAGAACGTGGATGAGAGAGAGCAAGAGAGCATTGACTTTTAGGCTCTGCCTCATCTGAATAGAAATTCATCTGATTCAAATCCTTGGATTTTTTTTTCTGTTATAGTTATGATGAAATTCTACCTTTTATGGAGGGAGGGAGTAATGTCTTTCAGTCAGATCTATGGACACACTTCCTGACTTGAGGCTCCCTCTTTCCAGACAACTCTAGCTGTGTTGAGCTGACATAAAACTAGCCAGCACACTTGTCAAGTAATCATGAGACACAGTTGGAGCCTGTCACATCCAGATGCCTCGAACTCCTCAGCCCAAAAGGCTCTTAACTGACAAGTTTCCGTAGGACATATATACAGGCAAGAGCGAGCTGGAATTGGAGGATTTGTGAAATTAGAACTGGATAGTGACTCCCATCGGAAGAGGGCTTGGAGAGCTCTTCTGGGAGCATTCTGACTTTAGCAGACATAAAATCTAAGGCTGGAGGAAAAAGGACGTTGCTGAATAAAAGAAATGGGGATAGATGGAGTGAAGGGAGACAGCAAAAAAGCACTGAGGTAATAGAGTGGGAAAGGAGGAAAGTAGAGTTGTTAGGGTTGAAGAGAGGAGCTGGGAAGTGAGTGAGACAGATATGGTGCCAGAATGAGGGTATGCCTTCCCTGTGCTCCCCATGCCTGTCTTCTCTCATGCTACCACCCTTGCCCTGTGTCATGCTCCCCATCCGTGCCATGTCTCTTGCTCCCATCGTTGCCCTGTGCTCCCTATGTCTGCCATGCCCCATGCTCCCCACCCCTACCCTGTCTCATGCTCCCCTACTCTTTCTCCTCTTGCCTATTATAATCCATTAGCGGCTGGATACCAGCATCTACCTTCTCAGCCCTGCTTTTGTGGTCTTCCACTCCTGAGTCCTTCCACACAGCTGCCTGGGAGAACTTTCCAAACGGGGATGTGATCATACTCCTTTCTCGTCATAAAAAAAAAAGGGGGGGGGAAGAATGACCATCTGATGCCCACAATGTATTGTAAAAGTGTGTATAAAGTGACTCTGAAGGCAGAGTAAATGACATGTCTCCAACTGTGCATGCAGCCACTCAGCATTCCATGTCAGGCTATAAAAGTCACCTCCAAATACCACACCTTTGTGATCAGTGCCCCTGTGACCCAAGAACCAACAGCTATCTAAGGAATTCAGAGTTCCCACATACATCCCTTCAACTAAGTCTGTAGCTTTGGTAAGAACTCCTGTGTCCGTAAATAACTTTCCTTAGGAATCCAACCCAGGAACACCCAGGTGCACCTCTCTCTGGCTCCTTTCCTGCATCCCCCACAAACACTACACCTGCATCTACCCAGGCTCCACTCAGACTTCCCAAGCATCTCTGGGGCCACACTGACCATTTTTCCCAACCCCTGCTTAACTGGATCTCAAAGTCAGTACGGGATCTGTGACAGCAACTCTGGTTTAGTAGTTGCTCAGACAACATCTGCCAGCTTCCTGGAGTGGCATGGAGTGGCCTTGCTCTACAGACACTGAGGAGCTTGTGTGAAGGTTTTGCTCTTCCTCTCTGTCTTCTCAGCGTCCTCCCTCCCAACAGCAGGGTCCACTGGTTCTAAGCTTAGCTGTTCCACATGGAACATGAAACAACCTGTTTACACGATCACAAGACCCATGCCCGATGTACTTCCAGTCTCTCCTCATACTTCAGGATGACTCTAGTCAAATGTGTACCCCTCACCCATCCTTACCTACCAACAAGGTCTTTCTAACAGTTGGCCTGTGTGTGGGAGAACAAAGCCCTTCCTCTCACCATACTTCAGCCCAGCACAGGACTTTATGGCTTACACCTTCTTAGAGGTCCTTTGCTATGACTTCAGCTTTCCAGTCAGTCCTTGGCCATCCTGAGTGTGTGCTGCATGTGTGGACCCTAGAGAAACAGGGAATGTCTTATGGGGAAACCTATTGGACAGGATTCAGGAGTCAGAGCTGGGCTCATTACCACTGGGGCCTGAGCAGCAATGGGACTTGTTAAAAAGTTTCTGTATATCTCAAAACACATGTTCTTTGAGAGGTCATCCTTGGTGGCTCAAAATACCAGACATAATGAGGATTTTAAAAAATGCTCTTGATGTAGGGTTTGCAATCTAAGATCCATAAAGACAAGAAGGTCTTCAATGGGTTGGAGGGATTGCTCAGTGGTTAGGGCTGGGTTCTGTTCCTGTAAAGAACCTAAGTTCAGTTCCCAGCACCCACATTAGATAGCTCACAACCGCCTGTAACTCCAGCTCCAGAGAATGTGAGAACCCTTGTCCCTGCAGGCACCTGTACTCATGCATGTGTGTGCAGAAACACACACATAATTTAAAATTAAAAATGGTATGTTATCTAAGACAGAGTTCCCTCCAGACACAGGGGAAAGAACACAGAATTACACCTTCTAGTGGGAAGAATGTGAGCCAGTTATGAGGCAATTCATTGAATTTAAAAAACAAACAAACAAACAAAAAAAAACAAACTGACCTGGTCAGCTAAGAAAAAAATACTATGTGCCACAAGCTACAATTCTGACTTCTTCTTCTTCTTCTTCTTCTTCTTCTTCTTCTTCTTCTTCTTCTTCTTCTTCTTCTTCTTCTTCTTCTTCTTCTTCCTCTTCCTCTTCCTCTTCCTCTTCTTCTTCTTCTTCTTCCTCTCCCTCCTCCTCCTCCTCTCCCTCCTCCTCCTCCTCTTCCTCTTCCTCTCCTGTTATGCCCCGACTCTGCAGGAAACTCAGGAGAGCTCAAGGATGCAGAGTCTGATGCAATTGTGCAAAGGAGTCTTTTTATTTTCGAGTCAGACTTGAATTGAAAACCTTCCCACAGCGCAGGACAGGAGTGCGACCCTGAGCTTGGAAGGCTTGGCACTTGTATACAGCATAGAGATTCCTTGGATGCTTAGGGTGACGCGGGAGGCAGGTGAGGTCATAATTCAAACAGGATACCATTTGGAAGGGTGGAATTTCTTGGCTGAGAGGGGGATTCTTCTGAACTAAGGATTATCTTTATGGGGCTATCGGAAACTAGTTTTATGGCCGGCCATAACTGTCTGTGACTCCTGATCACCTCCCTTTTTTGATTTAAACCTGGGACCCTAATCTCCTTTTTCCAAGGACAGGCACCAACTGGAAGCTGGTGGACAGTTGCACCTGGGTTATCAGGGAAAGTGCTAGCCTTGGCTTCAGGGAGGGTAGGGATGCTGTCATCCCTCTCACTCAAGCTGGCGCCTGTGGCTCCAGCAGCCAAGGAGGGGGAGGAAGCCCTGTGTTTGCTGCAGGGGTGAGCAGGGGTTGGGAAAGCAGAACTTCTGCAGGAAAGCACAGAGGCAAGCTGCCTGTGCACCCCACCATGCTTGGGAGAGAGTCTGGGGTCAGGGAAGGGGAACTTCTGAGGGAAAGTGCAGAAGCAAGCCACCTATGCACTTCATTCCTCCTTCTCTTTCTCCTCCTCTTCCTCCTCCTTCTTTTTCTTCTCCCTCTCTCCCTCTCTCAGTCTCTCCCTCCCTCCGCCCCTCTCTGTCCCTCCTTCCCTCTTTCCCCACTCCCTCTTTGGTTTTTCAAGATGTGATTTCTCTTCATAGTCCTGACTGTCTTGGAACTCACTGTGACCAGGCTAGCCTCAAACTCACAGAGAGTCACCTGCCTCTGCCCCTGCCCCTGCCTCTCTGCCCCTGCCTCTCTGCCCCTGCCTCTGCCCCTGCCTCTCTGCCTCTCTGCCCCTGCCTCTGCCTCTGCCTCTGCCTCTGCCTCTGCCCCTGCCCCTGCCCCCGCCCCTGCCCCTGCCTCTCTGCCCCTGCCTCTCTGCCCCTGCCTCTCTGCCCCTGCCTCTCTGCCCCTGCCTCTGCCCCTGCCTCTGCCCCTGCCCCTGCCTCTGCCTCTGCCTCTCTGCCCCTGCCCCTGCCCCTGCCCCTGCCCCTGCCCCTGCCCCTGCCCCTGCCCCTGCCCCTGCCCCTGCCCCTGCCCCTGCCCCTGCCCCTGCCCCTGCCCCTGCCCCTGCCTCTGCCTCTCAACCTCTCAAATCCTGGGACTAAAGGCATGTGCCATTGCCATCTGGTTAAAACATACTTCTTGCTTTTTGATTGTACCTTTCTAAAGTAGCACTCTCATCTTGTTTCAGTTTTGTGAGTCTCACAGTCTATCAGAGTGGCATTAACATTCTACTGTATATGTACTCAATGTCTGGCAAGATCCTTATCTTAGTGTAATTGATCTGCTACAATGGTATACCATGGACTGAATGACTTGGAAGCAATAACCACAAGTGGAAGAAAATAATCAGACCTCTATCTAACTCCCTGCAAAGCTCAGAGAACAGCAAGAAAGGAAAGAAAGAAAGAAAACGCTGGAGGAAGAGATGAAGTGTCGTGTAGTTATTTCCTACCAACTGAATCAGTTCTATCCTCTCCAGAAGAGACCGTAGAAACTGACAAAATTTACTAGGCTCAAAAAGCCCAGAAAGTTACAGAATTCACAAAGTACCTTCCCAGGGTTAAACACAAACAGGACACTGTTTCTGGGGAAGAAAGGACTCTGGGTAGCAATGGACACAGACACAGCTTTGTAGACACCCGTGTCCCCATGAGTAATCCCAGTGAGGTCCGTCAGGTCACTAAGCTCCTTTGCTCTACCTTGATGCTCTGTCTGGACTGGATGGACATTTGTATACAGTTTGTCAAATGACATCCCTCATCTCACAAGCCAGCAGATGTTAATTAGATTTCAACATGTGCATTTGGGAAGAAAACAAAAATTTAATCGGTAGCAGTTCCTATGAGAAGAAAACGGGAGATGTGCATGGTAAAAAGATCTATAGTCATTTTTTTTTACAGCTTCATGTACAATTTTCAAAATAAAAAGTTCAATTAAAACATTTTTCAGGCTGGGAATGGCAGTGCACACCTTTAATCCCAGTGCTTGGGAGGCAGAGGCAGGCACATCTCAGGGATCTCTGTGAGTTCAAGGCCAGCCTGGTCTACATAGCAAGTTCCAGGACAGCCAGGATTACACAGAGAAGCCCTGTCTTAAATAATAAACACATACATACGCACGCACACATGCGCACACACACACATGTACACACATGCACACACACACAACACACACACAAGCATACACACACACACGAGACACACACACGCACACACGCACACACGCGCACATGCACACACACGCACACATGTACACACATGCACACACATGTACACACATGCACACATACACACAAGCACACACACACGCACACACACACGTGCACACGCAGACACACAGACATGCGCACATGCACATACACACACGCACACGCACACACACAGGGTGAAGAGACAGAGACAGAGTTTAAGTTGTATTCTTTTTGTTGAACTGCCACTGGTTTCCTGAAGTTTCTGCTTCTTCTTTCTCCAGTTTCTCATTTTGATTTCTTTAATTGTGTTTTAGTATCCCTTTTTTAAAAAATCAGTCAATCTATTTTTTTAAAGATTTATTTATTTCATATATATGAGTACAATGCAGCTGTCTTCAGACACACCAGAAGAGAGTATCAGCTCCCATTACAGATGGTTGTGAGCCACCATGTGGTTGCTGGGAATTGAACTCAGGACCTCTGGAAGAGCAGTCAGTGCTCTCAACCACTGAGCCATCTCTCCAGCCCCTTAGTATCTTTATGAAAAACACTGTTTATTGATTCTTTGTGACTCTCACATCATGCACCCCAATCCCACTCATCTCCTCGTCCCTCCCTATTCTCACTCCACCCTTGCAACCTCCCCCACAAAAGAAATATACTATACTACTCAATTATACTATATACTGTATCTCCACTGGAACTCCTCTTGGACATCCTGCTGTTGCCCCATGTCATGGAGGTCCTGCAACTTTGGATCTACACCACCTGCTTCCTCACATGCTCCAGCAGATCATAGATGGGGTAGATGTTGGGGTGGCCAATGCAAAGCCCGGGACCTGGACCTGGGTGGGAGCTGAGGTGGTCAGCTCTCCATCTCTCCAGCCCCCGAGCCAGCTCTCTTGCTTTGCCCAGGTGAAGGGCAGGGCCAGCTCTCTCAGTCACACACCTTTGGGCAGGCTTCACCATGCTACTAGAGCCAGCTCTGCTGTGCTGCCCAGGCAAGGTTTGGGGCTGTTCTCTGGGGTGCTGCAGCCAGCATGGGGTGGAACCAGCTCTCACACCCTGAGTGGTTTAGGGAAAGCGATATTTTAGCTTTTTGGAAAAGCTCTATATTGACTTCCTCAGTGGCTACACCAGTTTCTATTTCCACATCAATCAATAAAGGTCCTGCTTTCCCCATGTCTAAGCAGCATTTGCTGTGATTTGTTTCCTTTTAAATCTCTCTCTCTCTCTCTCTCTCTCTCTCTCTCTCTCTTTCCTTCTTTCTTTCAGACTTAGTCTCACCTTGTAGCCATTCCTGTTCTAGAACTCACTGCACACACCTAGTCTTGAACTCAAAGATCTGCCTGCCTCTGCTTCTTTTTCTTTTGTTTTGATTTTTTTAGTAATTAAAATTTTATTGTAAGAACTTGCAATATAAAACATTATACAGTTAGATTAGCCAGACCCAAAATCTACACTTCTTGGTGAATTTTTGTACATTTAGAATAGCCCATCTGAAGCCTTGGATTTTATAATATTTGGATCAGTTATATTTATATGCACTTATACACTCAAAAAATTTAACAATATTCACTAATAAATGGCAAAGGAATTAAGAGTATATGTAGTATATTAATCATGCTGGGTTAATAAATTGTGGGTAAATAAAACAGTGTGGTCTGTGAACTCTGAAAACTTCTGTCACAAAAGAACTCATAGATTCTGAGACAATGTAAAGAATAATGGGGTGGTATGTACCGGATTTGGTGAGTGTTTGGAAGTTTAGAGGGGGGAACTTAGATTTAGGTGACAGCTTCCTGTATGAGATATATGGAAAATAATAACAAACAACTGTCTTTTAAAGATTTATTTAGTTTCTCTGTGTGTGTGTGTGTGTGTGTGCGTGCACACGTGTGCGTGTGCATGTGTGTGCACACGTGCACATGCCCACCATATACATGTGCAGACTTTGTGCATGCAATGTTCTCAGAGGCCAGAAGAGGAGATCAGATTTTCTCGAACTGTAATTACATATGATCGTAAGCTGTTGTGTTGGTGGTGGGAACAGATCCTGGGTCCTCTAAAAGAGAAGCAAGTGCTCTTAACAGATGATCCATATTTGTAGCCCTCAAACAACTATTTTTGGAAAGTCATCTTTAAGATGAAAATGAGCATTTTCCCCTATAGTCCCAGACTCTAAGGCCTTTTTTCCTTGGTATTTTTCATGAGTATAGCCAAAGATTTATAAATGCCTTTTGCAAATATAATTCAGGGTAGGATTGCCATTCCTTTGAACATGATACAATGGAAGAATGAGTGCCTGAAAGACAGAACCAGTACTAACTCTTCAAAACTATGAGTGTACGTAGCAGGAAGCATAATTTCTTTAAATAAAGAATTAATAATAAGATGTGTATTTTTTTAGAATTAATTTTTTAATTAGGTATTTTCCTCATTTACATTTCCAATGCTATCCAAAAAGTCCCCAATACACTGCCCCCCACACTCCCCTACCCACCCACTCCCACTTTTTGGCCCTGGCGTTCCCCTGTACTGGGGCATATAAAGTTTGCAAGTTCAATGGGCCTCTCTTTCCAGTGATGGCCGACTAGGCCATCTTTTGATACATATGCAGCTAGAGTCAAGAGCTCTGGGGTACTGGTTAGTTCATAATGTTGTTCCACCTATAGGGTTGCAGATCCCTTTAGCTCCTTGGGTACTTTCTCTAGCTCCTCCATTGGGGGCCCTGTGATCCATCCAATAGCTGGCTGTGAGCATCCACTTCTGTGTTTGCTAGGCCCCGGCATTGTCTCACAAGAGACAGATATATCTGGGTCCTTTCAGCAGAATCTTGCTAGTGTATGCAATGGTGTCAGCGTTTGGAAGCTAATTTTTTAAGAGACTGTTTTTATTAGATATTTTCTTTATTTGCATTTCAAATGATATCTCCTTTCCTGCTTTCCCCTCCAAAAACCCCTATACCATCCCCCCTCCCCCTGCTCACCAACCCACCCACTCCTACTTCCCAGTCCTGGCATTCCCCTACACTAGGACATCGAGCCTTCAGAGGACCAAGGACCTCTCCTCCCATTGATGACCAACTAGGCCATCCTCTGCTACATATGCAGCTGGAGCCACGGGTCCCTCCATGTGTACTCTTTGGTTGGTAGTTTAGTCCCTGGGAGCTCTGGGGTTTGAGTGCTGGGGTTAAAGGCAGGTGCCACTCCTATCCTGGGATTTGTTTTCTTGTTAATAGCCCTTCTGACTATTGATGGAATAATGAGATGGGATCTTAAAGTAGTTTTAATTTGCATTTCTCTGGTGATTAACGATGCTAAACATCTTTGGCATGTGTCTGTGTGTGGTGTGCATGCCTGTTCATGTGGGGAGTGGGGGCACTTAGAGGCCTGAGGTTGAATTTAGGAGTTAAGGAGTTAATCTTTTTTTTCTTTTTTCTTGTTTTAAAGAAATACTATGTAAATACACTGTTGCAATCTTCAGACACACCAGAAGAGGGCATCAGATCCCGTTACAGATGCTTGTGAGCCACCATGTGGTTATTGGGAATTGAACTCAAGACCAATGAAAGAGCAACCAGTGCTCTTCACTGCTGAACAGGTCCCTTAAGTGAGGCCAGGCAGGTCTCCCAGATTCAGACCTTCAGGCTGGCCCACCCGCACTCACACAACCAGGGCCAGGTCTACTGTGCTACTCAGGTGAGGTGTGGAGCCACTCTCCCGAAGGCTAGAGCCAGGGAGGGGCAAAGCCAGCTCTCTGCAGTGTCCCAGCAGTGGGACAGGATGCTAGCTCTGTGCAGCCCTTGGAAATCAATATGGCCCCAGGTTGCAGCCCAGACCAGGCACATTCACCTGGCCTTTCAGACTTTGGTGGTCACATGGACAGTGGAAATCAACACAGAGCCCTCTTGCTTCAGAGCCAAGGACCCAGTCATGGCCCTCAGCAGCTGCATGTGCTGGAACATCCCCATGGCCTCAGAAGCCAGAGCAGGCTCCTCACCTCAGGCTGTTCCTTGCAACCAATTCCACCTTGCTTCATAGAGCACAAGCCATACTGCTTCTCTTTCTCTCTCATCTCTCCAACATATACTTGCTTCTCCTAGTGGTCCCTAGGGCAGCAGAAGGGTTTCTGGGTGTCTTCTACCTGGTAGTGGAAGATTTCTTCATGTGCCTGATGATCGATATTTGAACACCATTACTTGAACTCAAACCACTCAAACGCTCACTGGCTCCTCTGTGTGATCAGGGTTTGGGGATGCATAAGTTGTTTTGTGAGAAGCTTCCTGTGTGACCCCTGAAAGTGTAGATCTGTTTTTTGTTTTTTTGTTTTTTTGTTTTTTTTTTTTGTTTTTTTTTGTTTTTTTTTTTTTTTTTTTTAGCATCTCTAAATAAAACGCTCTGTTAGCATTCACATCTCAGAACTCTGTGGTAGCCGGGAGGACTAGAAGGGAGATCCTCAGCCTGTGTGAGTTCTCAGCAGCCGACCTGTTCTCTCAGCTTGCCATGCTGCCTGTTGGCTTCACTGGGCATATGGAAGGGTGACCCCTCTTCACGGTAGAGTTTTCTTCTCATCATCAGGATTCCTTACTCAAGACAACTGTGTCTCTTCCTGTTGTCAGTGGGTACCACATACAGACACTGTTGTCTGACCTGGAAGAAAGGCTGGACATTATCCTGTCCTTTTCTGTACAGACTGAGGTGACCACAGAGCTGGCCAACTGGGTCCTGGGAGAATTCTACTGAGGTAGTTCTAGGGAATTTTCTTCCCCCAAACACACACATGCACGTATATATGCACACACATATGCACAAAGAAAAAATAACTTGCATGTGTTTCCCTTTTCTTTTGTCTCACTAAAGGGCTCAAATGTGAAGCTGTGACATCCGGAGCTCTGGCAGCCACATCTTCATGAGACGAAAGTACGGCATCACCAAGAAGACAACATGAGCCATGACATTTTTTGATGTGCAGAATTAACTATCAGGAAAGTGCTTGTCCTGGGTCTTCTATCTGAGACAGAGCTTAACTCCTTACTTGAGCTGCTCTCATTGGCTTAGTCAGCTGCTGACAGACAAAGGCATCTCACTGATACCAACTTCAGAAGTGGTTGGTGCAGAATTCAGAGGCAATAGCCTATGTTTTCTGAACAATTCACACACACACACACACAAACATGCGCAAAGGGTCTCACAGTAAATGCCACATTTAAGAGGGGGATGTTGTCATACAGCAGTGAAGACAGAAGGTTTGCCCATGATGCTGGGGTCAGGAGGTTGGGATAAAGAAACCAACTGGAGGACCACAGATGCTGTGCCTGGGGAGGAGGCGATCTGGAGGATGTGAACAGAACCGGGAGACAGGACTTTTGTGAGAAGGGAGAACCTGTGTGAGATGGATCAGATCAGGTCACACAGGCCCATGCTCTCCTCCTCTCATATCTATATTGTGGCTGTGAATATGGGTAAATGAGTGACTAAGAAGCAGAGGAGACATGCTGGTGCATACTCCAACTCTTAGAAGTTGCATAAATGTCTGCACATATGAACTTCACAAAACAAAAGTCTGCTCATGTGCATGCAACCACTCAGCACTCCATGTCAGGCTATAAAAGTCACCTCCATGCCAGGCATGGTGGAGCACTCCTTTAATCCCAGCACTTGGGAGGGAGAGGCAGGCAGATTTCTGAGTTCGAGGCCAGCCTGGTCTACAGAGTGAGTTCCAGGACAGCCAGGGCTACACCGAGAAACCCTGTCTCGAAAAAAAAAAAAAAAAGTCACCTCCAAATATCACACCTTTGTGATCAGTGCCCCTGTGACCCAAGAACCAACAGCTATCTAAGGAATTCATAGTTCCCACATACATCCCTTCAACTAAGTCTGTAGCTTTGGTAAGAACTCCTGTGTCCGTAAATAACTTTCCTTAGGAATCCAACCCAGGAACACCCAGGTGCACCTCTCTCTGGCTCCTTTCCTGCATCCCCCACAAACACTACACCTGCATCTACCCAGGCTCCACTCAGACATCCCAAGCATCTCTGGGGCCACACTGACCATTTTTCCCAACCCCTGCTTAACTGGATCTCAAAGTCAGTACGGGATCTGTGACAGCAACTCTGGTTTAGTAGTTGCTCAGACAACATCTGCCAGCTTCCTGGAGTGGCATGGAGTGGCCTTGCTCTACAGACACTGAGGAGCTTGTGTGAAGGTTTTGCTCTTCCTCTCTGTCTTCTCAGCGTCCTCCCTCCCAACAGCAGGGTCCATTGGTTCTAAGCTTAGCTGTTCCACATGGAACATGAAACAACCTGTTTACACGATCACAAGACCCATGCCCGATGTACCTCTCGTCTCTCCTCACACTTCAGGCTGACTCTAGTCAAATGTGCACCCCTCACCCATCCTTACCTACCAACAAGGTCTTTCTAACAGTTGGCCTGTGTGTGGGAGAACAAAGCCCTTCCTCTCACCATACTTCAGCCCAGCACAGGACTTTATGGCTTACACCTTCTTAGAGGTCCTTTGCTATGACTTCAGCTTTCCAGTCAGTCCTTGGCCATCCCAAGTGTGTGCTTCATGTGTGGACCCTAGAGAAACAGGGACTGTCTTATGGGGAAACCTATTGGACAGGATTCAGGAGTCAGAGCTGGGCTCATTACAATTGGGACCTGGGTAGCAATGGGACTTGTTAAAAAGTTTTTACATCTCAAAGCATCCCCCTTTCTGAGCAGTCTCCCTTGAGAACCTGAAGAACCAAGAACAGGAACAATTTAGAAAATTTTGTACTTCAGGGTTGCTGTCAAAGACCTTAAAAGACAGGGTTTTCAACAGGGGCTGGAGAGATGACGCAGTAGTCAAGAACACATGTTGCTCTTGCAGAGGACCCAGGTTCAATTCTCAGCACTCACATTCTAGCTCACAATCATCAGTAACTCTAGCTCCATGGACTCTGGAGCCCTCTTATCCTCCACCTGCCTTTTCTGCACTTTGTGACACCAGGCACACATGTGGTGCACATATATAATGCAGGCAAAAAAAGCATACACAAAAACTTTAAAGTAAAATACTTTCTAATGTCAACAGAAAGGGACTGGGAGTTTCACAAGAACCGGTTTCTACTGTGAGCTACTCTGTTCCTGCTTCTTAGCCTGGTGGAGTTGCCCTTGAGAGGATCACTCAGAGCGCTTGCTGGTGAGCAGACTGGTTTGCCCAAGCCAGCCTTTCTCATTCAGTGGCTCAATGGTAAAACCAAGAATTTGTATTTGTAGAAGGTTCTTGGCTGACACTGACCCACCTGCTCCATGGACCAGACACTGGCTTGCTCATCAGCACAATACACAGATCTGCCATAAAGATAACGGATTAGATTACTCCTTCTTTCTTTCTCTTCCTTCCTTCCTTCCTTCCTTCCTTCCTTCCTTCCTTCCTTCTCTCTCTCTCTCTCTCTCTCTCTCTCTCTCTCTCCTTCCTTCTCTCTCTCTCTCTCTCTCTCTCTCTCTCTTTCTTTCTTTCTTTCTTCTTTTATGCTGAATTTAAATAGATGTCAGTAAAATCACATGTGGGAAATTGTTTGTATACTATAACAGAACCTTAAAGCCTGACAAGTTGTGTCCCAGAGTTTGCCAGCCACATCGACACAGTAGATTTACCACCCACAGCTGGGTCTACTCTCACTGTCTCTAAAGTGCTGGGGTTCTTTGCACTTGAATTATCGGTCTCTTTAGATAGGAGAATTGTATAGGAAATCCACATGTGTTCTCATTTTGAAGGGTTGATACAATGGAGTTAACAGGCATTGTATACTTGATGTAATGTAAAAACCATAAGAGTTCTTCCCAGACTCCAGGGAACAAAAGGAGGATCACAACCTACCTAATATAGTGTCCCAGAGTCCCTACACGTTTCCTTCAGGGTTCTTTTAGAGTGAATATTTCCTTTAATTGAGTGATCTAGTGCCTCGATCTTGTCTTTAAGACCTGGTATTCTTTCTCCCACTCAATGCAACATATTGCTGAAGCTCCCCATTGACCCACTGACCCAATGACCCAATGACCCTTTGATCCCTTGACTCCTTGACCCTTGCTTTCATTCAGTATCTGACTCACTAAAATTTTCATTTCAGGATATATTTCAACTTGACTTTTCTTCAGAAATTCTATATCTTTATTAAATTCTCTTTTCATATATCAACTTGCTTTCCTTATTTTATTCAAGGGCTTATGCTTTTGAGATGCTCATTCTGTCACCAATTCACACCCTCTTTGGGATCCTTGGAGATACGTGTTATTGTTGTAAAGTCATTGTCTTATGTGACGTCTAAGTTGATTTTCCCAGGGAACATTACTCTGGGAGCACTCATTTTTGGAGGAGACCTTTCATGTGGTTGTTCATGTTGCTTGTGCCTTTGCAATGAACCAAGCCATCTAAAGAGAGGTCACTGGTTGTGTTTCTTGGCATGGATGTCTTGTCTCACCTCTGTTGAGTGGGTGTTTGGATCTGTTTGTCGTCAGGTTTCAGGACAGCAGCATGATTCCTGGGGTTCTTTTCTTTATCAACTCAATGTTGACATATGAACAGGGTGTCGGAAGGTCTTAGCTCAGCTAGGACTAGGCAAAGCTTCAGAGCCCAAGGTTAGACTTTCTGTAGAGTTAGAAACTTCTCAATGCTGATCTTGTGGACAGCTCACCAACTTCTGCAGTTGGTCCCTTGGTGACAGAGTTTAGGGAAGGTTGTGGCAGGAGTGGGCATTGCTACCTGCAGAGGTGCACGGGACTTGTAGTCTCCAGGAATAGGTGTGTGTAGGGGGCATGCCAAGATTTGAGAGTCCTTACCTGGGGGAAGGAGAAGAGTGTATGGGACAGGCAATCCTCAGGCAGGCAGTGGGTTGGAGCAGGATCACACCTTTCAGTGTGAAGAATAGGAGTGAACTTTTTGAGGAAATCTTAAGGAATGGAAGATGCTTCTCTGAGCATCTAAGGAAAATATAGCATTTTACAAACCATATTTTTAATTTCTAAGAAGTTTTCCTCAATTTCTGATCGAACATTTCTAAAGTAGCATCCCAATCCCCATTATGAATTTGTGACTATTAATTATAGTAAATATAGTTTAGTATCCTACCCAGATTGGACTGCAGCAGTACAGACCTACTAATATTACATGAGACATTCCCAAGATGCCTTAGTCTGACTGATCTTCTGCAACAGTGCCCCATAGGCTGGACCTGAGAATGGAATATAAATGTATTTCTCATTGTTCTCCTGGTGGGAAAAGTCTGAGGGCAAGATTAGAGGTCTTAGAAGGTCAGCTTCGTGGCTTCCAGACAATTGGCTTTTCCCTGTGTCCTCACATGGTGGTGACTAGCTCTCCAGGGTCTCCTGTAGAATCCTGGGCTACATGCCTAATATGAAGTAACGTAGACACCTAGCAGAGACCCCACAACACACAAAACGACAGACTTTGGCTTGGTTTCAACACATGACTTTGTGGGGTCAACAAATACTCAGTCTGTAGCAGTTCCCATGGGAAGAAATTGGGTGAAATTTATAGTAGAGAGCTCTTTATTATACCTTACAGAGGCAAATACAGTCATTTCAAAATAAAAAGTTCAATTAAGAACATTTTAAAGTGTAGTATTTTATTTCCTTTAATTGCTGATCGTTTTGTTTTATTTTGTTTTGTTTTGTTTGATTATTTTTGGTTAGTTTTCTGTTTTGTTTTTTGTTTGTTTTTGTTTTTTGTTTCACTTGAGACAGAATCTCTCTAAGTGGCAGAGTCTCTTTAAGTGGTCCTGCCTGTCCTAAAGCTTACTAAGTAGACCAGGCTGGCCCCGAAATTCACTGAGATTAGCCTGACTCAGCCTGCCGAGTACTAAAATAAAGGCCTGAGCCACCACACCATACTTCTTTTCCTCCCAGATTCCTACTTTTGTCTTACTTTTATATCTGTCTTTTATTGAGGTAAGTTTTCTTAATCTGCCTGGTGGTCTGTGGTCAAACATTAGTGTTTCAAATCGAATCACTCAGATGCTTGCTGGAAATTCTGTGTGATCAGGGCTTGACATGTGGAGGTTGCCACAGCCCGTCAGATCAGGCATTTTATCAGAAGCTTCCAGAATGATAATTTGGAATGATACACTAGAGACTGTTCTTCTGGGGCTTTTTGGTGTCTCTAAATGAAGTTCTTAAGGGTTCGTGATGTAGCTCAATTTGTAGAGTGCTTGCCTACCTGGCATGAAGTCCTGAGTTTAATTCCTCACACCTTATAAACCAAGCATGGCGATCTATGTCTATAATCCAAGCACTCCAGAGGTAGAGGCAGGAGAATAGAAGTGTAAGGTCACCATTAGATTCACAGAGAGTTCCATGTCCTTCCAGAACATGATGTCCTGATGGTGGTGGTGGTGGTGGTGATATGATATCTTTCCGATGTTCTTTGATATAGGAGCTCTGTAGTAGCAGGGTGATGACTTAAGACAGAGACACCACCCCCTTTAGCCTGTGTGAGTTCTCAGCAGCTGACCTGTCCTCTTAGCTTGCCATGCTACCTGTTGGCTTTACCAAGCATACCAATGGGTTGACCCCTGTTCGTGGTAGAGTTTTCTTCTCATCATCAGGATTTCTTTTTTGTTTTGTTTTGTTTTTGTTTTTTTTTTTTTTTTTGAGACAGGGTTTCTCTGTATAGCCTCGGCTGTCATGGAACTCACTCTGTAGACCAGGCTGGCCTCAAACCCAGAAATCCACCTGCCTCTGCCTCCTAAGTGCTGGGATTAAAGGTGTGTGCCACCACTGCCCGGCTATCATCAGGATTCCTTACTCAAGACAATTGTGTCTCTTCCTGTTGTCAGTGGGTACCACATACAGACACTGTTGTTTGACCTGGAAGAAAGGCTGGACATTATCCTGTCCTTTTCTGTACAGACTGAGGTGACCACAGAGCTGGCCAACTGGGTCCTGGGAGAATTCTACTGAGGTAGTTCTAGGGAATTTTCTTCCCCCAAACACACACATGCACATATATATGCACACACATATGCACAAAGGAAAAATAACTTGCATGTGTTTCCCTTTTCTTTTGTCTCACTAAAGGGCTCAAATGTGAAGCTGTGACATCCGGAGCTCTGGCAGCCACATCTTCATGAGACGAAAGTACGGCATCACCAAGAAGACAACATGAGCCATGACATTTTTTGATGTGCAGAATTAACTATCAGGAAAGTGCTTGTCCTGGGTCTTCTATCTGAGACAGAGCTTAACTCCTTACTTGAGCTGCTCTCATTGGCTTAGTCAGCTGCTGACAGACAAAGGCATCTCACTGATACCAACTTCAGAAGTGGTTGGTGCAGAATTCAGAGGCAATAGCCTATGTTTTCTGAACAATTCACACACACACACATACACACACACACACACACACACACACACACACACACACGTGTGCAGAGGGTCATACAGTAAATGCCACATTTTAAGAGAGGGATGTTGTCATACAGCAGTGAAGACAGAAGGTTTGCCCGTGATGCTGAGGTCAGGAGGTTGGGATAAAGAAACCAACTGGAGGACCACAGATGCTGTGCCTGGGGAAGCTCTGGAGGATGTGAATGGAATCAGGAGATGTAAGACTTTCATGTAAAAGGAGAACCTGTGTGAGATGGAGCAGGCCACACTCTCTTGACCTCCTCCTCTCGTTTCTAAACTGTGGCTGCAAATATGGGAAGAAACAGGGAGGAAGAAATAGAGACAAAACAGACTCAGGGCAACCATCATGATGCAGAGAATCTAAGAGGAGCCTGTGACGTTCAGGTCTTGGTGAGGATGATGTTGGACAGAAGTGAGAAACAGCTCTTGCATTGTGTGCTAACTTACAATCAACTTATACTGAGAGCTTTGCAAAAATGTTGTATATCCCATAGTAAACAAATATACAGTGAAGTCATAACAACATCCAGGTGCCAGAGCCTTAGGAAAAAAATAGAAACTTTTGTGTCTGTCAGATGCAGCTAAAGGCACTGGGAGATTTTCTGAGGTGCCTGTGTCTCCAGGCTGCTAAAAGCTCTTGCTCCAGTTGGAGGTCACACCTGTGCCTCTGACCTTGGAGTCAGTGAACCAAGTTCTATCATTCCATTGCTTCCACTTTGTAAAATTAACCATATTCTGAGCTTTCTTATCTTATTTTAATATAAAGTATAGAAGTATCTAACAGTGCCCCAACCAGGAGTAGCTCATAAAGATATATTACCGTAATCTGATTTGTTTGTGTGTGTGTGTGTGTGTGTGTGTGTGTGTGTGAGAGAGAGAGAGAGAGAGAGAGAGAGAGAGAGAGAGAGAGAGAGAGAGAGAGAGAGAGAGTCCAGAGGGCAAGCTCAGAAATTGTTGGTCAGATCTATAAGGTTTTTTGTTGGGAATTGATTCCAATGCTTTGAATTATTCTGCGCCCCCCCCAAATCAGGAATCTATGTGTCCAAACACCAAAGGTTCTTATCCCCAATTGGTTTTTAATCAATCAATAAAGATCCAACAGCCAATGGATGGGCAGGTAAACTGAGGCAGGACTTGGAGATTTGTTCCGGTGAGGAACCAGGAGAGAGGAAGGAGGCAGAATCATGAGATGGGTGTAGGAAGGACCAGCCATGTAAGAATTCAGGTAAGTGGCTCTAGTGGCCACTTCCTCCAACTGGGTTTGGGGTAGCAAAAATGTAATATAGATCTTAAAGGATGTTAACTCCAGCTTCAGGGAGGATTAGAAGTGCTCAACCATTAAGCTGGTCAAGGCATAATAAAATCAACTAGTGTGTGTGTATGCGTGTATGTGTGTGTGTGCATGCTTGCCTTTCATTTGCAAATGCAGATAGCTCTTGGGTGGGTTCACAACAGGTTTATTTTAGACAGTGTATCTCGCTTGCCCTTACATCCCTGGGGCTGGCCGGCCAGTGTTCCCCAGGGTTCCCTTCTCTCCAGCTCTCCAGCTTTGGATTCTAAGCAGGCATCACTATGCCTGGGATTGCGCATGTGAGTTCTGCAGATCAAATTCAGGCCTTGATGTTCTCAAGGAAAACACCAGCTGAACTTTCTCCCCAGCTCTGGTTATCATGCATAAGGACTTAACTCTGCATTTTTTCCCAGGGTGGCACAAGTCCAGCGAACTCTATCATTGAAAGGCAATCTGTTTAAAGCTCATTTCTTTTAGTAAGTACCAAGTGTTCTGCTAGTCTCTTCATGGCTGCCTGCATCTCCTGGTTCCTGAGAGTGTAGATCATGGGGTTGAGCATGGGGGTCAAGACCGTGTAGCTGATGGACACGGCCTTGTCCAAGGGAAAGGGGGTGAAGGGTCTGGAGTAGATATAGATGCAGGGAATGAAGATCATAGACACCACAATAATGTGGGTGGTGCAGGTGGACGCCGCCTTCCTCCTCGCCTGCCCTGAGTGCGACCTCAGCATCACCAGAATGACAGTGTAAGAGATGAGAAGGAGGAGGAACCAGATGAGAACCAGCATCCCACTGTTGGAGATCATGAGGAACTCCAAGAGGGAGGTGTCCGTGCAGGCAAGTCTCAGTACTTGGGGGACATCACAGTAGAAGTTATCCAGGACATTGGGGCCACAGAACGGCAGTGGAAGCATCAGAGACAGCTGGACAATCGAGTGGGCAAAGCCTCCTACCCAGGAAGCCACCACCAGCCCCACGCACAGCTTGGTGTTCATGATGGTGACATAGTGCAGGGGCCGGGAGATGGCTATGTAGCGGTCATAGGCCATCACGGAGAGGAAGAAGACCGTCCCACCTCCCAGGAGATGGAAGAAGAAGATCTGTGCCATGCAGCCCTGGTACGAGATGGTCTTAGTCTTGTGAAAGAAGTCCACCAGCATCTTGGGGGAGGTGACTGTAGAATAGCTGAGATCTATGACGGCCAGGTTTCGAAGCAGAAAATACATAGGCATGTCCAGCCTGGGGTCAAAAGTCACAGTAATCATGATAAGGATATTTCCCACCACAGTGGTGATGTAGACACACAGAAACACCACAAACAGGAGTTTCTGGAGTTCTTGAGTCTGTGAGAAACCTAAGAGAATAAACTCTGACACCCATGTGATGTTCTGGGTTTCCATGGGGGCCCTCCCGTGTGCCTAGAGAGATAACACAATGTAAAACATTGTGAACAGTCAGTCAGGTTTTTTTGGGAGGTGGGGTGGGGTTGTTTGTTTGGTTGGTTGGTTGGTTTGGGCTTTATTCATTTGTTTGGTTTTGTTTTTCTGTTTTGTTTTTTACTTTGCAGGATCAGTGTTGAATTGGTCAAAGCTATTCCAAGGTATGGCTTGACGGAGTTTGCAAGGAAGATAAAGACATTGCCAACCCCTGCTGGCTTAGCTCCCTGACCACATCTGGTGTCGCATCATAGGCATTTATAGCTGCAAACTCCCTATTCCCCTGGACCACAATGTCTTTGGACGAGGGTTTATTTCTAACTCTTTTTCCTACCTCCAGCATCCAGGATATGACCTTGCAAAATACAGCTTTCACAAATATGCTTGCAACAATTAGTGAGAAAAATAAACATGTCATTGCATACCTGGAACCACAGGCCCACTCATGTATGTGCATAGATCATGAGAGGATGCAGAGACTAACGACTTGAGGTAAACAGACACCCAGTGGCAGGAGTTTGGAGAGGAAAGATGTACAGGGTTTGAAGAGAAAGAGGTGTTTACTATAAGAAATTGTGAACCTGGTGGTGGTGGCATGCTCCTCTAATCCCAGCACTTGGGGGACAGAGGCAGGCAGATCTCTGTGAGTTCAAGGCCAGCCTGGTCTGCAGAGGGAGTTCTAGCACAGCCAGGGCTGCATAGAGAAACTCTGCCTTAGAAACCCAAAACCCAAAACTGACAGCAACAAACCCCAACACAGTAAAGAAATTGAGGTGCACATAATCAGATGTAAGTGGAGAAAGAGGCAGGCAGATGATCTTGGAATTGTGAGCTGGGATGATTCACGGGGCTTATATTTTTCTACTTCTGTGCTTCTCTGACGGTGTGTGTGTGTGTGTGTGTGTGTGTGTGTGTGTGTGTGTGTGTGTTTGATGTTGAGCAACTTAGAAAAGCTGGGGCCAAATACAAATCTTCCTGAGATACTCTCATACTGTGTATTTAAAATTTATGCAAATATTCTATCGACACATCATGCTAAGCAATCTTTGTGACATTTAAAAATTTTAAGTATGGGGTCTGAAGAGATGACTCAGCAGTTTAAAGCACTTCTTGCTCTCACAAAGAATCCAAGTTCAGTTCCCAGACCTCATACTGAGTGGCTCACAACAGCCTGTAACTCCAGCTCCAGGGGATTTTCAGGCCTCTGTAGGCACTGCACTCATACATACACATAAAAAAACCTACACACAAATATACACATAATTACAAGTAAAATTAAAGTATGGTGAATGGGGACTGGTAGAAAATATCAGAGTTCCCTCTAAAATTTTCTACATCTATGAGGCATAACAAATCCCCTAAATATTGTCATGTTAATCATCATGTGACATTCTTTATCGTCAAGCATTTGTGTAAAAGCAATGGTTCAGTCCGCTCACCCTGTGGCTTTCACAACTCTCAGCACAGGACCACTGAAGCAATGCTCCCTGAAGGCAGGAGGATCTCTGAGTTCAAGGCCAGGTTTATAGAGTGAGTTCCAGGAGCTATGCTGAGAAACCCTGTCTCAAAAACCAAGAGAAAAAGGAGGAGGAGGAGGAAGAGGAGAGAAGGAAAAGAGGAGAAGGAGAGGGAAGGGAAGGGAAGGGAAGGGAAGGGAAGGGAAGGGAAGGGAAGGGAAGGGAAGGGAAGGGAAGGGAAGGGAAGGGAAGGGAAGGGGGAAGGGAAGGGAAGGGGGAAGGGAAGGGAAGGGAAGGGGGAAGGGAAGGGAAGGGAAGGGAAGGGGGAAGGGAAGGGAAGGGAAGGGGGAGGGGGAGGGGGAGGGGGGAGGGGGAAGAAAAGAAGGAGGTAAGAGTTGGTAGGATCACTCAGTGGGCAACAAACTTGTGAAAAACCTGATGACCTAAGATTGATCCCAGAAACCTATATAAACTTCTGAGAGAACCAACTCCACAAAGTTGTCCTCTGACCACACGTACCATGCACCCTACACAGATACATCATGAATCACCACCACCATCACACATAGAAAGGTAAAATAAAATAAACTTTACAGAAATAAGATGAGGGTTCCAGAGAAGTGATTAGGTGGACAAGCTGCTTGTGCTGCCAGTACAAGGACCAGACCCTAAAGTCCCAGGACCCAGAGTGATGGAGAAAGATGCCTGATGTCAACCTCTGTCCTCCACACACATGCACACGTGTGTGAGCCTACACACATGTGCACACCACACGCACATTTGTATTAATTTGAAAAACCACAGAGGTACTCCACCTTTGATATTTATGTCTCTATTACTTGGAATTTTTTACTTTAAATGAACTATGCATAAGTCATGATAAAAAGGTTTGAAAATGAAGTAACACATAATGAAATTGTATCTCCTAGATAAGATGGTAGACAGCTAAGATGCAGTGCTCCTAGATGTAATATATAAGATTTATTTACAATGTACCAAATCCACAAAATCAATTATTCACAAGTGAAAGTGCATACTGTCATTCCTCACCCCACTCCAAAGTACCAGCAACACTTGTGGCAATTACCTGTTAGTATAAATGGATTCCTTTCTGTTCCTGAGAACCAACCACGATGACACCACCTGTGGCAAACGCTGAGTCCTGAGACCAGTGGATGCTACCGAGAGATTCAACTTCAGTCTTTTAAAAGATATTCAGGGCTTCTTATCACCTATGGGAAAATAGTTAAGATTTACCTATAATTTATCAACCACCCAAGAAATTAAAATATAATAAGAGAAGTTCATTTCTTGGGTTATCGCATTGACAGGATATGTTTTAAGACTTGGACTCCTCAACACTGTGAGAGTTTAGAGAAACAGAAATCACTGTGGTCCAACCATAGCTCAAAATATAAACTACATCCATACATTTGTTAGATTCTCTCCTAGGTGTTTATCAGAAAAATAAAAGCTAATTCTAAAAATGTGTATTTAAGAATGTACATCCCCTACAGAATACTTATAATTTGATTAAACCATAAGCAGTGTAAATAACTGTGTAAAACACATTGCTAAAATAAAACATGATATCTCCATGTGATAAAGTTTTAGGAGTGATAAATTCATGTTCTAAAATGAAATTTGGTTGTATGGGACTTTATATTATTATGTATTGGTATTATCTTAAAGAAGTAATTACAAAACATTTTTAGCATTTGAAGTGATTTTTGAAACAGGATCTCACTCTGAAGCTCTGGCCAGGATGTAAATTGGGCTAGCCTTAGACTTGGGATGATTTCCCTCACTCCTGAGTGCTGGGATTGCAAGCAGAGGCTACCATGTCTGGCTGACACTTTATTAAATTGTTATAAGATCAAAATGCTAACAGTGGTGGCTACTGTTTATATCCAGTTGAAGGAACTGATTTCATAGCTATATATTTCTTCTTCTTCACTAATTTTTTCTCATTTCTCGTAGTTTAGAAATGGTCATGAGATTTCCACTTAGCAAATATATATATGTATATATATATATCACAATAAGAGAACAAAGGGAGGCAGGGGCAGAGCCTAAGGCTTCTTGGCGTTGCTGAACACCAGCCCTGTCAGCTTAGTCCTGTCCTGAGGAAAGATGGCCTGAGTGCAGAGATGGAAACCTCAGAACAACAACAGGAGAGCAGCGGGAAGAGGGGAGAGAGGATGAGAGAAGTGTGTGTGTAACACACACACACACACACACACACAAAACTCTGCGAATAAAGAACAAAAAATGGCAAGTCCCCATTGCAGAAGCAGCCAGATTCTCACACACACGCTTCCCAGAGTAACCTTACTGGCTGCAGCCAGCCTCAACCTTTCTCCCAGCCTCAACCTTTCTCCTAGTAGCCCTGTTCCATGCGGTCCCACCTGTCCTTATCGGTCTGTGCTCACGCTCACTCCTTGTCTTCAACCCAAATTCATGTCTGGCTCTCCTCTCTCATCTCCTAGCCCCTCACCCAGCCAGGCGCATATGGATTCTGCACATACTCTCTTTAGAGCAGAATAGCTCTTCCTTTGAAATCACTGACCAGTTATTCCTCCCACCTGACTTACTGTGCTGGGCTTCCGGGAGGGTTCCTGCCTCCAGACTGTGCTCCGTTTTAATTCACACTGTAATGCATAGCCTGCAGTCAAGTTCTCAAGAGATACCTTCCCCATCTAATTCAAAATGTCTTCCGAAGAATTCCGAGGCTGTTTATTGTCTGCAGGAAAGAGCTGGCATTTAGACAGAATTCCAGGCATGTTCTCACATCTATTCTAGAGAGTGCCCCATCTCTCTAGAATAATCTGCCACCTTAGTAGTAATCACAGTCATTTATTTTTATGGTAATACTCGTCAGTATTTATTTGTAGGGTGTTTCCTGTGTGTTAGGCACTATGGTAAATATTTCAGAAGCATTCCCTTCTTCAGTGCTAATAATGTATAGGAAATACGATGAATTATCTCTATCCGCCCCAGGTCACACTGAGAATGACTAGCAGAGCCAGATCTTAATTGGCCTCAGAATCTGCACCCAGAATTATCATTCTTTTCTCCCTTGTTTTCCTCTAAGACGCCTCGGTGTCAACAGAGCTGGGCCCCTCCAAGGTCTCTCAGGTGACAGTGCCCCGTGTAGATGCTGTCTAATCCTACTCAGCCTCCTGAATCACACCCTTTTCTGAAGGTTTAGGAGTCTCCAGGTCTTCTACAAGACTGTCCTGTGTCAATATTTTCCCATCAGGATGCCTCTATCACCTCATGTATTATAATCTCAATGTGAGGCCAATATGCCAGCTAGTGCATGATGCCCAGTGCACGCAGCCTCTCACAGAGAGAATGCTTACTCTGTGGTGGCTCCTCTGGGAGCTGAAGAATGGGGAAATAGCTCTGGATGAAGGGGCCTGGGAAGGAAGGCAAGGATCCTCGTTCCTAACACATGGGTGTTTGAGAGAGCACAAGCATTGCCTTTGCAAGGTTGACGTTTCTCCCACAACTCCCTAAGACTCTTTGCAATGTTTCCTCCACCTGTAGGAGCAAGAGAGTGGGCTGGGGGGGGGGACTGCAGATGGGGAGAGACATGGATACACATGGGGAAAGCACTTTCTGTTGTTACTCGGTTGTGTCCTTTGTTGGGCATTGCCCTTAGGAAGTCAGTCTACATGACACTGAGAGAGGAGAAGTGAGCTCACCACACAGGGATGAACCTAGTATGTGACCACCCTTGGAGCAGTGACCACCCTTGGAGCAGTAACAGGTCGAGCAGACACTGAATTAAAAGCAGAAGAGTGGCCATGGAGAAGGAATGAAAATCTGGGGTGAGTAGGAGAGCAGAGAGGCAGGAGGAGGAAGGTGGGACCAGAGGAGATTAAAAAGGGAATATTAGAGGGTGGGAAGTGACAGAGTTGCCTTTTTTCTGGGTGTGGGAGGAAGCCGCTGTATGGATGTGGGCACTGGGGGAAAAAACTCTGTCTATATTTTGCCTTCCCTCCCACCCTCTATACTAAATTTTCCCCAACATAAACCAGTATAGGCAAAAGACTTAGCTCCAGATAAAACTATTCTCCAAATCTCCTTCCTCCAGGATTCTTGACCAGTGACTTCGCCATACCTTCCCTCTGCCCTGTGCTGGTCTCACAATGGGTTTTATCTGGAGTCTCTCAGCCATGACTCAGCCACAGGAAGCCACCACATACCTCCAGCCCAAATGGCCAAGGAGACTCTGAGCCTTCATCTTCTATCCATCCTTCTCCTACAGCTCCTTCTTCTGTCCGTCCCTCAGGCCAGAACCTAGAGGATCATCCTTAAGAAGGACAATTCCTCTGGGGACGGAAGTTAGTCTTAATTCTTGGAGTGAAGATGGGCTCAGGCTGCTGAGGGCAGAGGAGCAATGGGAGTTATTAAAAAGTCGGTGAGCTCTTACATCAGAGGCAGGCAATCATGGAGAGACTGTCTTGGGGCCAGGGCTTCAGGATGACAGCTCACAGGACCAACAGAAGATAAGATCCCCTAGGGGAAGCCAATCCTAGAGGGACTTGACAAGAACGCAAACCCTGGGGTCAGCACCATGGACAGCGCAGAGGTGTCCACCTTCTCAGGAAAGTTATCAGGGTCCTAAGACACTAAGTCACCCCCTCTACAGACTGAGCCCCGAAGCCTTTCTCACCAGTACTCCATCTCAACTTACAAACTCTTCTCACAGCCAGAGCAAATTACTCATAAATTGGCTCCATTCGCTCTCAAGATATAATTCACATCTAACACTTAGCGAATTCTGGGGGTTGTATCCAGGGTCTCACACGTGCTAGACTAGTGCTCTAGCATGCAGGGGAGTCCCATCTTTCCTCTTACTTTCAATTTTGAGGGCTCTCACTTTCCTTGAACTCACTCTACAGCCCAGGTTCACTTTGAACTTATTATCCTTTTGCCTCAGCTTCTCAAATAGCTAAGACAATAGTCAGTCTCAAATAGCCAGACCTACATCACCAGGTTCAACATACATTCATTATTTTATCTTTTTAACTACTAAGTTTGTAAGTGTCTTGTCTATTTAGTTACCTTTTGTATATGGGTGTTTTACCTGCATATATGTCTGTGCACTATGTACGCCCAGTGCCAACAGAGGCTTCAGATTCCCTGGAACTGGAGTTAAAACAGTTGTCAGCTGCCATGAGGACTTTGGGAATCAAAAATCAGGCCCTCTTGAAGAGCAGCCTGTTTCCTTAATTGCTAAGCCATCTCTCCAGCCCCTTTACTCACAACTTTAAAGTGTACAATTCAGTCAGATAGTAGTATTACATGTCTTTAATCCCAGCATTTGGGAAGCAGAAGCAAGCAGATCTCTGAGTTTGAGGCCAGCCTAGTCTACAGTGTGAGTTCCAGGACAGCCAGGGATAAAAAGAGAAATCCTGTCTTAAAAAAAACAACAACAACAAAGGTACAACTCAGTGGGGTTTAGTGTGTGTACAGTTTCCTGTGGCTTCATCACTAGCTCCAGAACATTTCCATCACTCCCCAAAGATACCTTGTATCCACTAACAGCCATTATACTTTCTGTTTTCCTAAAGTCCTGGCAGCCACCTGCCTTTGCTTCTGTGGATTAGCCTGTTCTGGACATTTCATCACTGGCTTTGTATCTCGTTTCCTTTGCTTGCTTTCAGGTTTCATCTGTGTTGTGCCATATATCAACACTTTGTTCCTTTTCATGACTGAAGTATATTCCATTGAATGGATATACCACATTCATTTGTCTATTGAGTGCAATTATTGGACATTTGGACTGTCCCTACTTTGTAGGTATTGTGATTAAAGAGCTAGGGATATTTATGAAAAATATTTTCTATGAAGATACACTTTCTTTCATCTGGGATATATACCTGGATATGGGATTGCTGGGTTATAGACCAGTCTCTCTGCTAACATTTTGAAGAAGAGCCAGACTGTTTTTCGAAATGCCTCCCTATTCCTACCAGAAGTGTATAAGGATTATATTCTCCACATCACTACCAATATGCTTTACTGTCTACATCAGTTACTTTTCTACTGCTGGGATAAAACTTACCATGACTAAGGCAACTTAAAGAAGAAAGAGTTTCCTTAGACTTACAGTTGCAGAGGGTTAGAATGCATGATGCTAGAGTGAAGGCTTAGCTATAGGAAGTTGAGGGCTCACATCTTGAATTGCAAGCAGGAAGCAGAGAACAAATCCAAAATACATGTGTCTTTAAACTCCCGAAGCCCTCCTCCAGTGACATTCTTACTCCAGCAAGGCCACACCTCCTAAGCCTTGCTAAAACAGCTCCACCAACTGGGGACCAATGTTCAAGTGTCTGAGTCTGTGGAACACATTACTCATTCAAACCCTCACACCATCTGTCTTTTTAGTATGGCCATCCTTATGAAGATAAAATGGTACTTCATGATTTGAATATGCATATCCTCAGTGATGTTTGATGGTTTATATGCTTATTGGTCATTGATTATCTTCTTTGGAGAAACATCAATTCAAAAACTTTGTGCTTTTTTTTTGGTTTTTCGAGACAGGGTTTCTCTGTGTAGCCCTGGCTATTCTGGAACTCACTCTGTAGACCAGGCTGGCCTCGAACTCAGAAATCTGCCTGCCTCTGCCTCCCAAGTGCTGGGATTAAAGGTGTGCACCACCATGCCCAGAGTGCTTATTTATTTATGTTTGTTTATTTGCATGGTGCTAGGGACCCAACCCAGTGCTTCATGAATATAAAACAAATACTTTACCAACTGAGTTATATTCCTGGGCCTTATTTTTTAAATTGGGTTGCTGATCTTTTGTTTCTGAATTATTACACAATTTTTACACAGTCTGGCTGATATTGAACCATTATTAGATATAAAAAAATTCGAGGTTGCTGAGATGGATCAATCAAAGTTCCTGCCACCAAGCCTGAAGACCTAAGTTTGATCCTCAGGAGCAACAAGATAAAAGAAGACAACAAACTCCTGAAATTTATCCTCTGACCTCCACACATGCTTAGGAGTGCATGTGTATACACCTACACACACCTACACACACATAAACATACACACACACATACACACACATACACACATACACACATACATACATACATATATACATACACCTAAACACATACACACACATAAACATATACATACACACATATACACACACACCTACACACACATAAACATACACATACACACACACACATACACATACCTACACACACATACATACACATATATACACACATAAACATACACATACACACATACATACACATATACACACACATACACACATATACACACATAAACATACACACATACACACACATACATACATACATACATACATACACACACATACACATATACACACACACACTAAATAAATGGGAAAAATTTTAAAACAATGGCTTATTGGTTCACAGGTTTTTTTAAAACTTTATTTATTTTATGTATATGAATACTCTGTAGCTGCCTTCAGACACACCAGAAGAGGGCATCTGATCCCATTACAGATGGTTGTGAGCCACCATGTGGTTGCTGGGAATTGAACTCAGGACCTCTGGAAGAGCAGTCAATGCTCTTAACTGCTGAGCCATCTCTACAGCCCTTTAAACAGAAAAATTTAAAGATATTACTAATATTTTGTCCATTCTGAAGATTATTCTTTCACATTTTTGATACAGAACCTCAATATGTAGCTCAGGCTGGCTTTAATTCATGATCCTTCTGTATCTGCTTCCTGAGTGCAGCATACACCAGCACACACCACATGGCTTACATTCTTAAAAATATGTGTTATAAAGAACATCTTAGTAGTTATAAGACCTGCTTGTTTATTTGTGCTGTTGTGTTATGATCTTGGTCTCAAGTTTAACACTGCAGTGCCACATGTGAGGTCATGAAAGTGTGGTCTATTATTTCATCCAAGAGCTTTAGTTTTTTCATCCCATTCTGATGCCTCCACAAGTTCACAAGAAAAAGATCATGAAGCAACTTAACTGCCAGGTTTTAAAAGTATTGGTGACCATAGAAACAACTCAAATAACCAGATGAATGAAGCAAGGAAATGATTCAGGACCTGGACGAGAAACTTCCCACATTCATGAAATGGTCAATAACTCAGAGGAGGGACTTAAGTTTGGGGAGTAAATTCAGCAAGTAAATTAAGGCTCAGAAAAATAAATTCCAGGGATGGTAGACAAGACTGAGACAACAATACACTAGACATAAATAAAGAAAAAATTAGCCAGGCGTGGTGTCACATACCTTTGATCCCAGCTTTCTGGAGGCAGAGGCAGGTGGATCTCTGTGAGCTCAAGGCCAGCCTAGAGCAAGTCAAGAACAGCCAGGGCTGAAAAGGACAAAAAAAAATGAAAAATGAAAAATGAAAAAGAATGTGATTCAGGCCCAGGTCTGAAAAAGACAAAAAAAAAATAAAAATGAAAAAGAATGTGATTCAGGCCCAGGTCTGAAAAAGACAAAAAAAAATTAAAAATGAAAAATTAAAAAGAATGTGATTCAGGCCCAGGTCTGAAAAAGACAAAAAAATTAAAATGAAAAATGAAAAAGAATGTGATTCAGGTTTCCAAGAACTCTAAGCTATGTCTAAGAAACTAAACCTAATAATCCATAGAGTAGAGATAGGAGCTGAAATAAAACCTACGGCACAGACTACCTATTCCATTAAGTTATCAGAAAATTTCCCAAACCCCGAAAATAAATGGACATGCAAACACAAGAGGCATATAGAACCCCACACAGATATAGCCAGAGAAGAAACTCTTTGTAAAATATCATAGTCAAGATATCAAAGCTATGAAACCAATAAACAATGCTAAAAGCTGCTAAGCAGAAAATGTCAACTCATATACAAAGGTAGAAGCTATTCATCAAGGAGATACAAAAATTACAAATATTTATGTGCCATATCCTGGACTCCCAATTCCTCAAGCAAATTCTAAAAGGCATGAAAAGCAAGAAGGGTCCTGACACAGCAGCAAGGAGATTCCACATGCAGTGTCACCTTCAGATGGGTCAGCTAAGCTAAATACCAACAAAGAAAGCCAGACTTCAATTATATCATAGGTCAGATGGATTTAGCAGATAGCTATAGACTATTCCATCCAATGGACAGGGAATACACATTCTTCTCAGTGGTTCATAAAAACTTTTCTAAAGTCACTCATCTTATATGCCACAAAGAAAGCCTTAACAAATGGAAGGGAGGGAGGGAGGGAGGGAGGGAGGGAGGGAGGGAGGGAGGGAGGGAGGAAGGAAGGAAGGAAGGAAGGAAGGAAGGAAGGAAGGAAGGAAGGAAGGAAGGAAGGAAGGAAGGAAAAGGAGAAAGAAACAGACAGAGACAGACAGAGGAAGAGAGAGAGACAGAGAATCCCTTGTATCCTATCAACCCACAATAAAATAGAACTAGAAATCCCCTGCAAGAGAAACTATGCCAAGTCCTATAGACTGAACAGACACTTTTGAATAAACACTGAATCACTGAAGAAATCAGGAAGGAAATTAAAATATCCCCAGAATAGTTTAAAATAATAGAATAACCTACCAGATCCTCTGGGGTACAGTCTGAAAGGGAAAGTGTATAGTTGCCAGTATCCAAAAGAAGACACACAGATAGCCAGTAAGTATATTTTTAAGTGTTCGACATACTTAGCCATTAGAGAAATTCATATGACATCTACTTTGAGACTTGATGTCATCCCAGTCAGAATGGCTAATGTCAAGAAATCAAATTACCAAAACTGTAGACAAGAATGCAGAAATGTGAAAGAGAGGGGCCTCTTATTTATTGTCAATGTGTGTAGTCAGTGCCATTTTGTTCCCACAAATAAGGACTCCTAGACTTGTTATATATGAATAAATGTCTAGGCTAATAGCTTTGACTTGTTCCCCAGCTAGCTCCTAACCCAAATGCCCATTTATTCTATTCTAAGCTATACCACATAGCTGGTTACCTGGTCCTTGATTTCATGAATCTATCTCCATTAGTGTCCCCAGTGAACCTCCATGCCTGACTACTTCCCAGAATCCTATCTCTCATTTCTGCCAGGTGTCCCACTTTCTAATCCTGCCTCAGCTCATTGGCCATAAGCTTTTTTTATTGACAGGTGAATATCTCCACACATTGGCACAAGAGATTCCCTCTGCAAATATGTAAACTGGTACAACCACTAAAGAAACCAATACATGACTTTTAAAAACAAGTTACCATATGCACCAGTAAAATACTTCCCAGGTATATTCACAGAAGACTCTAAGTCCCAGCAGAGAGATATCTTCATCTCTATGTTTATTGCTGTTCATGATAGTTAGGAAGTGGAACCAGCTTCAATGTCCATCAAGAGAGGAATGATAAAGTAAACATGGAGTCTGGAGAGATAGCTCAGTGGTTAAGAATACTTGCTGTACAATCATGAGGATGGGAATTCAGACCCCAGAACCCCCTGTAACAAGCCTAACACCCTGCAAATGCCTGCACCTCTAGCTCAGAGGAATCTGACATCTCTTCTGGCCTCTGCACACACATGCATGCTCACTTATGCACATATGCACATATGCACACACACATTTTAAAAAGAAAATGCAGTGCATTTAAACAATGGAAGCTTATCCAGCTTCGAAGAACAATGAAATCATGACATTGACAGGGGATTGTTGTATTAAGCAAAGCAACTCAAATTCAAAAGGAAGTACCACGTGTTTTCTGTATATGGACACACGTGGGGTGAGCACAGGCTGTGAGGGACAGTGATAAAGGGAAACCATGCCCTAAGGAAGAGAGGTCATAGAATACAGAGAAATGAAAGCAAAAATGGGAACCACTGAAGGACGGCACAAGTGGAATGCCAAGGGATGGGGTGGAAGTGACAGAGGACAACCAACCAAAGTGAGTACAGAAATGGGTTAATGAAACAAACACCAGCTGTTGAGATGGCTCAGCAGGTAAGAGCACTGACTGCTCTTCTGAAGGTTCAAGTTCAAATCCCAGCAACCACAAGGTGGCCCACAACCACCCATAATGAGATCTGAGCGGAGTTGACTGGAGCAAGTAGAGGTCCTAATACAATTCCCAACAACCACATGAAGGCTCACAACCATCTGTACAGCTACAGTGAACTCACATACATAAAAATAAATAAATAGATCTTTCAAAAAAGGAAATAAACACATGAATAGGGATGTTTTATAGCTTTAGCTCTGCACTCACCTCATAGATTTGCTCCAGTTAATTCTGTGTAGAGCAAGACAGATGTCCAACTTCACTGTTTTGGGTGTGGATGCCCAGTTGTCCCGTTTGTTACAGAAACTGTTCTTCCTCCCTTGAGTGGCCTTTGTCGCCCTTGTGAGAAACCAACTGCCCATAAAGGTTTAGGCCTGTTTCCAGGTACTCCACTCTATTCCATTCCTTTGTGGCCTGCGCCATATTGTTTTGGTTACTGTAGCTTTGTAGTAAACTTTAACATTGGGGCATGGAGAAACCTCTTACTTCATCTTCATGAGTGTTGTTTTGCCTCCTTGGGGCCCCTTCCATGTATATAAGAACTTAAAGACTTAAAACAAAAAACAGGGAGGGAAACAGGCCTGGAACCGTTGGAATTTTGATAAAGACAAATATTCAAACTCAGGCCCCCATGGTTTCATGGCAAACACTTTACCATCTCAGTCATTCTCACCCTGGCCTGTCTCTGTTTACTTTTTACTGTGAACCTCAGGATGGCCTGAAACTCCACATGAGCACAAGTTGGCCCCAAAGTCATGGTCCTGCTGCCTCAGCCTCTCAAGAGCAGATCTTGATCCATCCTGTCTGGCTAAGTGGTTTCTTTCTTGATGACTTCAAGACCGCTTTTATTTATTGTTTACGTGTGTGTGTGTGTGTGTGTGTGTGTGTGTGTGTGTGTGTGTGTGTGTGTGTGTATGTGTGTGTATGTGTGTATGTGTGTGTATATGTGTGTATGTGTGTGTATGTGTGTGTATGTGTGTGTATGTGTGTGTGTATGTGTGTGTGTATGTGTGTGTATGTGTGTGTATGTGTGTGTATGTGTGTATGTGTGTGTGTATGTGTGTGTATGTGTGTGTATGTGTGTATGTGTGTGTATGTGTGTGTATGTGTGTGTATGTGTGTGTATGTGTGTGTATGTGTGTGTATGTGTGTATGTGTGTATGTGTGTGCATGTGTGTGTATGTGTGTATGTGTGTGTATGTATGTGTGTATGTGTGTATGTGTGTGTATGTGTGTGTATGTGTGTGTATGTGTGTGTATGTGTGTGTATGTGTGTATGTGTGTGTATGTGTGTGTATGTGTGTATGTGTGTGTATGTGTGTGTATGTGTGTGTGTATGTGTGTATGTGTGTGTATGTGTGTGTATGTGTGTATGTGTGTATGTGTGTGTGTGTGTGTGTGTGTGTGTGTGTGTGTGTGTGTGTGTGCTATAAGAAGTCTAAGTTCAGGCACCAGCATTTCAGAAGAGTCAAAACAAACAAAAACAAAAACAAAACCTCTTTTTTTTTTTAGATTTATTTGTATTTACTTTATTTATGTGTATTTGTATGTGTGTCTGTGTGGGTAAACCATGTGTTTGCATGTGCCCACAGAGGCCAAAGAGAAATACCAAGTCCCCTAGAGCTGGAGTTACAGGTGGTTGCGAGCTACCTGCATTCTGGGAACTGAACTTCAATTCTCTGGAAGAACAGTGTCTAAGCTGGGGTTACTATTGCTGTGATGAAACATTGGGACCAAAAAAGCAAGTTAGAGAGGAAAGGACTTTTGGCTCACACTTCCATATTGCTGTTCATCATCAAAGGAAGTCAGGACAGGAATTCAAACAGGGCAGGAACCTGGAGGCAGGAGCTGATGCAGAGGCCATGAAGGGATGCTGCTTCCTGACCTGCTCCATATGGCTTGCTCAGTCTGCTTTTTCACAGAACCAAGGACCACCAGCCCAGAGATGATCCCACCTGAAATGGTCTGGACCCTCTCCCATCAACCGCTAACTAAGAAAATGCTTTACGGCGGCTTTTTCTCAGTTAGGATTCCTTCCTTTCAGATGATTTTAGTTCGTGTGTCAAGCTGACATACGACCAGTCAGCACAACCAGCAGGAGCACTTAACCACTGAGCCATCTCTCCTTGATGTGTCCTGACTTAGAAGGCAAAAAGACAAGAGAAACCAACTCCCTTCCAGCCTTGTTGTCTCATTCACAGGAGAGAAGCCCTCATGAACTGGTTATCCCTTAAAGGCTTCATAGACTACTTCTGTCACACACAAACATTCTGAATTTTGGATTCAAATACTCCAACCACAGCAATGCCTGAAGAGGGGTCTCAGGGAACAGCCTTGTCCCACTGTCATGGAAGAAAATAGAGAAGGCCTTAGCTACAAAGCAGGGGTCCCTCTCCAGACACCACACTTTGCTAACACCTCCAGGCCTGAGGGAGATAAACTTACACTATTCATAAACTGCTTAGTCCTAAGACACTCTGTTACAGCAGCAAAAATGAACTAACACCCAAGAATAATGACATCACACCAAAACAGGCATGTCTACCAAATTCATCCAAACTACCATAGAGTTAGAACACCATGCACCTTCACATTTTACATAAAATAAAATACATGCTGGAGCATTGGAAAGTATATTGCATCAGGTAACTTCGGGGAAAGTGTCAAAACTTGAATACTAACCAATATGGTGGTTAGCTCTTTGATTTTTGTTTTCCTCCCAAAGCTACTGGCTTAGAATTAGGGAAGTAGGGGCTGGAGAGATGACTCAGTGGTTAGATCACTTACTTGTAGGCTTCGATTTTTTTAAACCTACTTTTAAAAAAGATTTATTTATTTATTTATTTATTTAATGTATATGAGTACATTGTAGCTGTACAGATGGTTGTGAGCCATCATGTGGTTACTGGGAATTGAACTCAGACCTCTACTCACTCCGGCCCCACTCGCTCTGGCCCAAAGATTTATCTATTATTATATGTAAATATAGTGTAGCTGTCTTTAGACATACCAGAAGAGGGTGTCAGGTCTCATTGCAGCTGGTTGTGAGCCACCATGTGGTTGCTGGGAATTGAACCTTTGGAAAAGCAGTCAGTGCTCTTAACCGCTGAGCCATCTCTCCAGTCCTTGAAACCTACTTTTAATGAGAAAAAAAAAAAAAAAAAAAAAGAGTTCTCAAATGCTTTGACCTCCCCTTCTAGCTCACTGTCCAAAGGTAGAGGAGAAAAGATGGTAAGTAGGACAAAGAGATGTGAACCTGTTTAGAAGTAGTTCTTTGAAGATGATTCTGATCTCTGTTGTCAAGATAACAGCAGTCCAGTTTAGTAGTGAATACCAAACACGAATCAACAGTAGTGGCACAATCCAGCAGAAACAGCCAGCCCTCCGCCAAATCGGCATGAGTCAGCAGGAATGAACAGAACTGGCCAGGATGGCTAGGAGTTCTCTGCTATGCCTCTCTCAATGTAGTGAAGATCAATGAAGTGAACCAATGAAGCTGTTGCAAGGCTAGTTATACAAGCACTCTGTCACTGTTGAGTCCTATTTACACTTACTCCAAACATCATGTGTCCTCCCTTGGGTCTTGCATCAACAAGATACCACCTGAGTCTGCATCGCATAACACAACCAGAAATTTCCACTTTACTTACTGCTCTTGCAGAAGCTCCAGGTGTGCCAGCACCACATGGCAGCTCACAACCATCCATAACTTCAGTTCCAGAGAAGCCAATGCCTGCTTCTGACCTTCATTAAAAAAAAAAAAAAAAAAGAATTAAGTAAGGGGTGAAAGGACCCTCACAGTGTTCTTTTCTCTGTTTTTACCCCCTGGCCCCAAGACAGATGCAGGCAAGGGAAGTTTACGAGAGCACAGAGAAGCTAAAAGATCCATTTTATAATTAGAGTGCCAGGAAATGAGGCACCTACGTACCAGATTGTGTAGAGAAAAATCACTGCAGAGGCAGCTGGGGAATGGGTCCTTAAACCTGTGCATGGGGAGAACTTGAAGCAATCTAGCAAAAGCTCTGGGAACTAAGGCATGGCATAAACCACCCACAGCCAGGTCCTGGACTGCAATGCCACTGCAAAGCCTTTGAAAATGAATCAGCCAGCACTCGGGAGGCAGAGGCAGGCGGATTTCTGAGTTCAAGGCCAGCCTGGTCTACAAAGTGAGTTCCAGGACAGCCAGGGCTATACAGAGAACCCCTGTCTAAAAAAAAAAAAAAAAAAGAAAGAAAGAAAGAAAGAAAGAAGGGAAGGGAAGGGAAGGGAAGGGAAGGGAAGGGAAGGGAAGGGAAGGGAAGGGAAGGGAAGGGAAGGGAAGGGAAGGAAAGGAAAGGAAAGGAAAGGAAAGGAAAGGAAAGGAAAGGAAAGGAAAGGAAAGGAAAGGAAAGGAAAGGAAGCAGGCAGTGGTGTCATAGCTCACACAAGGCTGATGAGAAAGGATGACTCAAGCAAACAAGCAAAACTGACATTCTCCAGAATGTTGGCAAGACTCAGTACAATATCTCTAGGACACAAACCAAAACTATTCAACACACATACACCAATGGAAAATCCTCAACAACTTGCAAGAGAAAAGACAACCAATAAACACCAGCCCTAAGGAAACATTAATGTTAAAATTTCCAAAGGCAAGGTCGTTGGTGTAGAGGACATTTACTACCATGACTTCCAGCTTTGCTTTGTTGAAACTTCAGACGCGTGGTCTTCTGGCACATTAGCTGTAGCCCTGGAAGTTGCGGCTTCCTATAAGCTTGGTTTAGCTGAACCAAGAAAGAAGGTGCATGTAGATTTCTACAGAAATTATGATTCCATGAAAGATTTTGAAGAGACGAGGAAGGCTGATATTGAGAAACCAAATCTTTTGGATTCAGACTCCGTCTTAGAGAACCTGACCTAAGGTTGAACTCAAGTTAACTAACAAGCCAGTACCTAGCACCAGTTTCCAGGTTATTCCCCAACAAATCTGCACCTCCAGGTTACAAGCCTGCCCCTAAGACTTCACTTCCTAACAACCACCAATCAGGAAGAAAACAGAAGTTAAGTTTATGGCCAATTATGTTAAAGGCCACAATGACCCCCCAATCAGATGTGTACCAGGCTAGATACGCCCTTCTTGCCTCTATAAATGCTTGCCTGAAACTGGGTTCTGGGCGCCCTTCCGTTCTCCTTTGTCAGACAGTGGTGTGGCCCAAGCTCGAGCTTGAATAAAGCGGCCCTAATTCAAGTGCATCAGAATTGGCTCCTTGGTGGTCTTTTTGGGGCTCACAAATGTTTCCTAGCACAACAGTATCTTTCAGAGTATAAAGTGATTTCAGAATGTAAAAAGGGCTTTGGATTGACCTAGGTAGACATTTATCACTGACCTGAGGGCTAACAGATAGTTTCTCTCAATAACCAATTGACAGTTAATATTTTTTCCAAAGGCTTACAAATAGCTATTATGATTATTAAAGATTAACAAGACACAAGTAAACACACTGGATATATGAAAGGATAACAGTTCTTTTTTTTTAAGTTAAATGCTAATTTTTGTTGTTGTTGGTTGGTTTTTTGTTTGTTTGCTTGTTTTGATTTGTTTCCAAGACAGGGTTTCTCTGTGCAGCCCTGGCTGTCCTGGAACTGTCTAGGTAGACCAGGCTGGCTCCGAGGTCAGAGATCCACCTGCTTCTGCTGGTTAACTTTAACCTTGAAGTCATGGGTCATAGCAGTGCCCTGGATTAGTCACAGCAGTGACCTGTGCCTTTGCGCAGTGTTATTTTTCTTAGGTTAGCCCTGCTTGTGGAATCACACTTAGTTTTGATCTTACTATTTTAAGAGCAGCCTTGAGTCAAGGTTGAGTATAGATGACTAAATTTTATTCTATATCCCTAAAATGTTCCAAAAAAGTATATTGGCTTTTTTGCCAAGATTTCCATGACATATACCCTGGCTTATTCCATGTACTCAGATTGTATGGTCTATATTTAAGCATAAATGTGTCATTGTGGGTGTGGTTTTTTTGTTTGTTTGCTTGCTTGTTTTTATCCACCATCTGAGCCCACTTAGCCCCTAACATACTCTCCGCCCCTTCCCCAGACTGGTTGTCTTGTTTGTTTTTTAACTTTTTATTGGTTCTTTGTGAATGTCACATCATGCATCCTGATCACACTCATCTCCCTCTCTCATCATACCTGCACTCCACCCTTGCAACATCCCCCTACCAACAGAGGGGGGAAATCTCACTGTGGAAGCTGCAGTGTGTCCTGGTGTGTCTCACCGTACACTCTTTTCTCCAGACTTCTTTGCTTACAAATGTTCATTGCAATAAGTCACTGGTCTGGTACGAGGCCTCTGACTTCTGCTACACTATCAATACTGGAACCTCACTGGATATCCTGTTGTTGTTGTTGCCCTATGTCATGGAGATCCTGTAGTTTTGGATCTGTAGGACCAGCCCCTTCATGCACTCCATCGGTTCACTGATGGGGTAGATGTTTGGGTGGGCCAATTCAAAGCCCTGGATCTGGGCCTGAGCTGGTTGATGAGCCTGCCAGCTCCCCCACACCTTCAGAGTGAGCTCTCTTGCTCTGTCCCAGCTGGCCCATCCAATGCCACTGCCAACAAGGGGGCAGAGCCAGCTTCCCCACTCTCATGCTGTCAGGCTGGCTCATCTGCACCAACACCAAAAGGGCCAGCTCTACTGTGCTGCCCAGGCAAGGTATAGCCCCTGCTTTCCCAAGTGCTACAACAGGAGAGGGTCAGGGACAGCCCTCTTGCTGTCATAACCTCGGTGTGGCCAGCTCTCATGCACAACACAGTGAGGAGAGAGGATTCCTCACTTGCTATTGCCACGACACAGCAGGCATGAGACTGGGCCAGCTCTCCCACACTCATGCGCTCGGGGCTGGCTCATCTGTAACTTCCACATCCAAGGTCAGCTCTACCTTGTTGCCCAGGCAAGGTGCAGGGCCTGATTTCCCAAATGCTACAGTAGGTAAGGGGCGGGGTCAGCTCTCCTGCTTGCTGTTGGTGGCAAAGGCAAGAGAAGGCATCTCTCTCTTGCCACATCACCACACAGTAGACAATTGGCAAGGTCAGCTCTCCCACAAGCCCTTGGGGACCGGTTTGCCTGAGCCCCCACAACCAGGGTTAGCTCTAGTGAAATGCCCAAATGAGGTGCAGGACCCACTTTCTTGAGTGCTGCAGATAACAAGGGACAGGACCAGCTCTCCTACTCTTATGACTCCAGGGCCAGGTCTCCTGCCTGCCATTGGTGGTGAAGGATGAAGGGTGAGGAGGGTATCTCTTTCTTGCCCATGCAACTGCATGGGAGATGAGTGGCAGAGCCATCTCTCCCACACTCAGATCCCTGGGGCCAGCTCACCTACAACTCCCACAACCAGGGCCAGCTCACCTACAACTCCCACAACCAGGGCCAGCTCTACTGTGCTTCCTGGGCAATATGTGGGGCCCACTCTTCTGAGAATTGCAGCTGGCTAGGGACAGGGTCAGCTCTTCTGCTCTCATATCCCCAGGGCCAGCTCTCCCATAATGCCCAGGTGAGGAGTGGGACCAGTTATGCACACCCCTCAGACATCAGCATATCTTGGGGTGACAGCCTAGACTAGGGTCATATGCCTGGTCTTTGGTGGCAACAGACCCCCTGCTGCTTCAGGGCCACAGACCCAGATGTGGCCCACTGTGGCAGCACAGGCCAGGACCCCACCATGGTCCCAGGTGACATCACTGGCTACTCACATCAGGCTGTTCCTCACTATCCTAGAGTCTCCAGTTCTGTCTGTCTTCATTGTGCCCACATCCTTCTGTTTCTCTTCCATTTCTCCATAACTTACTTACTCCTCTTAGTGCGGTCTCTGAGTATCTGGGGTCATCTCAGGAGTGACCTCAGGAGTGCTATGCCCCACTTGTGCATTGTGGCTCTGGGCAAGGATCATCTTGAACATGACCTGCCCCTACCACCACCAGGCACACAAAGTGCCGGACTGGTGGTTATCTCAGGCTAGCTCTATCAGGGTCCCATGGCACCAGACTGGTGGTCAGTCATCTTAGGCTCACTCCTCAACCAGAGCCACCTCCATGGCCCCTTCCTAATGCTACAACCCTTTAATGGAGTTTCTCATGTTGTGGTGACCCCCCCTAACCATAAAAATATCCTCGTTGCTGCTTCATAACCATATGTTTGCTACTATTATGAATCATATTGTCAATATCAGATATGCAGGAAGTCTAATGTGTGACCCACCCCCACCCCCATGGAAGGATTCAACCCTCAAATGGGTGGTGGCCCACAGGTTGAGAACCAGTGTTCTAGAGGAAAGACTTCTCATCAAAGGTTCACAGGTACTTAGGATGTGGTGAGATGCAATGTGACTTCCTGGAGAGATATGAAAACATCTCCTCACCACAGACAGGGCACTAATGGTATATACTGAAGGAACAACTCTGGAGGGTGAGATGGCTCAGGGAGTAAGATGCTTGCTGTGTTCAATCTAACGACCTGAGTTTACTCCTCTGATTCCACAGCAGAAAGAGAACTGACTCCCAGAAGTTTTCCTCTGATTTTCACATATGTACAATGGCATGTATACACTTACTCTTACATACATCATACATGTGCACATACACACAATAATAATATGTGTACTGGGTAGTTTTGTGTCAACTTGACACGACTGGAGTTATTACAGAATAAGGAGCTTCAGTTGGGAAAATGCCTCCATGAGATCCAGCTGTAAGGCATTTTCTCAATTAGTGATCAAGGGAGAGAGGCCTCTTGTGGGTGGGACCATCTCTGGGCTGGTAGTCTTGGGTCCTATAAGAGAGCAGGCTGAGCAAGCCAGGGGAAGCAAGCCAGTAAAGAACATCCCTCAATGGCCCCTGCATCAGCTCCTGCTTCCTGACCTGCTTGAGAGTTCCAGACCTGACTTCCTTGGTGATGAACAGCAGTATGGAAGTGTAAGCTGAATAAACCCTTTCCTCCCCAACTTGCTTCTTGGTCATGATGTTTGTGCAGAAATAGAAACCCTGACTAAGACAATAAGTAAACAGAAAATTAAAAAACAGTTCACCTATGTCTAGCTTATTAAAGCAGTGAGTTTTTTGTGGTTTCTTTGGAGAGAGTTCTCTGTATTATAGCCCTGGATGTCCTGGAACTCACTTTTGTAGACCAAGCTGGCCTCAAACTCACTGAGCTCCACCTACCTCTGCCTCCCAAGTGTTAAGACACACCACATACCCTGCTATTGTGGTTTCTTAAGGAATAAGGTTGAGGGTTACTTACAGGAATGTAGATGACTCAAGGGCAGCTACATCGCCAGAAGACCACCCAGCATGGGCAATAACTCACAAAAGCTACACCCTTGCAGCTCCCTACACATCTTGCAAGCAGCCCAGCTGTCCATACTCTCTTCTCCCCAGCAACTGTACCTATGCAACCTCAGAGAGAGAGACCTTGAGACTCCTGTAGTTTCATTAGCTACTTGAGCCCTGTAAGCTTCATTTACTTCCTGACTTTTCTATGTTTCATTTGCTTCCTGAGAGGTATTAGCTTCCCTCCTCTTTCCAAGAGAGAATGTATCTATTCAGAGAAAACAGGTTCACAACAGAAGAGAATGACTACACAAACAGCCTGGATTCCTACCAATGTTCTACCACGGGTAACCTTTGTAACCTTGAGTAGGACAAGATCAGACAATTTTGCAGCTCTGTGTAGTTTCAGCCACCATCTGATCCAACTTTATAGACAAGGATTATGCTTAGAGAGGTGCTATAACTTGCTTCAAGACATGTGATTGGTTAATGGCACAGCTGGCTGTTATGCACAGGATTTTCCTACAGATGTTTTTTTTTCCATTGTTTCATGCCCAGAGCCTCCATTTCCACTGCACAAGAGCACTGTGAGGCTTATAGAAAAGATGAGATAGTAGGTAATAAAAAATATCATTCAAACAATTCAACAAGAGCTTATTAGTGTCCCTGGCAATCCCATTGGAAATGGATGTTCTGTTGTGTCCCTGTGGAAGGTCGAAGCTCACAGGAAGACTCTGTTCATTTGTCCACCTCTCTAGGGGCCTGCAAACTTTTAATGGAAGCATTGAACAGGAGCCAAGGCTGCTGTTGCTAATAAGGCTCACTGGAACCACTTTAAAGTTGTTCTCCTAAACAACTGGCAGTGACTACCAGATCTGACAACACAAGTGTAAAAGGATGTGGGATAAGATCAAGGTCTTTCCTTTCTCTACTTCACAGACTGGTGATAATGTCATTTATGGATCTAGCATACCTATTACATGACCTTATCATGGGAATACACACACACACACACACACACACACACACACACACACACACACACCATGTGCATTTCCCTGGAGGCCAGAAGAAGGCATTGAATCCCTTGGGGGTGGAGTTGCAGGCAGTAGTCAGCCACACATGGGTGCCGGGAACTGAACTCTGGTCCTCTGCAAGAACAGCACACAGCTCTTAACCACTGAGCCATCTCTCCAGCCCCTTAACGGTTTTAAAATGATTCCAAAGTCCAAGTTAAGTGTCCTCTGAGACTCCAGGCAAACTCTTAGCTGTAAGCACCTGTAAAAATCAAAACAAAGTTGCATTCTTCCAAAACACAATAGCATTCATTCTCACTTGAAAATGATAATACAAAGGAGAGATCCCACCAAAATGTCCCATGACAAAATGTGAGCCCCAAGGGCTTCCTTGGGTAATCTACTGTGGTTGCAACCTACAGCGCCTCTCTCAGCCTGGCTTTTCCCACTGTCTGAAGTTTCTCTGGCAGATACATTCCTAGCTCCCCGAGATCTCCATTATGTGTTTGGCTCCACCTCATTCATTGCCTTCTCGGGGGCTGTTTGTCATTAATTGTTAACCATCAACCACCTGTCTGCTTGGGGTGGGGTGTGAGGGTGTGGCCTCATGGCCCCCTCCCCCATCCATGTCAAGTGCCTGATTAATGCAGATAACCTTGGCTGCTCTGAGTTCATGTGTGCTCATGTGTGTGGTAGTGGTGCGATTCCACAGACGATGCTCGCAGTACTCCTTCTCATCCTCTGGATCTTACTTTTTTTTCCCATCCCCTCTTTGATGATGTTGCCTTGGCTTTGGGGGGTGTAATGTGGGGGTTCCCTTTAAAGCTGAACACTCGACACACTGACCAGCTGAGTCTCAGCCTTAACTGCCGCCCACTGCAAAAAGTGATTTATCTGAGGAAGTCTGAGAACGGCCCTAGACTATGGGTATAAAGTATTTTAAAGACAGTTTTAAAAGCAAAAGTACAAAAAAGAAAAGAAAAGAAACAGACATGGTGTCTTATACCTTTAATCCTAGAGGCAGAGGTGGTCAAATATCTGTGAGTTCCAGGTCAGCCTGATTTACTTTGAAAAAAAAAAAAGTTAGTTAATTAAAATAATCTGACTTAAAGGAAAATTCTTGGTTATAAAACCAGGCAGGAGGGCTGGAGAGATGACTCAGAGATTAAGAGCACTGTCTGCTCTTCCAGGGGTCCGGAGTTCAATTCCCAGCAACCACATGGTGGTTCACAACCATCTGTAATGGGATCCGATGCCCTCTTCTGGTGTGTCTAAAAACAGCTACATTGTACTCATATTCATAAAATAAATTTTAAAAAATTGTAAAACAAACAAACAAACAAACAAAAGGCATGATGGTGCACAGCTTTAATCCTAGCACACAGGGTTGGGGATGAGGGACAGGCAGATCTCTGAGTTTCAGTTTGGCTCCCAAGCACCCATGGAATTACCAAGTAGACATGGTACTCTACCTGTAGTGCCAATGAAATCAGGGGATCTCCAGGGCAAGCTGGCTAGCTAATCTAGCTGTATCCATGAGTCAGGCTGAGAGATCCTACTAGAATAACTCCTAACTTTAACCTCAGACCTCTAAGGGCACATACATACACACACATACACACACACATACACACACATACACACACACATACACACACACACACACACACACACACACACAGAGGAACAGGCATGCACACCACACAGAGGCACATGCCAAAAATATTTAACATCATTAACCACCAGAGAAATGTAAATTAAAGCTACTTTAAGATCCCATCTCATTATTCCATCAATAGTCAGAGGGCTATTAACAAGAAAACAAATCCCAGGATGGGAATGGCACAAAATTAAAAGAAAACAAGTCACAACAAATAGGGAAAGCAGGACCTGTACTGCTGTGGGAATAGAAACTGGTGTTGCCACTGTGAAAATCAATATAGAGCTTTTCCAAAAACCTAAAAATACCCCACTATGCCCTCCAAGGGTGTAAGAGCGGGTTCCACCCCACTTTGGCTGCAGCACCCCAGAGAGAAGCCTCCAAACCTTGCCTGGGGAGCTGGCCCTGGTGGCAGAATGTGGGTGAGCCAGCCATGAGGGTTTGAGAGCAGGAGAGCTGCCCCCCCCCCTCACCTGGGCATAGCAGGACAGCTCACCCAGGTGGCACTGCTGCAGGATGCTGGCTGTCTGACTAACTAACTCAGTTTCTACCCAGACACAGAACCAGGGCTCTGAATTGGCCCACCCCAACATTCACCCCATCTATGACCTGCTGGAGCGCATGAAAGGGCTGGTCCTGCAGATCCAAATCTGCAGGATCTTGATGACAACAGGATATCCAAGAGGAGTCTAGGTGAGGATGCAGCATTAACAGTGTAGCAGAAGACAGAGGCCTTGAACCACACCAATGACGCATTGCAATGAACATTTGCAAGGAAAGCTGTTTGGGCAAAAGGGTGACAAGGGTGACACTGTGTGACACACTGCGACACACCTCAGCTTCCACAGTGAGATTGTTTTGTTGTTGTTGTTGCTGTTTTAATTTTAATTTTTTGTTTCCTTTTGGGGAGGGAGGTTACAAGCGCACAAGGGACAGGGAGATAAGAGAGGTTGGGATGCATGATGTGAATAAAGTTCACAAAAAGTCAATAATTTTTTTTAATTTTTAAAATTAAAAAAAAAAGCTAAAAATAAAAGTACCATATATCTCAGCTATGCCATTTTTGGGAAAATACATGCAGAGCTCTATCCTACAACAGCGATGCCCACACATCTGTGTTCACTACTGGCCTATTCACAGTAACTAAGAAATGGAATCAGCCTAAATGTCCACCAGCTAATGGATGCACAATGAAAACATGGTAAATATAATCACTCGGATTTTCTTCATCACTAAAGAAAAAAAGAAATTATAAATTTGCCAGGAAAATGACTAGAACTGAGGTAACCCAGACTCAGAAAGACAAATGCTGTATATTCTCTCTCATATGTGGATCCTAGTTTTGAATTTCTAGGTTTCTGTGTTTAAGTTGTTTTTTTTGTTTTGTTTTGGTTTTTTGGGTTTTTTTTTTGTTGTTGTTGTTGTTTTGGTTTTTGGGTTTTTTTTTCTGAGACAGGGTTTCTCTGTAGCTCTGGCTGTCCTGGAACTCACTCTGTAGACCAGGCTGGCCTTGAACTCAGAAATCCGCCTGCCTCTGCCTCCCAAGTGCTGGGATTAAAGGTGTGTGCCACCACGCCCGGCTTGTGTTTAAGTTGGAATGAGTGCCTAAAGAGGCCAGGAAGCAAGGGACCATTGAAACATGTGACCACTTGGATAATTGAAAAGGCATTATTCTGTGTGAATGAAGCAAGTTTGAAAGGGCAAAGAATGTAGCCCAGTAATAGAACATTTTCACTATTGTGTCCAGTCCCCAATATTTCACACACACACACACACACACACACACACACACAAAGAGAGATAGAGACAGACACAGAGACAGAGACACAGAGACACTCACATAAACACATATACACAGGGAAAGACAGAGAGAGGCAGATACACAGAGCAAGACAGATACAAATGCACACAGAGAGATATACAGACACACATAGAGAGATACACATATATACACATATACAGAGAGAGAGAGAGATACAGACACACAGAGAAATGCACACAGACAGAGAGTGTCACACAGTGACACACACAGACACACATATGTCTCAGAATAAACCGTATAATTGTTAATGTTTCATATGTATGACTAACATATTCAAAGACAACCCTGCAGTGATAAAGAACCAACTGGTGGTTGCCAATCAGCAAGATTGCAGGGGGGTAAAGTGAGAGGTTTTTATTGAGGGATGAAAGTTTTTATGGAGGCTGGAGAGTTCAACAATTAAGAGCACACATGCTGCTATTAGAGAGGACCTGGGTTCAGTTCCCAGCTACCACACTAGGCAGCTCACAGCTGCCTCACCTGTTCTTCAACTTCAGGACACCTGACACTCTCTGGCCCCTGAGAACACCTGCATGCATGTGGTGCTCATAAACTTACACAGGCACACACACATAAACAGGCACATAGGTAAAAATAAGTAAGTTCTGCAGCATCCTGTGCTGTTGTCTAGATAGGGTTTCATTGCTATGAACAGACACCTTGAACATGGCATTTCTTCTAAAGGACAAGATTTAATTGGGGCTGGCTTACAGTTTCAGACGTTTAGTCTATTATCACCATGGCAGGAGACATGGTGGCACGCAGGCAGACACAGTGCTGGAGAAGGAGCTAAGAGTTCTACATCTTCATCTACAGGTGGCAGAAGGAGACTTGACTTGAGCTTCTGAGTTTCAAGTCTACCTCCACAATGACATACTCTCTCCTGCAAGGCCACCCCTCCTAATTATGCCCATTCCTAAGGGCCAAGCATTCAAACACAAGAGTCTATGGGGGCCAAATCTACAAATCTATTCAAACCACTATAGCATTTCTCCAGAGGTTACTGAAAGATGAAATCATGTTGACATAAGGAGTGGGAAAATGAGATGGAGGGAAGACAGCCATCATTGCCCTAACTTGCTCTAGTGTCTCCCCCACCCAACTTTGTTCTGCTCTTCTTGACTGTTTTCTCCCTGGCCCTTCTCTTCTGCAGCCACATTGCATTCCAGGAGCAGCAGGACCTGGATAAATATCTTTCCAACAGTCAACAATGGGCTTCACAGGACAATTCACTCCCCAGTAAGGGAACCCTGCAGTACTGAGCTGGGGGGGGGGGGGTGATGACCAGTCAGACCAGCTGCCTGAGCAGATCCCCAGCTCTGCCAGCTGTGCACCATAGCCCCTCTTTTGTTTCCATTTTCTGTAAACTTCAAAGTTCATGCCAGTACTTTGAGAAAAAGAACATACAAAGTAGCAAAGATAAGCTATGAGTGGCACCCAAATGTGGGACATAACAAAGAAAAAATTGAAAAATTGATTTCAAATGCCCTAGAGAAAAAACAGCAAGGAACTAAAGAATGGATGGTTTGGTTTGGTTTTTGGTTTTTGGTTTTGGTTTTGATTTTGATTTTTCAAGACACAAGCAAAAAAAAAAAAAAAATTATGGTGGCTGAGATCCTCTGCTTTGCTCCTAGGGGGTATTTTCTGGTTTGTTTGTTTTTCAGTAACCTCCGGAGAAATGCTAATGTTTTGTGGGGAGCCGCCCTTGCAATCGCCATTACAAGATGGCGCTGACATACGGTGTTCTAACTGGTAAACAAGTAGTCTGTGCATGTGCTGGGGTATTTTTCCATTCCTTGTGCCCTGCCTGTCCCGTGGCGTCATCTGGGCTGATGGTGAGCAACCAGTCAGGGTGAAACACGTCTCCAACCGCTCTTCGTGGCCTATTTAAGGACCGAGTTTCCTGTGTTCTGGGTCTCCTCCCCAGAAGCTGATCATCTTTCTCTCGAGATGCATTAAAGCTTTGCTGCAGAAGGATCCAAGTGTGTCCTGTGTGTGTGTCCTCGCTGGTGAGACTCCTTCTCACACAGGGACAATGTTTGGGTTTCTTCTTCTTCTTCTTCTTCTTCTTCTTCTTCTTCTTCTTCTTCTTCTTCTTCTTCTTCTTCTTCTTCTTCCTCTTCCTCTTCCTCTTCCTCTTCCTCTTCCTCTTCCTCTTCCTCTTCCTCTTCCTCTTCTTCTTCTTCTTCTTCCTCTTTTTCTTCTTCTTCTTCTTCTTCTTCTTCTTCTTCTTCTTCTTCTTCCTCTTCCTCTTCCTCTTCTTCTTCTTCTTCTTCTTCTTCTTCTTCTTCTTCTTCCTCTTTTTCTTCTTCTTCTTCTTCTTCTTCTTCTTCTTCTTCTTCTTCTTCTTCTTCTTCTTCTTCTTCTTCTTCATATATTATGTTTCAAAAAAGATTGGAAGAATGGTTGAGCAGTTGGAAAATTGCTGGTGGAAATGGAGGAATCTGAGTAACAAAAAAATGACTGAAATAGGAAAACAAAGGGGTCACTCTGCTCTCTCTTTTCTGAACAGGTTGCAGCATTGGTGGTGCAACTGGAGAGGTTGCAGGTGGAGACAGAAGCTCCTGGGAGGGATGGAGCACCAGAAAATAGAGAACAAGAAGCAGAAGAGCATGATGTCGGGTCAGAGAAAAGCTGAAAAAGCAAGAGGAAAATCTGATGAAACCATTCATTTCAAAAGAAAGGTTTAATCCTTATCTTCCCCAGTGGTTGTACAGCATATGCCTGCTAATGGTGTGGAACAAGGTTATAACAAGTAGGATGGGGTTCTACAGATAGATAGAATGATAGATCTAAGGCAGTTTAAAGAGGCCATGATTTCATACGGTGTGCACTCACCTTATGTGAAACAAATTCTAAATAAGTGGGCTACTCAAAATACAATTATTCCCAAAGACTGGAAGGGTTTGGTAACATTGTATTAGAGGCCAGTCAGTTGTTGCAATGGTTAACATGGTGGAGGTAAGAAGCCATGAATATCGAACAATGGAATAGAGCAAAGGGGATAAATATTTTAAAGACCAGTTGCTAAGTGATACTCAGATATACAAGAACAGATTGGATTTGATGACATTATTATAGAACAATGTCACTTTGTGGCTTTAAGAGCTTGGAACAAGCCAGGCATGGTGGCACACACCTTTAATCCCAGCACTTGGGAGGCAGAGGCAGGCAAATTTCTGAATTCAAAGCCAGCCTGGTCTACAGAGTGAGTTCCAGGACAGCCGGGGCTACACAGAGAAATCCTGTCTCAAAAAAACAAAAAACAAAAACAAACAAACAAAAAAAGAACTTGGGACAATGTTAAGGAGGTCTGAGGACAGGGGAGGGCCACCTCCTATACAAAGATTATACAAGGCTCCAGAGAAGCCTTCACTGATTTTTTTTTTTTAACAAAGATTAGTCTTGCCTGTGAACAAAGTCATATCAGACCCTGACACAAGGCCGGTGTTGACAAAAACCTTGGCATTTGAAAATTCAAATACCTGGCAGGGCAACCGCAGAGGATACGACCCCTGCCCGTAAGAGGATCATACAGGATTTGGGGGATTTCATGTATTCTATGTATGTGAGATCTCATTACAGATGGTGTGAGCCACCATTTGGTTGCTGGAAATTGAACTCAGGGCTTCTTGGAGAACAGCCAGTGTTCTTAACCTCTGACCCATCTCTCCAGGGGTTTGGGGAGTTTGAGCGATTGCAAGAGGACCTACCTATGGAGTCAGTGGTGCACCATCTGAGAACATCATTGTGCAGTGTAATGCAGGTATATTTGGACCAGACGGGACACCCTAGGGATGGTACATTTAAACTAATAATAGAATTTCCTGAAGAATATCCAAATAAGTCACCAACCATTAGGTTTTTATCCAGAATGTTTCATCCAAATGTGTATGCTGGTGGTAGCATATGTTTAGTTATCCTTGCAGAATGGATGGAGTCCCACATATGACTTCTCTTCCATCTTAATTTCAATTCAGTCTCTGTTGGATGAACTGAATCCAAACAGTCCAGTCAATAACCAAGCAACACAGCTTCATCAGAAGTACAAGAAGAGGTTTTCGGCCATTGTTGAGCAAAGCTGGAATAATTCATAATAGACACCTGGTCTGTTCATCTTTTCATCGTTGTTATGTATAATTTACCTCCCAGTATAAAGGCTAGCAAGTTTTGGGCTGGAGAGATGGCTCAGTGGTTAAGAGCACTGACTGTTCTTCCTGAGGTTCTAAGTTCAATTCCTAGCAACCACATGGTGGTTCACAACCATCTGTAATGGGACCCAGTGCCCTCTTCTGATGTGTCTGAAGATAGCTACAGTGTACTCATACATAAAACAAATAAAATCTTAAAAGAATAAAAGAAGGCTAGCAAGTTTTAAGTGTCACTGGTTTTAAGGATTCTGAAGAAAAAGAAAGTAAGTCCTTCAGTTTAGAACCTACAAAAGTTTGAGTATCTTGATTAATGTACTTCTTATTGCATGGTGTGAACTAAGTTACTGCATAAATTTGTAATATATCCTGTTTTTTCCAAGTGTAGAATATGATGTGGAGTTTTCATGACAGAATATATACATTTTGTAAGTCTGTACTTTTTCAAATATTGAATGCCTTATTTTTTAATTCCTTAGATTTTTAATATGGAGAAAAGCACTTAAAGATTTTATATATGAATATTACATGTAAAGCTGTTAAAATACATAACTTTAAAGGGGTTTGCAACCCCACAGGAAGAACAACAATACCAACTAACCAGACCTCCCCCAGAGCTCCCAGGGACTAAGCACCAACCAAGGAGTGCACATGGCTCCAGCTGCAAATGTAGCAGAGGACAGCCTTGTCAGGCATGAATGGGAGGAGAGGTCCTTGGTCCTATGAAGGCTCGATCGATGTCCCAGTGTAGGGGAATTGAGGGTGGGGAGGCAGGAGTGGGTGTGTTGGTGAAGGAACACCCTCATAGAAGCAGGGGGAGAGAGAATAGAATGGGGGCTTCCAGGAGGGGTGAAACCAGGTAAGGGGATAACACTTGAGATTTAACTAAATTAAAATAAATAAATAAACACATAAATACATAACTTTAGTGCAAGAGACTTTGTCACTTATTTCCTTATCTGTACAGGAGGGACCACCAAATCTCTCTCTGCTCTCTGCCAAGTGGGAGTCTCATTTTCAACTGTAGAATGTCAAACTTCTGTTTGATTAAGAAAGTCTGCAAATGTGATTCTAAAACAAATTCTGACCTCCAGCTTTATTTTGAATGTATTTATGTTAGCTCAGTTGAGTAATTATAGACTTATTGGTCTGGTTCTATCCAGCTCTGTATTTGGAGCACTTGCTAATGTGCATTTCTCAAGTAAACTGTACCTTTTGTGATTGCACACTTAGCACCTCCACCATGAGCAGATCTGACTTGCTCAGCTGTGTGGCAGCACCTTCACAGGCTTTTGATTGAGGAGTAAAACCATTACAATTTACCAAATGCTGTGCCGCAGTATGAGCAATGGCCAGTTGCACTGGTTTGAACAAGGCAGAGATTTGGAGGGAATCTTGGGGTAACTTGAATATTTGCAAACTACCTTTTAATGCAGCTGTAGACTACCTGTTTCGTCTGGAACTGTTGAGCACCAGGGCCTGCGAAGTTGCTTCTCACCTCAGTTGTATACAAGTTGTACTGCATCTTAGTTTACTGGATAAATTTAAAACACAGTATTGTAGAAAGCTAATACAAAGGCTATCCTATGTCTTCAAATAGTATAGAAAATGGAAAATATACAAGTAAATTCTGTTGAAAAAAAAGAAGATTCAAATACATAACTTTAGTGCAAGGGACTTTGTCACTTATTTCCGAATGTATAACGTTATTAGACCATAAAAGTTGTGAGCAACACCTATGGACAAGTGGATAAGGATACAGCTGATATTGGTTCTAATGTGCACCATGCTAATATAATAAATCAAGTTGCAGCTAGAGAACTCTGATATCAAAATGCCTGGTGCTTCAGTTGTGGGAAGTATGGTCATTTGCAAAAAGACTGTGACCAAGCTGCTAAAAGGACTCAGATCTCAAATGTCCAGTGCTTTAATTGTGGGAAATACAGTCATTTGCAACAAAATTGTGGACAAAGCAGTTCTAAGGACAGTGGTTGTTCTAAATATAAAACAGAAAGAAGGCCTAGGCTTCAAGGGGTGAACAGGCAACGTGGCAAGGGTTGCCATTGGACCAATGAGTTAGGTCCAAAAGGGATATCCAAGGCAATTTCTTACCATTGGGAAATGACCTTGGGGGGAGCTGGCTCCGGCTCTGAGCCAAAAAATTATTAGCCATTTCAGATAAGAGCAACTGAGAGACACTGGGTTATAGAAAAACCTGTGGAGTTAAATTGGCCTCTATACTATAAGGATGTGTTAACATCAGAATGGAAGCCAGCCAGTTTCTCACTGTGGACTCAAATTTGTTTCTATCTCCACAGGCAATGAAAAGCTGTGGATATGATCGAAACTGATAAAGATTAGAACTGAGCAGGAGACATCTCCTGAAAACCTGGGCCACTGGCCTGAAAAGCCCTTATTCAGTGAAAATGTCTGTTTCTAATTAATGGCTTAAAACAGAAGAGGGGTATATAATGACAATTCTGGAATTTTTGTTTCTTTAAAAACAGAAATATAAGAATGTGTTTTCATGGGGCTGGTGAAATGGCTCAGCGGTTAAGAGTGCCGACTGCTCTTCCAAAGGTCCCGAGTTCAAATTCCAGCAACCACAACCATCTGTAACGAAATCTGATGCCCTCTTCTGGAGTGTCTGAAGACAGCTACAGTGTACTTACAAAAAATAAATAAATACTTAAAAATTTTTTTTAAAAAGAATGTGTTTTCATTTTACTCCCAGGTGTGTGGAAATGGGGCCCCTTCAGACTGACTGCATGAGGATTTGCCTCGTGCTCTATCAGAGGTGTGGTTTTGCTAGCTGCAGATATGATTGTGTGACCTTTGCAATTCTAGGAACTTTTCAGAGGGTAGATAAGTGCTAGGGCTCTGACAGGCAAGGTTGATGGTTGTTGGTCATTCAGGGGAATTGGATGCAGTTTGTTAGTATTTGTGCTCAAAGAAGAAACAAGAAGAAAGACATTGGATTCAGAGATCTCTATCTCTCTCCCCTTCTATCCTTCTTTCTTTCCTATCTAGTGATGGGGGTGAGACTGGGGGGATAACAGGTGGGAAAAAGAACCCACAAAGTAGCAAAGACCAGCCACAGATATCCCTCTGCCTCCCAAGTGCTAGGATTAAAGGTATATTCTTCCACATCTGAATAGAACTGAGAGTTTTACCCTAAACCCCAGGAACAGTAAGAGAAAAACATGAGCTCCAGACATGAAAGTCTACATAAGGGGAAAATAGAGAGATGTTCACCCAGGGCGGTGAGAGCAATCCCCACCACCACGACCACACATGCATGTGACAGGAGAGTACTACTGTGACTGGCTCCAAAACAGTAATAAAGCCTGCTAAAGTCAACCTTGTCTTTGTTACCAACTCTGTTAGGGGTCTAAACCTGGAAACACCGGCAGTCATCTATGACACCATCATGAAACTAGCAACTGCCTCGGTTTGTACTTATTCTAAATTCCATTTTTAAGGAAAAAGCTCGAAGTGGGGCACCCAGGCTAGAAAAACAATATTATCTGGTAGAATTCAAAAAGGAAGGCACATTTAAAAAGCAGTAAATCTACTTTGCAACATAAAAGTTAATGAAGAAGCTAAGGAAACACGAGCTTGCATGTAAACGCCCACATGAGGAGCAGTGCAGGATTGTTTGGAGTGTGCTCCCTTCTTTATACTGCAGCGTCTGCTGGGTTGTTCCTTTACTGGTGTTATTATATACACAAAGTCTAATGAAAGACAACTTTCTGTTTCTTTTTTTTTTGTATAGTTACTGTTGATTGTTTGGTTTCCTGACTTATTTCTAAAAATAAATATGTCATTTAGAGAAATGATTAAACACAAGCCAACCCTGGCATTTTATATATTTCCCTCTGCTGAATGAAAGCAGAGATAATAATGGTTGGAGCATGAGCTGCCTCCCCAAGTCCAGCCACTTGAGGAGGTGGAACTCTGCAGGGAGTAGACTGCGCTTACCCCACCTGCTGCTGCGGTGCTGTAAAGAAGCGCCAGGCACCACGGAGGAAGGGATGGAGGGACCGCAGTCTGAGATGTGGGAAAACATGAGCTGGTTAGGGGGTCCCCAGACCTGTAATGAGGCAGGGGCCATGGGGTTCTCAGACTCTGGGACATCCAGGCACTGCTGGGAGCAGAATCAGGGGCCCATGGGCTGGGGACAGCTTCTAGCCAGGGGCCCCGGGGGAAAAAGGGGGGGGGGGGCTCTGTCTTGTCCTTAGTTTCACTTAGTGGCAGTTGTGGCTGGGAGCACAGAGAGGCCTTCTACAGGAGAATTAAACAGTAGCTCTATAGACAAATGCCTTCTTCATGACTCCCCATGGTGGATCTTGATGAAAAGAGACAGTCCATGGTTCTAAACAGTTTATTGTCATGGTGGAAAATGTATGGGTAGTGTACCATACCCAACTTCTCAGGGTGGGCCTGAGATTAAATAACTTTCACAGGGAGGAATGTCTGGGAAGGGAAGCTTATTGGCTAAGCTCCCCAGGCCTCTAGGTACCTCATTAGCATGGAGAACTCTGTTTTGAGCCTATATGACCATAGAACACCTTTCTTTTATGTGGCACACGTTCCTAGCCAGGAGTCTGGCAGGGATCTGGGAGTCATCTAAGCCTCAGGTGTGTGCCCACCAAGTCTCCAGGTCTCAACCTGCTCTACCTTACCAAACTTCCTGGCATGGTTTTACATCCCACAATACATGTGTTAGGGATGTGGCCCAGGCAAGTGTCTACAGTCTGAACTACCATAGCAGGGCACTGTCTGCCTCGAGACAGTGAACACAGGATGATTTAGGAGGAAGAAAAGCTAACGCATTCATGGGGACTAAGCATTGGGTTCCTAAGCAACAATTAGGGAAGAAATGAGAGCGGAGATTAAAAGATATCATTAGACAAACAAAAACTGAAGCACAACGCAATAAAATTTAAGGTACAAATAATTAAAAGCAAAGAAATTCTAAGAGGAACGTAATGCCTACATTACTGAAGATTCCCAAGTAAACAGTGTCGCTCTGGGAGGTCTATAGAAAGAACACTACCTAGGAGTCAGAAAGAGTTTTTGTTTTCTCCACAAGTTACAAAACTAAAGCTAGAAGCTGGAAGATCTTAGGGAGCCCCACCAAAGCCACCATATGATAATGGGGAAATCAGGGTCCCCTCTTGGGCTCTTAGTGTCATTAATGAGCACAGGGACAGAATCAAACAGAAGCTCAAGGACAGTTTTTTAGAGCTGAAAAGAAAAATTCCCAGGCAAACAAGCTGTGGATCTCAAGCTGTGGATCTCATGGCTGTGGAGAGCAGAGAAATGAGGATAAGCCAGCATGGAGCTTGGCCACAAGGCGGCACTCTGCCACATGGCATGACAGGGAGGGACAGTGTAGCAGAAAAGGAGGAGAGGAAGAGGAGGGGGAGGAGGGAGGAGGAAGAGGAGGGAGATGAAGAGGAGGAGGAAGAGGAAGAGAAGGAAGAGGAGGAGCAGGATTGCTGGAGAAATGGTTTAGCAATTAAGAGCACTGGCTGCTTTTCCAGAGGACCCAGTTTCCATTCTCCACACCCATATGCCAGTTCACAGCTGTCTGTAACTCAGTCCAGGGGATCTGACATTCCAGCAGCACCAAACACAAAAAGTGGTGCATAGATTTATGGGCAGGCAAAACACCTGTACATATAAAAGAAAATAAAATTGCAAAGAAAAGAAAAGAAAAGAAAAGAAAAGAAAAGAAAAGAAAAGAAAAGAAAAGAAAAGAAGGGAAGGAAGGAAGGAAGAAAGAAAGAGAAACCCAAAGCATCAGGGAGTTTTAAATAGCATGTCCTTTGGCTACTTGTGACTTTAGCATAAGTAGAATGGGCTGAACTGGAACGTGATAAGGACAGTTGCATCCTAAGTGGGACCGGTGGCTACTGCAGCAGCAGTTGTAGCAGCAGCCTTGAGGGGCAGCAGGAGAATTCCAGACAGCAACAGGAGGCAGAAGTGATGGTGAAAGAGAAGTGGCAAAGCCGATGAAAGATGGCAGCAATAAGGAGGTGAGAAAAGGCGGTGTCTGGACTCCAGAAGGCGGGGCCAGTGGGTGATAGACTGTGGACCCTGGTTACTAGAAGAGGTCCCGGGAGCTTCCAAGCCTTGAAGTCAAGGATACCCACATACAAGTCTCAAAAATTGCCACCATGGCCGCTGTAAGGAGCAAAGGTCCGCCCCTAAGGCATCAGCACTCGAGGGCCAGGACTACTCACTTTAGAGGGCCCACTCCTTTACCTACTCATGATTTCCATCTGCATAGAGCAGATGACCCAATCAGCTCACTGGTAACTGAATTTCTCAACCCTGAATGCACAGGCAAGGAAAGAAAATATAGATAAATTGGGGGGGGGGGGAGGGTGAAGAAATGGATCAGTGGTTAAGAGTGCTGGCTGCTCTTCAAAAGGACCTGGGTTTGATTCCTGGCATCCACACAGTGCGCATACATACATGCAAGCAAAACACCCATACACAGAAAATAATAACATTTAAAAAATAAGTAGACAAATGAAATTACACCAAATTAAGACACTTCTACACAAAAAGAAAAAAAGATTATAAGTGAAAAACAGCCACAGAATGAAAATATTTACAAATCACACTTTAAGACAGGGGCTGAGCCGGGTGTTGTGGCACACGCCTTTAATCCCAGCATTCGGGAGGCAGAGGCAGGCAGATTTCTGAGTTCGAGGCCAGCCTGGTCTACAGAGTGAGTTCCAGGACAGCCAGGGCTATACAGAGAAACCCTGTCTTGGAAAAAATATTTATATATAGAACTTCAAGCTGGGTGTGGTAGGACATGCCTAGAATTTCAGCACTTGTCTGTGTTAATAAGTCAAGGATAGGGCCCCGAAAGGAATAGGAGCTTCACAGGAAGACCAACTGAGTACACTAACCTGAACCCTTGGGGCTCTTAGAGTCTGAACCACCAAGCAAAGAGCATACACAGGCTGGACCTAGGCCTCCCGACACATGTGTACCTGCAGCTTGGCCTTCATGTGGGTCCCAAAGGAACAGAACAGGGACTATCCCAAAAGCTGTTGCCTGTATGTGAGATATGTTCTTCTAGCTGGGCTGCCTTGTCTGGCCTCAATGCTCCAGAGAGGAAGCACCCAGCCTCTCAGAGACTTGAAATGCTGGGATAGGGTTGGGGTGGCCCACCTGCTCAGAGGTGGGGGGATGAGAGAAGGATTGTGGGAGGGGGAATGTGGGGAGGATTGTGGGAGAGGGGGTAAGGAAAGGATTGTGGGAAGGGGTGACCAGGAGTGGGGCAGTGAGGGGATGTAAAGTAAATAAGTAAAAAAATAAAATAAAGCCGGGCGTGGTGGCACACGCCTTTAATCCCAGCACTCGGGAGGCAGAGGCAGGCGGATATCTGAGTTCGAGGCCAGCCTTGGCTACAGAGTGAGTTCCAGGACAGCCAGGGCTACACAGAGAAACCCTGTCTCGAAAAACCAATAAATAAATAAATAAATAAATAAATAAATAAATAAATAAGTTAAATTAAGTTAAATTTAAAAAATCAAAGCTGGACAGTGGTGCCGCACTCCTTTAATCCCAGCACTTGGGAGGCAGAGGCAGGCAGATTTCTGAGTTCAAGGCCAGCCTGGTCTACAGAGTGAGTTCCGGGACAGCCAGGGCTATACAGAGAAACCCTGTCTCAAAAAAAAAAAAAAAAATCAAGGCTATCGCCTCAGCTACACAACAAGTTTGAGGCCAGCCTGGGCTACATGAGATCCTGTTTCACAAAGCAAACAAGTAAAAAATTAAATAGGGGGCTGGAGAGATGGTTCAGCGGTTAAGAGCACTGACTGCTCTTCCGAAGGTCCTGAGCTCAACTACATGGTGGCTCACAACCACCTGTAATGAGATCTGATACCCTCTTCTGGTGTGTCTGAAGACAGCTACAGTGTACTTATTTACAATAATAAACACATCTTTGGGCCGGAGCAAGCAGGGACTGAGCAAGGGGGTGACCGGAGCGAGCAGAGGTCCTAAAATTCAATTCCCAACAACTACATGAAGGCTCACAACCATCTGTACAGCTACAGTGTACTCACATACATAAAATAAATAAATCTTTAAAGAAATAAATAGAATAAATAAAACTGTTTTTAAAACTTCAGTTTAAGTGACAGAAAGGTCAGTGAGTGCCAGAAGGCCATCTCAGGTGTGATCATGGGCGTGGTTACAGAAGGCCATCTCAGGTGTGATCATGGGCGTGGTTACAGAAGGCCATCTCAGGTGTGATCATGGGCGTGGTTACATGGCTGAAGACATGAAGTCAGAAAATTATACACTGAATTAGTAAATTTTGTTGTAGATGAATTTCCTTCACTACAGTTGATTTGTTTTAAATAAAGACTATTCTTTGGTTTCTCTTCAGATCATGTAAATCTTTCACCTTTTGAAAGTAAAAGCATGGCCAGAGATTAAAACATGAGTTTAGAAATTAAAGCCTCCAGCCCCACCAGGGCTTTAGGGTTCTCATTGCTTTTATGTAAGCACATGGGGAGCTCTTGGTACCCCATTTCTCCAGAGGAGGGAAAGGCAGCAAAGGGGAGTCATCTCACTCAGCTCTGCTTCAGCGTGAGGAGTGTGTGTATGGTGTGCAGTGTGTGCCTGTCTCAGTGTATGGTGTGTATGTGGTGTATAGTACTGTGTGTCTGGGGGGGGGGGTATATGTGTATGGGGTGTAGTATGTGTGTGTCTATATGTGTTTGTAGGGTGTGTGATCTGTTGCATATCTGGAGTATAGTACGTATTAGTCTCTTTCAGATGTGTTGGGTGGTGTGCATTTAGTGCAGTATCTGTGTGCCTGTTTGTGTGGTGTGGGGGTATGGTGGGTGTAGTGTGTAGTATTTGTGTGTATGTGGGGTGTATGGTGTGTGGCGTGTATGATGTGTGATATGTGTGTGTGTGTGTGCGTGGTGTAGAATGTGTGTTGTGTAATGTACTATGTGTGTATCTCTATGTGTGGTATGTGTGTGTGTATGTAGTATGCAGTATGTGTATATCTGTGTGTAGTGTGTAATTATATGTATGTTTCTGTGTATGATGCATGTATATGTGTGTGTCTCTGTACTGGCTGGTTTTGTGTGTCAACTTGACACAGCTGGAGTTATCACAGAGAAAGGAACTTCAGTTGAGAAAATGCCTCCATGAGATCCAACTGTAAGGCATTTTCTCAATTAGTGATCAAGGGGAAAAGGCCCCTTGTTGGTGGGACCATCTCTGGGCTGGTAGTCTTGGGTCCTATAAGAGAGCAGGCTGAGCAAGCCAGGGGAAGCAAGCCAGTAGAGAACATCCCTCCATGGCCTCTGCATCAGCTCTTGCTTTCTGACCTGCTTGAGTTCCAGTCCTGACTTCCTTTGGTGATGAACAGCAGTATGGAAGTGTAAGCTGAATAAACCGTTTCCTCCCCAACTTGCTTCTTGGTCAGGAATAGAAACCCTGACTAAGACAGTCTCTGTGTGATATATATGTGTGTGTGTGTGTGTGTGTGTGTGTGTGTGTGTGTGGTGTGTGCATATGTGTGTCTATGTGGTGTGTGTAGTGTATGTATACACCTATATGACTGTATGGTGTGTGCATTGTGTGTGTGATGTGTGTAAGGTGTGTGCATGTACATGTCTGTGTGGTTTGTGTAATGTTTATGTGTGTGTGTGTGGTATATGTATTGTGCATGTGTGTGTCTGTATGATGTGTATTGTATTGTGAGATGTGAGTGTGTTATATATAGTATCTGTGTGTGGTTTATGCGTGTGTGTGTGTGTGTGTGTGTGTGCGTGTGCTCACATGCATGTGCATCTATTTAGGTATATAAGCAGGGGAGGCCAGAGCACTGGGTGTGTTCTTCAAAAAGTGTCAACACTTTTTTGAAACAGGGTCTTTCATTGGCCAGCAAGCTCTCAGTATCCAGTTATAATTGCCTCAGAGATGAGATTACAAACATATACCACCATACCCAGCTTTTTTAAATGAGGATTCTGGGGAACTGAACCTAGGTTCTTGTGCTTGCAAGGCAAACACTCCAGCCTCTTGGATCTCTTTTTCTTCTGTTAGATTTGAATAAAATTAAGTTTCACTTGAATGTTTAGTAAAATGTGGAACAAGATCATTTGTATGTAGTCTTTTATTCTAATCCTGCCTGATAATAAAACTTACTCCTTCTGCACACACTCCACATATTACACAAACAAAGAAATATACTTGAGGGCTGGTGAGATGGCTCAGTGGGTAAGAGCACCCGACTGCTCTTCCGAAGGTCCGAAGTTCAAATCCCAGCAACCACATGGTGGCTCACAACCATCCGTAATGATCAACTCCCTCTTCTGGAGTGTCTGACTGAAGACAGCTCAGTGTACTTATATACAATAAAAATAAATAAATCTTTAAAAAAAAAAAAAAAAAGAAATATACTTGAAATCATGTTGGCCAGACTCATTGTTTGTCTGATCTAAAATGTGATTTTTCTTCTAACACATGAGCTGTCTAGTAACCACACTGGCTGTGGGGCCAGTGGCAGTCACAAAATGGTTGTCACTACTGACACCTTCTGGCAAAATAGTGACAGTGCCAGCATCAAAACTATCTGGGCACCTTGAAAGTCCAAAGACAAATGTTGACGTCTTTTAAAAGAAGCTGCATTGTTGGTAGTCTTCATGCACAAATGAGCCTACTGTATTCACACAGACACACAGAGAGAAATGAACACACACACATAGATGGCAAAAAGTGATTGAGAGCAGGCATGATGGCGCCGGTCTGTAATTCCAGCATCTAGGAGACTAGAGCAGGAGGATCACAGTGAGTGTGAGGCTAGCCTGGGCTACAAAGTGAGTTCAAGTCAACCAGAGTACAGAATTATACTTTGTTTCAAAAGAAAGTGAGTCCAAAGAATTAAAGTCAAAATGGGAAGATGTTTCAGAACTGTAGCAACCAACTTTATTTTTATGCCTCCATATATGTAATGTGTTAGAAAAATGTATTTAGAGAAGTCAGAGGTTGCAGTTGCTAACCCCAACTGCCAACTTGAAGAGATCCAGAAACCACTTTGGAGATGGGCTTCTGGGTAAGCCTGTGGGGGTTATCTTAGGTTAACTGACATGTGAAGACACAGCTATTATATGTGGCACCATGCCCTGGGTTGGGATCCCGGAATGTACAAAAGAGAGAGAAATACAGTCCAAGCACTTGACTCTCTCTGTTTCCTGACTATAGATGTAACATGGCCAGCTCCCTCAAGCTCCTTCTGCCGTGACCTCTCCATCAGGATGGACTAAAACCATGAACTGTGTGAGACAAGATAAACCGTCCTCACTTAAGCTGTTGTTGTTGTTGTCATGGTATTTTCTCACAGCAACAGGAAGACACTAAGATGCTGACTTGAGACTCTGGGACTTGACAGTGTGCCTCAGGGGCAGTGCTTAACACGTAAGATGTCCTGCGTTCCAACTTCAGTGCGGAAGAATGGATGGATGGGTAGGTGGGTGAATGGATGGATTGATTTGGGTTACAACCCATACCTAGAATTGATCAAATTTTGTATTTATGAGAAATAGTTTGGATAGTTTATTGCTCACTTCCTTAAACTTCTCAATATGGTTAATTTCTGTAATGAGTACAAAAGCATTATATTTAATGTTGTGTGTATATATATTATATATAATAGACTATATAATATATCTGGAAGATATAATTTTTATATGCCAATATACATACCATATTATGAATACGCAACCTTTTCTATCTAGTATGGGCTCTTTGCTATTATAACTGATGCTTACACAGACCATTTGACATTTCTCTCTCAGCCTTATCCATACTCACCCACCTTAGCATAGCTTGCTGTAGGGATGATCTCTTGTGTACTGTGTGGAAGCATCACCTGTCAATAAAAAGATGGTGGCCAATGAACTGACACAGGATTAGAAGATGGAATACCTGGGAGAGAGAAAGGAATTCTGGGAGATAGGCACAGAAAAATTTGCCACCCAGTCTCTGAGGAAATCAGACGTGTAAAACTAGGAGAGGTAACTAACCAGCCATGTGGCAGACATAGACTAGAAAATATGAGTTATATAAGTCATGAGCTAGTTGGGGAACAAGGCCAAGCTGTGGCTGAGGTATTTATTCATATATAAATAAACCTCTGGGTCATTATTTGGGAACTGGAACACGGATGGAAAAGCCCACAGTTATAGCTTGCCCCACGTATTTCTCCAGTTCTCAGATTTTCAGTATTTAGGGCCCAGCCTAGATTTTGGCAGTTCATTTCACAATGGAAATGGAGTTCTCTGGTACTATCTCGGAGATTTGCCTTTCTAACGCCTTCTATTTATTCTCTCTATCTCATCCCATCCATCCATCCATCTCTCCTGCTTTTCTCGCTCTCTTCTTCCTTTCAGGGTCTCTGAAAGATAGAAGATATGAGCCGGTGCTCCTGCAGTAGAAAGTATAGTCTGTCCTAAAGAGAGAGGAGAGCAGTTCAGGACCACGGACAGTGACTCAGCTTTCTGGTTATGGCTTTCAGTGACCATCTTGCAAACTAAACCCAGGGTCTTTCTCCAACTGTGGATGTTCAAATGAGAGCAGACCCCACGGGCTCGTATGTTTGAATACATGGCCTCCAGCTAGTGAAACTGTTTGTAAAGAATTTGGAAGTGTGGCCTTGCTTGTTGGAGGAGGTGTGTTGCTGGTTCCAGAAGCCTACACCAGACCAGTCTCTCTCTCTCTCTCTCTCTCTCTCTCTCTCTCTCTCTCTCTCTCTCTCTCTCTCTCTCTGTGGATCAAGATATAAACTCTCTCTGGGCTGGTGAGATGGCTCAGTGGGTAAGAGCACCCGACTGCTCTTCCGAAGGTCCTGAGTTCAAATCCCAGCAACCACATGGTGGCTCACAACCATCCCTAACGAGATCTGACTCCCTCTTCTGGTGTGTCTGAAGACAGCTACAGTATACTTACATATAATAATAAATAAATCTAAAAAAAAAAAAAAAAAAAAAAAAAGATATAAACTCTCATGCCTACCTGCCTGTATCCATGCTTCCTGTCATGATGATAATAGACTAATCCTCTGAAACTTTAAGAAAGCCCACAGTTACATGCTTTCTTTTATAAGTTTTGCCTTGGTCATGGTGTCTCTTCACAGCAATAAAACAGTAACTAAGACACAATTCTGTTAAGGTTTGGTCTTTTGCTATCTATTGTAAATCTAAGTGCAGGCCCCCAAGACCTGGTTGTCCCAGAGACAGAGAGTCTGCACGTACACCTTGGCCCCAAGTTATTTCTGATTGGTAAATAAAGATGTCAACAGCCAATAACTGGACAGAAGAGACATGGGGGTTTAGTTTTCCCAGGCTTGGGGGTCAGAGGGGGACCACGAGGAAGAAGGTAGGAGGAAGAAAGAGAAGCTGGCATGGATTAGGATTAAAGAAAATGTAGCCTTGTGAGCTGGCCAATTGGACTGAAGAGCAGCCCAGATGAAACATAGTAAATAATAACTTGGAGTTATGATAGGAAAGTAGATTATAATAGCATAGAGAGTAGATATCTGCCCAGATCTTGTGCTTTTTAAGGCTTATTGTAAATATAAAGGTTATGTGTGGTTTTTATCTGGGTACTAAATGGTCCAAGGCAGGGTAGAAATCCCGAGTCAGAATTAAAATTTTCACCTACACAATTCCAGATTATAAAATCCTCCCAGAAATATATCATGACAGTGGTACTCAAAAACACTCTGCAAATTAGTGCACTGACTAAAAGTTTATTCCAGTAGCTGGATGTTGTGGCGAATGCCTTTAATTCCAGCACCTGGGAGACAGAGGCAGGTGAATTTCTGAGTTCGAGGCCAGCCTGGTCTACAGAGTGAGTTCTAGGACAGCCAGGGCTACACAGAGAAACTCTGTTTCGGAAAAACAAAACAAAACAAACAAAAAACAAACAAACAAAGTTTATCACAGCAAAAAGCAACAGCTGTGTGCTAAATGCATTCATCAAGTATCTGTCTGAACCCCTACTAAATGGCATGCAGGACTCTGTCAGACAATACTTATGCCAGCATTTGCTGGGGTTCCCTAGAGGAACAAAGCAGATGAAATGATTCTATATATATTAAAGAGAACTGATTAGAATGGCTAAAAGGCAGTGGTCCAGCTAGCCCAACATGACTGTCTCCTGACAGAAAGGCCAGGAATATGAGTCATTTGGTCCAGGAAGGCGGGATATCTCAGCTGGTATTCAGTTGGAATCCCCAAAAAGTATGTCCTAATGCCTCAGCAGCAGGATAGATGGATTTGCCAGCAAAAACGAGGCTGAGTAGGCAAAAAAGCAAAGTTTCTTTCCTTCTTCTGTCTCCTGCTATGTGAGCTGCCACCAGAAGATATAGCCCCGACATATGGTGAGTCTTTCCACCTCAAATTATCCAACCAAGAAAATCTCTCAGGTATGCCCAGATGCTTGGGTATTAGTTAATTATAGATGTGGTCAAGTTGACAAGCAAGATTAGCCATCACAGTGACCAAGCCCTCTGTTGTCCTCTGTGTGACTGCTGTCTTGTGGCAGTGGAAAACCCGGCTTCATGGCTTGCAGAAAGCAAAGGCTGATAAAGTTTAGAGCTTTTTTCCTGTTATAATTCTGGATAGCTTGTTGTCCGTCATCATTTTCTCCTTCCATGGCTTCCATCGGCTTTCCTACATCATCCTAAGACTTCAGAGAAACCAAGCAAAACCTTCCCTCCCCATATCCATTGCCAGTATATTGCATCTCACATTTCAGATAGGTATTTTTTAGATTCATTTTATTTTTACGCATGTGTGTCTGTACACCAGGTGCATGCTTAGTGCCTACAGGGGCCAGAAGAAGACATCTGATCCTCCCTGAAACTGGAGTTATAGCTACTATGCAGGAACTGGGAGCCAAACCCAGGTCCTCTGTGAGAGCCACAAGTGCCCTTAACCACTGAGCCATCTCTCCAGCCCCTAGTTAAGATTTTATTCTGGGAGCTGGAGAGATGGCTCAGAGGTTAAGAGCACTGAAACTCCCAGCAACCACATGGTGGCTCATAACCATCCATAATGAGATCTGACACCCTCCTCTGGAGTGTCTGAAGACAGTGTACTTACATATAATAAATAAATAACTCTTTTTAAAAAAATATTTCATTCTGTGCATATCACCTGCCCCCAACTCTTACTTCCAACACACACACACACACGCATGCACACACGCGCGCGCGCGCACACACACACACACACACACACACACACGCACATGCACGCGCACGCACACACACACAGCAGGCTGAGCAAGCCAGGGAGCAATCCCATAAGCAGCATTCCTCCATGGCCTCTGCTTCAGTTCCTGCCTCTAGGTTCCTGCCTTAGTTTCTCTCAAGGATGAACTTTAAAATGGAACATAAGCCAGGCATTGGTGGTGCATACCTTTAATCCCAGCACTCTGTCTCAGAACAACCACAACAGCACAGAGAAACCCTATCTTAAAAAAAAACAAAACAACAACAAAAATGAAGTGTCAATTTTCTCATAGGAACAGAAAGCAAACCGGAGAGTAATAAAATTTGAGATCAAAGGAAGATCTATAAGCAAAAAGCAGTAAGAAACAGAGGTGCCCAAGGCTAGAGAGATGACTTGGAAATAAAGAGCATATATCGCCTTTGCAGAGGACCCAAGTTCAGTTCCGAGTTCCTGTGTCAGGTGACTTACAACCATCTATAGCTTCAGCTCTAGGGGATCCAACATATTCACCTGGCCTCTACAGGTTCTTATACTCACATACACACACCATAGCACACACACATTAAAGCAAAGCATATTAGAATACTCTCTCCCTTCTGTCCCTCAGCCCAGTCACTTAGTTCCCGTCCTGAGTGATAGCAATACCGTTGCTTCTTGTGTGGTCTCTACTAAGATGCACTAAGCCCTCCTCTACAGAGATGGATGGCATCATCTGTGTCCCTGTGGTGGTTTGAATAGGTATGGCCCCCAAAGTCTCATACGTTTGAATGTTTGGCCCATAGAGAGTAGGACTATTAGGAGGTGTGGCCTTGGAGTGGGTGTGACTTTGTTGGAGGAAGTGTGTCACTGTGGAGGCGGGCTTTGAGGTCTCATACACTCAAGCTATGCCCAGTGTGCCACACAGTCTCCTGGGACCTACCAATCAAGACGTAGAACTCTCAGCTGCTTTTCCAGCACCATGTTTCCATCATGGAAATGTTTCTTGCCATGATAATAACGGACTAAACCTCTGAATGTGTAAGGCAGCCCCAATTATGTGGTTTTCTCTATAAGACTTGCCATGGTGGCCGGGCATGGTGGGACACGCCTTTAATCCCAGCACTCGGGAGGCAGAAGCAGGCGGATTTCTGAGTTTGAGGCCAGCCTGATCTACAAAGTGAGTTCCAGGACAGCCAAGGCTATACAGAGAAACCCTGTCTCGGAAAAAACAAAAAAACAAAAAAAACAAAAACAAAAAAACAACAACAAAAAAAGACTTGCCATGGACATGGTGTCTGTTCACAACAATAAAACCCTAAGGCAGTCCTTTTCTCTTCATCTATTTCAAACCCTTCCTAAACACTGTGTACAGTGGAGTAGACTGTACATATGTTCTCTAGCTTGTTAATCCAATGCAAACCCCCCCCCACCCCTGGAGGATTTTAATACTTTCCATCTTTGTAATGAAAAACTTGCTGTCCCTTATATAAAAGGTGAAGGCTTTGGACTAGGATCAACCAGGGTTCAAATTTGGCTTATTTGATCTCTGAAATGGCCTGTGTCTTGCTTTGTCTCCAGCGTCTCAGTGAACCAGTACAAATCTTTTTCAGAAACTATTTTTAGATTTGAGGCTAGTGCTTCCTCTGACTTCAGTTACATGCATGTGCATGTATGTATGTACACATATACACAGGGACCCACGAGCCTTTAGTGACAGGAAGTACTTGGGATGACCTGTTTGCTGTGACTTTCTGGTCAACACAGGCAGCTGAGGGGGCACGCACCTCCAGAGGAATATAGGAGACAGTGTTCCTTCCTTTGCCACCCCTATCAGCACTGGGTCGAGTGAGACAGAAGAGAAAAGCAGCCACTAAATGAGCACCTACATACCACATGGCAACGCCATGTTCAGGACAGGTACTCCAGGCTGCACTTACTGAGACCTGGAAGGGAATCCTCGATAAACTTAAGTGAGTTGCCCGAGACCAACCCAGTGAGTGTCTGCAGCAAGATTCTCAGCCTGGCAGATGAAGCATCTTGATGCTGAGAAAATGCTCAAAGTATCACCATCCCCAGACAATCATTAGAGAAGCAAAGCTCTTAAAAGCCATCTGCCACCCTACTCCCTGCCCGTCCCCTACTGGCCTCCTCTGAGGCCGTCCTAGAAAACCACCAGACCTGACCTCACGCCTTCCTTAGAAATCCATCATGTGCATTTTCAGGATGGATTACTTACATCATGTGAGTGACGGACAAGCTTGGAGTCCTCTGCTCCAGCCTCACCAGGCCAGGCCAGGCCAGGCCAGACCCCCCCCCCCCTTACCATCACTCAGGGTCCACGTTAAAGAGCCTTGTCATATCCACAGGACAGGTAGTTAGGCAACGCAGCACTGGCTCTTAACACAGCCACCTAGAAGGGACATCTGTCCATCTCACTCATTTCAGCAGTCAAATCAAGGAGCATGGTTCACCTATCGAGAGGTACGGCTGGAAGGAACAAGAATATTCAGTGTCAACACTTATGGTTGCCCCAGGGAGAGGGGTCGCTCCTCGCTGGCCCCTGGCCTGACTCTCCTTGCTGCTTATCTCACCTCCCCTTCCCTGCTGCCCACTGAGGCACTCCGCTTTTTTTTATTTTATTTATTTTATATATGTATTTATTTATTTTGCATTCTTACCGCTCCCCAAAGTCATGAGGAGCACTCAAGGGAGCAGCAGAGTCCAAGTAGTCTTGTGGGCCACTGAAGCTCACTTGTTGAGCACCAGTCTTGGGTTGATATTTCAAGGGGTCCTAGAGTCTTAGCTAGCGTTGTATTGCTGTGAAGAGATGCCATGACCTCAGCAACTCTTATAAAGTAAAACCCTGGTGTCTCCAACATCTTGGGGTCTCCAAAGCAATCCAGGCTTCAACCTTCACAGTTTCACACAACGGCCTCTCTAGACCTCCAGACGGGGACGCCGCTGACACATGCCTGGCCTCAGCAGCTCTCCTTAGTCACAGAGGGAGATTTCTTAACCCTTTCTTCTGCCTTTGACTCTAAAGCCAGAACCGCATGGCCCAAGCTGCCAAGTTCTGCTGCTTTCTGGACCTGGAACATGGCCTTTGTTCCTGTTACATAGTCACCAGCTTTCTGTTTTCTATGGTTTCCTTCACTGCCTAAGCATGGGTGTTCTGGAGTTCACTCTGCAGACTGGGCTGGCCTTGAACTTAAAGATCCTTCAGCCTCTGCCCTTTGAGTGCTGGGACTAAAAGCATGCACCACCTTGCCTGAACCTAAGCTAAGCTTTTCTTCAGTTCCTTCTCACAGGTTGGAAGCTTAGCTGGGTGGGGTCTTCCCCCAAAATCACGACCCTCCTTATTCCATTTAATACCAGGCTTTTCTTTGGTCTGTTTATCTCCTTGAATACAGGACTTCGCTGCATTCCACTTCCCGGGGCCCCTTTTCTCCTCTGATTGTACATTTTTAATTTTTTTTGTTCAGTTGACTCCTTTTTATTATAGATCCTCATCAGAATGAGCACTGATAACCACATGCCACAGTCAATACTTTGCTTTTTTGAGTTTTCCTCTGGCGATGCAATTAATCCAAAACTCTTCACTTAAGCCTCAGGCAGACTTTTTGGACAAGGGTAGAAAGCAGCCACATTCTTTGCCAAAATATCACAGGAATAGTTTCTCAGCCACATATTAATATTCTTCCCCTCTGAAACCTCTCACACCAGGCTCCGGTAGTTCAAATCTCCATCAGCACCAGTATCTTCCATATTCCTGCTGGGATGGCCCAGTAAGCCCCGTTTAAAGCATTCCACTGCTTTCCTAGTCCAAAATCCCAAAGTCCACATTCCTCCAAACGCACTATCAAGCCTATCACAGCAATACCTCACTTCTAGAACCAATTTCTGCCTTTAAAAAAAAAATTTATTTATTTATTTTATGTATGTGAGTACATATTCAGACACACCAGAAGAGGACATCAGATCCCATTACAGATGGTTGTGAGCCACCATGTGGTTGCTGGGGATTGAACTCAGGACCTCTGGAAGAACAGTCAGTGCTCTCAACCGCTGAGCCATCTCTCCAGCTCCTGAATTTCTGTCTTTTATTAGGTTTTATTGCTGTGATATTGCATAACCAGGGTAACTCTTATGAAATGAACCATGCCGTACACCTTTAATCCCAGCACTTGGGAGGCAGAGGCAGGCAGATTTCTGAGTTCAAGGCCAGCCTGGTCTACAGAGTGAGTTCCAGGATAGCCAGGGCTACACAGAGAAACCCTGTCTCAAAAAAAAAAAAAAAAAAAAACTAACTAACTAAATAAATAAATAAATAAAATGAACCTTTATATTGAAGTTGGTTTACAGTTTCAGAGGTCCAGTCCATTGTCACCATGGTGGGAAGCATGGCAGCGTGCAGGCAGGCATGGTGCTAGAGAGGTACCTGAGAGTTCTACATCTTAATCCATAGGCAGCAGAAGTGAATGCCACACTAAGCCTAGCATGAGTATCTAAGACTTCAAAGCCTGCCCCAACAGTGACACACTTCCTCCAACAAGGACACACCTTCTAATAGTGCTAGCCCCTATGGGCAAGCATTCAAACACATATTCAAACCACCACAGCTGAAGGGAGTCTCTGTGGCCTGCTCTAGGACAAAAATATCACATAGACAAAAGACCTGGCTTCTCTCCCAAAGCTTTAGTGACAATGCCATAATCTCTAGACCTTAACTGGAGACCACAGCATGGATAGACAGTGACAGAGACAAAGCACCTCACAGCTTATCTGAAGTAGGAGCAGGACTCTGCCTTGTGGAGAGCTGGCTGGTGGCTTCCCACTGTCTCTGTCTCCGCTCTCCCTGGGAAGCCGTCTTATAGTTAGTTACTGATGGAGCCCATCTCCCTGAACCAGCTAGACACAAGGCCAAAGGAGGTGCCTTTGAGGATAGGGACCCAAGGGACAGTCTAAAAACACTCATCTCCCAAAGTGCCTGAACTTTCTGCTGTCCAAGGTCATCCTTCGATCTAAGATTTCAGGCCCCCAGATTCCTGAAACTCTCATTTACTTTGTCTTTCTGTTTGTTTTTCTTTGGAGTCTTTTGAGACAGGATCTCCCTGTCTTGGTACGTAGCACTGCTGGCCTGGAACTCACTATGTAGACCAGGCTGCCCTTGACCTCTGCAGGAAAGCTGCAATCCTGGGCTGTGGATCACTTACACTGTCTCTCTGGGCTCCTCACTGGACCCCAGCTGGGCCTGCTTGCTCTAGATGTTTTGGGTCAAACAAAACTACAAAATAGTGACAACACATAAGAGAGGGTGGGAGGGGCCACGATAGATCAGGATTGGAGACAGAGGCAGCTCATTAGCCACACTCAGAAGAGAAAAACAGTGTGGCTTTAATCTCTTGATTAAATTAGGGAGGAAATGGGTCTGGGTGGTGAGAAATCACATGGGGAAGTGGGTTAAGTGAGATGATACAGAGCTGTGTGCCAGGAAATGAGAGAAAGGAAACAGACAGACAGACAGAGACTGAGACAGAGGCAGAGAGAGAGAGAAACTGGGAGGGAGACAGAGAGAGGCCCCTGCAGAAGCCCATGGGAAAGAGAGCATGACAAATTCTATATGAGGAGTTGGAGGGGACACCAGGGAGCCATTGAGGCTTCTGGAACCATCCAGGCACAGAGAGGGAGGATTGCCTGACTTATCACCTGAGGCACAGGTTAGCTGGAGACACAGATGATCAGCACCTGGTTCTCTACACAAAATGCCTCCCTTAGAGTGTCCCTGAGCCCCAAAGGCCCTAAGGGGAAGGAACCCCCAGGGACAGGGTCTTGTGTTTGCTTGGAGAGGCTGTGGGAGTGTTAGGAAGAGTTCAAAGCTGTGGTAAGCATCCTGCAACGGGGACAACGGTAGGGAATGGTCTATTCCTGGTGCTGAATACATCTACCTGTAACCAGAACTACACACACTGCACACCAAGTACGTGATACAACGGCTATAGACGGGGCAGAGGCAGGAAGACCCTAGTTCAAAACCTGGCTCTGCCTCCCATTGTGAGCTCTTAATGTCTGTAAAGTATCAATGACAAGATCTATACCCTGGTTTGCTGCAAGGATTAAAATAATGATAATGTCTATAAAAGATAACTTGGCTGTACATCCCCGCCCCTTCCGGCATCTGTGCAGTCCTGCATGACTATGAGACTCCTCCCATCACAGAGGCTCCTCCCACCACCGTTGGGCTGTTTCTCATCCTGCCCTTGAGGTGGTGGCTTGCACTAGCAAAGAGTAAAATGTTTCTAGAACAGCCTTGAAGAACGGTGACAGCTGGCTTCTTAGGCGTGCGTGCTCCTAGAAGCAAGCCCAGGCTGGTCAGCCAGCTGATGAGAGACACGTGGCCCAGTTACCTAGGCCGCTCCAATCAACAGCCAGCAAACTCAACAGTCTGCAGACTGGTGCCTCCCCAGCAGACCTCCCTCGCCTCAGGCCAACCTCCGGAACAGAGGGAACACCTGCTGGTGTAAGGTATGAGGTAAGATCCCGTTGATAGGTTCAGACTTCCACACAAGATGAACAATCGCTAACAGACTTATCTTCTTGTCGAGCAATCAAAATAACAAGGCAAGAATCTGGGCACTTCGGGGAAGGCTAACGGATGACCACAACTGAGAGACAGGAAAATAAACAATGAGAGTCCCACCGTTCTGCCTAGGTGCGGATGAGGGGCAGCTAAGGGAGCCAAGGATTACTGAGCTCTGGAGAGTTAAACAGAGGCCAGAGGACCAACCAAGGTGGCCAACTGCTGGAGAGCTGAGTGCCACGTAGAGAGCAAGCCCCAGAGGTGTGCAGGGCCTCCGCTCTGGTATTCAACAGGACATTGATCAGTACATGTGTGTAACAAAACTATCTGACGCCCGAGAAAGGCGAGAGAGCCATAGCCACGTATTTCCTGCCTAGAGCCAGAAATAAGAGTGAGGGTGAGTATCCTTCCAAGCCTGCCTAATGAAAGCAAGGCCTGGAAGGACCAGACTGTTACCAGATAAGTGAGTAAGGGGGGACCTGAGTTCACTCCTCAGGATCCACGTTAATAAAAAATGGGACATGGTGACTTGGGTTTGTAACCCCAGCACCAGGCAAACCTCGTCAGGAGAGCTCCAGGCCAGTGAAAGATCTTGTCTCAAAAATCACAGTGGACGGACCGTAGAGATGGCTCAGTGGTTAAGAGCACTGACTGCTCTTCCAGAGGTCCTAAGTTCAATTCCCAGAAACCACATGGTGGCTCACAACCATCTGTGATGGGATCCAATGACCTCTTCTGGTGTATCTGAAGACAACTACAGTGTACTCATATACATAAAATAAGTACATCTTTTTAAAAAATCACAGTGGACGTTTCTTGAAGATAACCCCAGAGGTTAACCTCTGACCTCCACATGCACACACATAAAGTAAAAATACAGATGCAGTGCTCAGCAAATAACACATTCAATAAGTTACATTTCCACCCTTGCAAAAGCCTAGACAAAATGACTTTTCCTAGCTGCACATCCGCTTAAGACTGTGGTTTAAAAGCCAAAACAGAGCGTTCAGGAAAGCATAATTTTCCAGGCTCTGGGAGTGGTTTTTAACACAAGAGTTCTGGTTCCAGCATGGCCTTGCCACCTGCGGCTCAGGTCAACCAACCTCTCCGGCTCTGTGCTGCAGTATTCCTTCAGACCAGAAGATGGCGCTGCTTCTCCACGGGTATTCAAGTACATTCACGTTTTGAAGCTTGAGGGTTTGAGGGTTTGCATACCCAGGACAATGGTGCTTGCTAGGTAAAGCGATACACAACGGAGGATGTGACCTCGTTTTCGAGAACCTTACATTGGAGTCATAACGAAATATGAAACTAGAACTTCTCCGGGTAGAAACGTCAGAAAGTGCTAGCTGCTGTAAAAACTTTCCTTCCAAAAGCCTAAGCTACTTTCCACAAGGCACACAGAGACCAAAACATTTTTTTTTTTTCAGGAGCTGGAGGGATGGCTCAGTGGTCAAGGCTGGCGGAGGATGAGAGTTCAGTTCTCAGCATTCACATAAGGCAATTCACGACCATCTGTAACTCCAGTTCCAATTCGGAAGTTTAGTCCATTATCATCATGACAGGCAGCATGCGGACAGACACGGTGCTGGAGGAGGAGGAGGAGGAGGAGGAGGAGGAGGAGGTGAGAGGTCTACATCTGGATCCGTAGGCAACGGGAAGGGATGGTGAGCCACTAAGACTGGATGGAGCTTCTGACATCTCAAAGCCCCCCCGCCCCCCCCCCCCGCCCCCAAGTAACACACCTCCTCCAGGGAGGCCACGCCTACTCCACCAAGGCCACACCTCTCAATAGTACGAGTCCCTAGGAGCCTCTGGGGCCATTTTCATTCAAACTCCCACACAACTGCAGATGGAAACCTAAACGTTAACCCAAATGTCTAGGGTTCTGTCCAAACGTTACAATTCCTACTTAGAAACCGGGTCTTAAAAGAAGTAGCAGGAAACCGAATCTGGTCCAGGGCAGGTGCTCTCGGGACATTTGCTAAAATGAGTGAAAGTTTCTCCTGCGTGTCACTCCACAACGCAATGGTTTCCATCTCCACTTTACAGGTGAGAAACCCAAGATTGTCCATAGGGGCCTGACTCAAACTTTGAACCTTTCTTTGTTTAAATGTAGGTGTGCTCTGTCTACCTGCCAGAAGAGGGCATCAGATCCCGTTTCAGAAGGTCATGAGCCACCAAGAGGTTGCTGGGAATGAACTCAGGACCTCTAGAAGAACAGCCAGAACGGTTGAGCTCCTGATCCAAACTTTAAACAGCCCAGAGGCAACACCCAGCCAGGCGCGACCAGGTGTGATGGGCGTGCCCCTAATCTCAGCTTTTAGGAGATAACAGCCTTGCCCTCAGGTACACAGGTACTAGGAAGTGTTGGCACGTCCAGTGTTCATAACCAGTTGCATAAATAGTAACTAGTATGCATCTATATAACCATGAGGGCACTTTAAGGGAGATAAATGTGGCTTAAGGAATGAGGGTTTTTCACTGAATGTGTGCTGCTTTTACACATATGGTAGAAACGGTGAAAGACCTTTGTTGCAGAACTTATTGCTGGGCAGTGGTGACGCATGCCTTTAATCCCAGCACTTGGGAGGCAGAGGCAGGTGGATTTCTGAGTTTGAGGCCAGCCTGGTCTACAGAGTAGTCCCAGGACAGCCAGGGCTATACAGAGAAACCCTGTCTCAAAAAAACAAAACAAAACAAAAAAAACAAAAAAAAAAAAAAAGAAAAGAAAAGAAAAGAAAAGAAAGAAAGAAAGATAGAAAGAGAGAGAGAAAGAAATTATTTAATCCCAACCCGGAGTTTCTACCCTGCATTTAACCCATTAGTTCCCAGATAAAAGAAACAGACACACACTGCCTTTATATTTACAATAAGCCTTAAACAGCACAAGAGATGGACAGTTGCCTACCTTCTATGCTATTAGAATCTACTTTCCTATCTATAACCTGAATTATTACTGCTTACCATGTTTCATCTGGGCTGCTCTTAACTCCACTTGGCCAGCCCTCAGGGCCAGGGTTTATGACTCAGCTAATCCTTGGCTCTTCTTTCTCCTGCACTACCTTCTTCTTCCTCCTCCTCTTCCTCCTCCTCCTCCTTCTAGTCTTCTCCCCCAGCCCCAAGCCTTGGGAAGGGAACCCCATCTATGTCTCTTCTACCCAGCTATTGGCTGTTGGCATCTTTTTTCCAACCAGAAATCACTTGGGGCAGGGTCGCATACATCACTGGGGTCTGTGTACAGACTCCAGATTTTGGGGGTTCACACTCAGCATTACAATAGACAACAAGACCAAACTTCAACAGACCTTAAACCATCATATGGTAGAAGCTATCTTGATCGACGTAACTGAGGTCAGAAGTGTCATGCATTGTGGAAGCTACCACTCACTTCCTGGGTTTGGGTCCCAGGCTGTGTGAGTGCAAAGTGGACTTGAGCACAGTGGGTGTGCACGCAGCATGAATCCTCTCTCTGTTCCTGACTGTGGATGGGACTGTCTGCTTTGAGGTCCTGCCTTGGCTTCCCTGCAATGATGAGCTGTAATCTAGAACTAGAAACCAAATGAACCCTTTCTCCCCAGAGTTGCTTTTTGTTGGGGTTTTTTGTCACAGAGTGAAACGTAGCTAGAGACTGGTTCCCAGGGAGTGGAGTCATTGCTATGACAAGCTGTTGTGTGGCTTTTAAGGCTTTGGAACTTATTTTGTGAAGGAGAAGGGTCGGTTATGGACATCCAACCCTGAGTCCAGCTGGGAAAAGAACTTGGTCAGGGACAGAGACAGAACCCATTTGCACAACACTCTGACCAAGGACCTGGATTTATTCTAAGACCCGAGTCTCTGAATTAAGCAAAATTTAGAGATGGGACACCTTTGTTTGGCAGAGGGAATTCCAATATGAGAGAGTGTTCTGGCTGGTGCAGTAATCAGCATGGCTGAAGGGAACCTCAAGTGGTACTGGGAAGGATGTCTGAGGGCACGGCCCCAACCCATCCGAGGCTCCATCTTTCAGGTGTCTGAATTCGTCTCAAGGAAGAAAGCCTAAATTGAAGGGGCTCTTGGCTCCTCAATAGTAACTCCCTGAGAACTCCAGGACCAACTCCAGGAAATGGCTACAACTATGGTCTGAGTGGGTCAGACTCTACCTCAAGCTGGCCACACAAGTTGATGGTATCATAAGCATTATCCGCCCGGCACTGGTTTTGATGGCAAAGATGTGACTGACATTAAATGGATCACAGAGAGCAGCTGAGGCCAGACACTGTGTGACAGGATTTTTGTTCCTGCATAGAGGCCCTGAAAGGATATTGTATGAAGCAGCGAGGGTAAAGCCATGGTAGCAATAGAGAACTTCAGAGTATTGGAGACGCCAGAACCATCGTGTATCTGCCAAGGAAAGCTGCAGGTGTGGAGTGCATGTGGTCCGAGCCTAAGGAGCCACATGTAAGGAGACAGAGCTGGGGGGAGGGGGAGGGGTCCCCAATCCTGTGAGAACCCAGAAGACTCCATTACAAGCTTCAGATGTTAGTCATTGGAACTACAAGACTTGATGTTTTCCCTGCTGGGTTTCCATTTTGCCTTGGGGTACTGTTCATTTGCTATGCACCTGGCCTTCCATTCTGGAATAAGAAAGTTTATAGCCAGGCAGTGGTGGCACACGTCTTTAATACCAGTACTTGGGAGGTAGAGGCAGATGGATTTCTGAGTTCGAGGCCAGCCTGGTCCACAAAGTGAGTTCCAGGACAGCCAGGACTACACAGAGAAACCCTGTCTCGGAAAAAAAAAAAAAAAGAAAAAAGAAAGAAAAGAAAAAAAAAGTTTATATGTTCCATTGTATGTTGAAAGTATAAAGCTTGGGGGAGGGGAGAGCTACAGAGATGGCTCAGCAGTTAAGAGCACTGGCTGCTCTTCCAGAGGACCCTGGTTCAATTCCCAGCACCTCACAGCTGTCTGTGACTCCAGTTCCAGGGGATCTGATGCCCTCACACAGACATACGTGCAGGCAAAACACCAGTGCACATAAAATTAACAATAAAGAAAGAAAGCATACAACTTGCTTAATTTAATTTGGGCTCAAAGTTGAGAGTTTGGACTTTTAAAACACTGGAATTTTTAAAGACTGTTGAGTGCTGGCTAGTTTTATGTCAACTTGACACAAGCTAGAGTCATTTGAGAAGAGGGAGCTTCAATTAAGAAATTCAGTAGAAAATCTATCTTTCTTTCTTTCTTTCTTTCTTTCTTTCTTTCTAAGAGTTATTTATTTAATATATGTAAGTACACTGTAACTGTCTTCAGACACTCCAGAAGAGGGAGTCAGATCTTGTTACAGATGGTTGTGAGCCACAGTGTGGTTGCTGGAATTTGAACTCAGGACCTTTTCGAGACAGGGTTTCTCTGTATAGCCCTGGCTGTCCTGGAGCTCACTTTGTAGACCAGGCTGGCCTCAAACTCAGAAATCCGCCTGCCTCTGCCTCCCGAGTGCTGGGATTAAAGGCGTGCGCCACCACACCTGGCAAGGACATTTTCTTATAGTGATTGATGGGAGAGGGCACAGCCCATTATGGGTGGAGCCATCCCTGGGCAGATGGTCCTGGATTCTATAAGAAAGCAGGCTGGTCGGTCGGGCAGTGATGGCTCAGGCCTTTAATCCCAGCAGTTGGGAGGCAGAGGCAGGTGGATTTCTGAGTTTGAGGCCAGCCTGGTCTATAGAGTGAGTTCCAGGACAGCCAGGGCTAAAAAAAAAAAGAAAAGAAAAGAAAAAGAAAAAAGAAAGAAAAGAAAAGAAAAGAAAAGAAAAGAAAAGAAAAGAAAAGAAAAGAAAAGAAAGCAGGCTGGTTGAGCCGTGAGGAGCCCTGGCTGTTCTGGAACTTGCTTATGTAGACCTGCCTGGCCTCAGCTTCCAGAGATCCAGCTTCCTCTAACCTCCCATAGGCTGGGATCAAAGGTGAGATGTACACCACACCCTTCGGATGAGGTTTCACAGGCAGATAGGCACAGGTTGTCACCTGGGTTGTCTTGATTAGCTTGGCCCGTGGGCGCATGGGTAAGGAGCTGTCTTTACTACGTTACGGTGAGAAGAACTCAGTATGGAGAGCACCATTCCCTGGGTTCAAGTCCTGGGTTGTCCTGGGTCACGGTCCTGGGTTGTACTGGAGGAGGGGCTAAGCACAAGCAAACGTGCATTCATTTCTTCCCCCTCTACTCTTGACTGTGCCTCTGACTCGGCTGCTTCAAGTCTCTGCTTTGACCTTGCTATGATAGCCAAATAAACCCTTGCTCTCCTGAAGTTGCTTTCGTTCCAGTAATTTACCATAGTAACTGTCAAGTTGGCAGAATCCAAAATAACCTAGAAGACAAAGCCTTCACGGGGTCACTGAGGTGGGGAGACCCACCTTACCTGTGGGTAACACCATTCCAAGGTTCATCTCTGCCTGACTGAGGGCAATGTGACTGGCTGCCTCACACTCCTGGGACTCCAAGCTGAAGCAAACCCTTCCTTTTTTTTTAAAAAAAAAGATTTATTTATTTATTATATGTAAGTACACGTAGCTGTCTTCAGACACACCAGAAGAGGGCATCAGATCTTGTTACAGATGGTTGTGAGCCACCGTGTGGTTGCTGGGACTTGAACTCCGGACCTTTGGAAGAGCAGTCGGGTGCTCTTACCCACTGAGCCATCTCACCAGCCCAGCAAACCCTTCCTTAAGAGCCTTTGTCACAGAAACAAGTAACCAATACAGTTAAAACGGGGAGGGGGGCGGGGGAAGCATAAGTTCAGGGCTTCATTTCCCAGTACAAACTGCGGGGTGACCATGTCTGCCCTGAGAAAGGACCTGCCTGCTCCACACATTTCTGGGCATCTAACAGACAGCTTTTGAGGTAGCAAATGCCTTTCCCAGCACCTGCTTATAAAAACCAGAAGCCATTTGCTCCCCTCCCCCCCCCCCCACCTCACCCACTCTCCCCAACCCCCGTCAGCACAAGCGCTCTCCCAGTTTATCATCTAGTTCTTGAGACCTTGTCTTTCCCTTCCACCAGATGTCACTGCATGGTGGCATTATATGGGTAGGACCTAGTAGTGAGCACAGAGTAGCATTAGTAAGATATTTGTATTTCATGGGACAAGGGAATCCACCTGATAATGTCAGACTTTTTGTGGAATTTCTGGGGTTCAGTAGCCTGAGTCAAGATTTCTCTTCCAAAGTAAACAATACATTCTTGCATTGGGCCCTTTGTATAGCTGGGAGGTTGGCAGGGAGGGAAGAAAAAGAAAAACCTTAAGGACACAGTGGACCTCTTTGGACTTTGGAGGCCGGATCTTGGTCACTTTTGGCCGGGGGATTGCAGCCCAGAGGCAGACTGCTTGCCTATTGTCCCTGGGTTCCATCCATCATCAAAAAAAAAAAAAAAAAAAAAAGTCCACCACTCGTGAGCGACTTGCTGAGTGCGCCATTCACACCCCAAGGGTCCCCACCACTGCTGGATTTGAGACCATCCCAAGAGAGGCATCTCTGTCAGGTCTGGGCTGCAGTCCAGGTGCTGTCACTACCCAGGCTACCTGATCCAGGTGTTTGCCTTGCTGGGGACAGAGAAGCTGAGCCCTGAGGCTCCACCCAACAAGGCTTTGTGCGTACCCCCTTTTGTCTTGTGTATATATGCCATAACACTCACTTGCCTCCCTCTTCTCCCCTCCCGTTACATGTGTTCATAACAGCTAACTACATCACACCTGATGAAGTTTGCAGATGGAACAAAAAAGCAGTTCCCAGGGGCTCTGACTCATCTCCAGTTGTCCACAGGGTGGCAGTGCTCTGACAGGCAGAAGCGCGGCTGTTTGCCTCAATAGAGATTGGGTTTAAGGAGCTGTGTGCGGGACCAAGTAGGAAAGACAAAATTGCAGTTTGCTGGGAAGAGGCTCTGTGGCCTCAGCTAACACTATGTGAATGCGATTGTCCTGGATGATGGGGATCCCCGAAGAGATCTGACCTGTGGAGCTCCAGCCTGAGGCTCCCAGCCAGTCTGTCCTCACAGCCTGCTCTACAGGCTTCAGCCTTGCCTAGCCAGCCCCCACATAGACATAAGGCAATTCCTTGCAAGGGACTTAGCTAGATAGGCAACTAGTGGACAAGACAACCTACTAGGGTGACTGGCTGTTTCTAGAGTAGAAGTGACTTTGATATAAATCATCAGAGAAGATCTTGCTTCCTTGGAGGGCCAAAGGTTGGCTTTCACCAAAATAAGACAGGCATGGCCAGTCCCAGGAACTCAAAGGGTTGCTTTGATAGAAGAGTTAAACCATGACTCAGTGTTTACTGCGTTCATGTTCAACATGTAGCATTGTACCAGAGCATTACACAGCCTCTTCTTTCGGTTTTTGTGACCTTCATATCATGTACCCCAATTCCACTCCTCTCTCCCCCTCTTCCCCTCCACCCCTGCAACCTCCCCATCAACAAAGAAAAGTTATCTCATTGTGGAAGCTGTAGTGTGGCACAGTGGCCCACAGTATACCCTTTGTCCACACTTCTCTGCTTGCATATGTTCATGGCAATGACTTGGTCTGGTCCAAGGCACCTGGTTTCTGATACACTATCAATACTAGAACAGCACTGAGACTCTTCTCAAAGATCCTGTTGTTGCCCTGTGTCATGGAGATCCTGTAGTTTTGGATGTGTAGGACCAGCCCCTTCATGCACTCCAGCAGTTCATGGATGGGGTAGATGTTGGTTGGGCTGAGCCAATTCAAAGCCCTAGATCTGGATCTGAGAGGGATCTTAGCTGGTCAGCCAGTCAGCTCTCCTGCTTTCATGCCCTTGAAGGCAGCTCATCAGTGACCCACACACAGACACACAGACACACAGACACACACACAGACACACACACACATCCAGGGCCAGATTTATTGAGCTGTCCAGGTGAGGTGCATGGCTGGTTCTCCTGAGTGCTGCAGCTGGTAAGGGGCAGGGCCAGCTCTCCTGCCTGCCGTTGGTGGCAAGGGTCAAGGGCTTGCCCATGTCACTGCACATATACAGCCACTTTTGATGATGGCCAGTACCAGCTTCTAACTGGTTAGAAATACCACCATTCCTAACACCAATGCACTACAGAGGGGAACCTACTGGCTGCCGAAGAGGGAGAAGTCACCTTCCGTAGTAGTTCTGGAATACTGAGTCCTGTGAAAGCAGCTGGATTGGAGGTTGGCCAGGTATGGTCCAGGCAAATCTGGACCCCATCTGCACGAAGGCTTACTGGAAGTGATGTTCACTTATTTACAGACTATCACCACTTTCTACTACAATGGCAGTTCAGTAGATGTGGCAACCTCAAGATACCCACACAAAAACATGGATAATAATGTTCATAGCAGCAGTTTTCAATAGCAAAAACAAACAAAAAATAAAAACAAAAACAAAAAAACAATCCTTTAACGGTGAGCAGAATGTATTAAGTCTGCTTAGTGGAGCGGTACTTTTCCAGAAAGGTACGCCATTGGCATATCATGAAAACACACTAAGAAGCTAGACTCAAAAGCTAGATATTGCAGGAATCTATTTATGTGAAATGTGACTGGGCAAATTCTGAGACACAAAGCATTAGTGGGCTGGGGAGATGGCTCGGTTGGTAAAGTGCTGCCACACTAGCATGAGGACCTGAGCTCAATTCCCCAGGATCCACATTCTAAAACCCAGGTGAAGGAGCTGGAGAGTAAGCTCTGCACTTAAGAACACTGGTGCTCTTCCAGAGGACTTGGGTTCAACTCCAAGACCTATTTGGTCACAACTGTCTGTGACTCCAGTTCCAGGGGATCCAATATGTATGTACTAAAGGCACAATACATACATATATTATGCAGACATGCATATCTCCAAAGCATCCATATTTATAACTTTTTAAAAATTTTAATGAATTAGGAAAAAAAAACAAAAAACAAAAGATGCAGTGGGAAAGCCAGGTGGTGGTGGCGCACGCCTTTAATCCCAGCACTCGGGAGGCAGAGGCAGGCGGATTTCTGAGTTCAAGGTCAGCCTGGTCTACAGAGTGAGTTCCAGGACAGCCAGGGCTACACAGAGAAACCCAGTCTCAAAAAAAAAAAAAAAAAAAAAAAAAAAAAAAGCAATGGGACATGGCAGAGGGGAGGCGGGGATAGGCAGCAACTCGCTAATCACCCAGTCCAACCAAGTCAGCAAACTCCAGGCTCTGTGAGATGGTCTGAGTTAAGAAGTGATGGAGGCACCCGGTGTCAGCCTCTATGAGCCACATTTGGGCACATGCATGTGATTAGTGTTTTCTAGAGGCTGAAAAGGCAACGGGAATTGACTGCAAATAGCTACAGGGTTTCCCTCAAGGGGGACATAAACGTTGCTGTTTGCACAAACGTGTACCTGAGATACACTAAAACCCTGAGCTGTGCACCAGCAGAGTTCAGTGTGCATCCCACTTGTCCTAGCATCCTTGTGACTTCAGGTCTGTTTCTGTTCGTGGGCCTTCTCTGTGTGTGTACACAAATGTATGGGGAAGGAAAGGGCTGGTGTAACGTGTGTGAGAACGAACTCGAGTTCCCTCAGAATCCTGCCTCTTCTGACTTTATTAGGCAGATTATCTTCAGTTATCTTTCCAATTCAAAGCATTTTGATAGAAGCCACTGGACCCTCAGAGCCACACTGCAGAAGAGGCATATTCTTCACGCACAGGTGGTTCAGAAAAGCCAAACAACTTGCCCAGATGCAGTGGGCAGGGGCTGGTGCCTTTTACACATTCTCCCCACAGCACTGTTTCTGAATGTTGGGCCTCTCTAAAAAGCCCAAAACTCAGATAGGCAGGTGTCACAAGCAGGAACCGGGCAATACCAGTCCTCTTCAGCCTCACAGGCCTATCAACACAGCAGTCATCCAATGATGTGTGTATTGGTGTGGACACTAAGTTCACACCCATCAGACACAGGCACACCTAACCTTCAGTGAAGAGGATGTCTTTAATTCAGGGGAGACCTAAGAGATCAGAATTAGGGGCGTGGCCTCTCTCCCCTAAGACAGAGGCCTTACAAAGAGGGCAGCTCAACCCTTGGAGAGGGATAGCTGTGGGAAACACCTTATCCTTCCTGCCCTTGGTCAAGCAGAGAAACTGAAGCCCACCAGTGAAGTTAGCGTTCATTACCCAATGTAGGGCTAGGTCTAAACCTTAAGATGTACCAGTGAGAACCGCACCATTCCTGCTTCAAGCTGGAGCTTTAGCAGTGCTAACAGCTGAGCGGGTTTAGGACAATTCGGCTTGTTCATCCCCAAATCATTTGACTAATGACTGCTCTTAAGGGAGAAATCAAGCAATGTGAAAGCAATGTTCTAAAAATGAAATGCACCTTCTTTCTTTCTCAGAGCTGGCAAGCAAGATGGCCTACACCTTGCTATCTATCATCCCCATGAGTCTCCCAAAAGGCCAGGTGACCCCCATCAAGGCGGCTGCCTAGACTGGCGGATGCTGCTTCCATCTGGCCAGGAAATATTTTTCTAGCGTTTGCTGCAGATGGGCACAGCTAGGCTTCAAGATAAAAGCAGTGGGGAACGTGGGCAGAAGTAAGCGAGGCAAGTTGGCATAACTATGCAGAATGAAAGGGGTCAAGGCAGTGGTGGAGGGAAGACGCACCACTCTGCATGATGTCCAGGTGTCTGGTATTTGAGCAAAGGCTACAATAGCTACTGTACCTTGGGCCTAGGGTAGAGGTCACTAGCAGGGACAGGGAGACTGCCAGCCACACTATGGACACCTCCTATCCACTGTTACATTGCTAGTCTCTACTGGTTACCCCACTCTCATTCCCAGTGCTCTTGTTCTCAGGGGGGAAGGGAGTACAGGGGGGACTGACACCCCCCAATACCCTTCTCAAAGGACTAGAGAAGGCCCCATGACTGAAACACAGTCATCCCACCCGGCCACAGCTTTGAGTGCCCGTTTCTTCTGCGAGAATTTCAGTTCCTGTCTTTCTTCCACAGTCCTATGACCCTGTTTATCATTCCCTTCCAGGGCTCTCCACAAGGTGGCCTCCAGGAAGTCCTAAAGAGTAAGACTAGACTGGACTGTTCAGAAATGTGTTGTTCCAGGAGACATCTGGAGCAGAAATAGCTAACTTCGGTCCTTCAGTCCCCCTCATTTCTGCTAAAACTTGAACTGAGCCTTTGTCCTGAAACACCCAAGACTCCAGCTCTCTCAATCACTAACCAGCAAAGGCAGCAGCAAGGCAGGCTCTGCAGTCCCTTAATTAATCCTTTGGTACCTCACAGTTCCACAGTCTTCCCCAAAAGACTCACCCACCCAATTTCATACCTGAAGCCCCACCTACCTCCTATACTCATTGAAAGCACAGCTCTACCTCACCCTATGAAACACAGACCTAGCCCACCCACCGGTGGCACTAACAGCATCAGGCCCACCCACCCATCGCCCCCAAAGAAACCCCAACAGCTCAGAAGTGCATCAATCGACCTTTAATGTCCAAAAGAGGCGTGGATGCAGAGCATAGATGTGGCAGGGTCTCAGTCCCTGCACCAGAAATGAGAGATGAACAAAAACGAGACACTTCCAACTGGCCAGAGTCTGGGAGGGCAGGGAAACACAGATCTGGACATTCATAAGAAAAATAAAACCTAAAATCAAACATTCAATCCTGTACCCAATAACGGTTTGAACAGGGAACTCAGTCCCCACCAGTTCCCACCCTCCCCTGCCAGCACTGAAGAAAAACAAAAGCTCAACACACAGGAAGGGCTTAGGAGGAAGGGGCATTCTCCTGCCTCCCCCCGACCCCCAAGAATGGGCTGGGGAAAAAAAAATAGCTAGATTTCCCCACCCCTTACAGTGTCAACCCTATGCGAGTTCTGAATGTGATTCATAAGAATCAGCAGCTCAATTGGCAATGACAACCCCCACCCACCCCAATCATGTCACCGACAGACAAGGTTTCCCTTGCACTCTTCTCTGGAATCTCCTCCCAATCACAGCCTTCTCCACCTCCTGCCTCCCAGAGGTCATTGCTATACTTCAGACCTGTTCCAGGAGCCCTCCACCCCACTTCCATTCTCCACCTCCTGCCTCCCAGAGGTCATTGCTATACTTCAGACCTGTTCCAAGGAGCTCTCCACCCCATCACTTCCATTCTCACTTCCCACTAGAGACCAGTCACCTGGTCCCAGATCCAACTCCAGGAAAGATGTTAGTATGGCCATCCTGTTCTGGGTGACCTTCCAAAACCTTTCCCAGGGAACAGACAGCCACAAGGCAAAGCAGTGTCCAAGCAAGATGAACTAAGGGGAGGGGGATGGTTTGATACCAACCTGTTCTCACCCTCACAACAGGGAACATAAAAGCCCACTTAGAACTAACTGCCCTCTACTTCCCATACACCCTAGAGATTCCACTTATCCTGCCCCTTCCCACCCTTCTACCCCAAACCCACCCCCACACACGCACACAGACAAACACAAACGTACACAAAGAAGAACTGACGGGCATTGATTTGGTTTGATTGCTAAGACCTAACTAAGGAACTACAGTCACCAGAAATTCCCTTGCCAGCCAACAATAGGGGCTGCTCTAAGAGAACGAAGGAATGAGAAAAAACGAGGGCTAAGCAGGGAGCAGACAGAATGTAAAGGGGAAGTCAGGCTAACCCTACTCCCAGCATCCTCCCAACACGACTTCTGGCTGGAAGAATATGAGAAGATGACCCACAAAGACACAGCCCTTACTTAAAATCCTGACAGACGGCAAGACGAGTCTGCTCCCCATTCCCACACCACAAACACACCTTAGGGCCCCTTAGAGACTGCACACCCACCCCTGCCCCAAGCCATAGTCACAGTTCTGTGGAATATTCTCCCTGGTACTAGAGCCACCCCCCCCCCACCTTCCTGCCCCTCTCCTTGCCAATCCTAACCCTGTCCTCACAGCCTCCCCGGCCTCCTACAGCAGCACCCACCACCCAAGAGGCACCTGCAGCTTAACTTCCACCTCAGACCTATTTCTATTCCTCGGCCCTCCTAGTCCTTAGGGCTTCGAGGAGGGCCTTTTATTTTTATCTAGGGAGAGAAGAGAAAAGGAGGGGTGGGAGAGATTTCCTAGTGCAGTACAACCAAAAAAATAATGTTAACGTCTTAAAAACAAACGCAAAGCAGCCTTCTTCCCCAGGCAACTAAACAGAAAGGAGTTTGGTTTTTGTTTACTGCGACACACACATGAAATCGAGTACACAGTCCATGCAGTAGCACAGCCATTGGAGAGGACTTCCTGATGCTGGCCCCAGTGCAACAGTCCCAGCAACGCCGCCTGCTTGCCATCGCTGCCGCCGCCACGGACACCTTCGCCTCGGCCACCTAGCCCGACTTGAAGAGGAGGATTGCAACTTGACCCAAGTAAAAATAGATGAAGTGCTTTGTCTCGTGTGTGACGTAGCTGCCAAAATTCCGGCCCACGATACAATGCCAGGTAGGGTTATATTTCTTGTCAAATTCCTAAAAAAGAATAAAAGGGAGAAAGAAAAAAAAGTAGTTAGGGTTACTGAAGTGGCAGAATGGAGTCGCTCGCAGCATCCCAGCACACACATTTAGTTGTTCCCACCTACCTTGCCCAGTAACCCAGCCCAGCACCCCAGACCAGGACCTCAGCCCAGGTCCTCAGCACTCTCCCCTCAGAAGCTCAGGTCCTAAGGCTGGCAACGGCACTTCGGCCCTCATCAATAATGGACCACCACAAAGGCTCCATTGTTCCTCTCTGCCAAGCCTCTAGCACTCTACACCCTGACCATCTCTCCATCCTCTTGTTACTCCACTCCCAAACCTGCCCACCCTCTAATTCAAGATAATCAGAAAAACCAGGATGTCATAAGCACAGTAATCAGGGCCTGGCCACCACTGCCTCCCGTTCCTAAAGTGACATTCCGAGCAGGACCAAATGGGGGCTAACTGCTGAAGCACCAATCCCCTCACTCTACAAAGCCAAGCAGCCCTGGGAGCCATCAGACAGTTCCTAGCACACAGCGGCTCAGCCTATATAGCACAGGTCTAGATGTATCCTTCAGACTGCCAGCCTAGTAGGAGAAACTGGAGCCCCCACTAGGCACATCTTACTGCTAGGTAGACTGCCACAACACTCCTACACATCCTCTACAATGGCCTAAGACTGGGCCTTTGACTGTAGTGTAACATGGGTGCTGGGAGCTGGAGGTGAGATAGCTGAGAGCTGGTAAGAACACTGGCTTCTCTCACACCCACACAGTGGCTCACAGCCTCCTTGTAACTCCTATTCTGAAGGATCTGATGCCCTCTTAAGACCTCCACAGGGACCAAACACACACATGACAAACCGACATACATGGAGGCAAAACATTCATACAAGAAAATATAGACATGATGTAGTTAAAAAAAGACAAACCACGAGGTCTAAACTGGAACCCAGGGCCCAGGCTCAGCTGCTTCTTCAGGGTTAACCATTTCCACACAGGCATTCATCTAGGATTTCTCTTTTTAACGTTTACATCTATTTATTTGGGAGTAGTGAGTGTGCCACAGCACACATGTGGAAATCAGAGGACAACTTGCAGGAGTCCAGTCTCTCCTTCCACCACATGGGTACCAGGGCTTAAACTCAGGTGTCAGGCTTGGCAGCCACTAATACATCTCACCAGCCCCATTTAGAAATTCCTCAATAACTGAACTCTAAATATTAAACCATTTTTACAAAAACTACAGTCCCCTCTCTACATCTGAGTTCTACATCCATACATATATGTATATTCAACCAACCACAGGTTTAAAATATTCAGGAAAAAATTACACCTGTATTGAACATGTACAGATTTTCTTTATCATTTCCTACAGAAATCAAGGAACTGACTATTCAAAGCTGATTCTTTTAAAATGCTGGGAAGGGGCGGTTGGAGTTGACTCAGCAGTTAAGAGCACCTGCTGCTCCTCCATGGGTCTGGGTCCCATTCCCAGCACCCATAGGGCAGCTCATAACCATCTGTAACTCCAGTCCCAGGGGTGCTGATGGCTTCTAGCCTCTTTGGGTACCAGGCATGCACTATAGAGACATAAGCACATTACCCATACACATAAGATTAATTTAAAAAAAGAGAGAGAAGCCAAGCGTGGTGGCACACACCTTTAATCCCAGCACTCAGGAGGCAGAGGTAGGAGGATTTCTGAGTTCGAGGCCAGCCTGGTCTACAGAGTGAGTTCCAGGACAGCCAGGGCTACACAGAGAAACCCTGTCTCCAAAAACCAAAAAAAGAGAGAGAGAGAACATAAGGGGAGTAGAATATGTTGCAAAATATGCAGAACCTAAGCCCCTTTTTAGGGAAAAGAAAACGTTCCATCTCACGAGGATTATAAAGGACACACCACTGTAAATGAAGAAGTTCCCTGAAAATCTGTCCGGGATCATATAGTATTCACTCAAATGCTCTTAATCTTAATCTTGAACACTGAACAGTTCTCAACTGGGCTAGTAATATTTGTTCTGCAGTTCCTCTGCATAGCCTTCGCCTTCTCCTTCCCCATGCTTTGTAGTGACATAACTAGCTGTACAACTAACACAGCTGCACTACAGCCTCATCAAGATCATTCGGGAGATTGCTTTGGGAGCTCAGAATTACCCTATAATTCAGCTGCTTCACATGTCTGCAGGCTTTCTCAGAAGGGGCGACACCTGCTTTCTCAGCAAGTGTCTGCCCTGACCCCACCCCCACCCCATCCACTGTCCCCAGCCTATGCGGCTCAGCTGTCAATCCTCAGGCTCCCGGCTTACCTTCTTGATATAGGCAGCAATGTCCTTCTCTATGTTGTACTTCTCCATGGCCTGTGTGGCACAGTCAACGGCATCCTGTTGCATGTCCTCAGACATGTCTGCGTTCTTGATCACTGCCTTCCGGTCAGACATCGTGACACTGCAGTAGGAACACAAAAGTAAAGCAGGCGACGTCTCGTGTGAGCAGCAGCTTGAGCTATGGGTTGGGAGCTATAAGGTTAGCGGGGGATAGACATGGTGGGAGCACATGAACACAGACAAGAGAGAAGCTTAGGCTGGGTAAGGCGGCACTTGCCTTAAATCCCAGCACCCAGGAGGCAGAGGTAGTTGGATCTCTTAAGTTCAAGGCCAGACTGGTCTTCAAAGGAAGTTCCAGGTTAGCTAAGGCTACACAGTAAAACGTTTGTGAAAAAAGAAAAAAAAAAAAAAGCCACTTAGAAGCTTCTAGCAGAAATATGGTCCCTACCTCTTGGAAATACAGGACAAGAAAGAAAGAGGGAAAAGGAGATATGGATGTAAGATGTTGTGTTTTAATAGCCCATTTCATGGGCTCTGAACGAGAGTCGGCACGCCACCAAAAGCCGAAGAGACGTAACACTGCATCACCTAACTGCATCTTTCAGCAAGTTAATCCGTCTCTGTGTTTTTATGTCACCATCTGTAAAATGGGGCCCAAGCCTTATCCTAAGAATAAACCAGCAGCTCGCACCTGAAGAGATTCCGCACACGACTGACTGACTATTATCTACTACTGGTCTCACAGCAGAAACCCTGCTAGAAATCAGTACCCCTGACTTCTGGTCCTGACTCTGAGCCTTTGTGGTCTCAACAAGGCATCTGGCCTTTCTGTATCGATTACTTCCATTTTAGAAATGAGGTCAGCTCTCAACTGGAGGTTGTTTAAGAATTAACTAGGGTTACATGAGAGCATCTGCAAATAAGGAGAGTCTATGCAAGGAAGCTGGCTGTCCATCAGCCAGACTCAACCACCACCTGTTTTTATGAATCAAAGTTTTATAGGAACATGTTACAATAAGAGTTCTAGAGATTGTTCTGACCATAAATCCTAAAATACTCACTGTCCCCTCACAGAAAAAAGGCCAACTCCACTCTGATAAAAATAAAAGGGGCTTCACATACATGGCCTGCTGCCAAAGAGGTAATAATGTCCTCTTAAATGTTGGGGGTGATGTTACCTCAAACCAGAGAGGCAGCCCCATGTCACCACACCCAATCCTGCTCCCTCACTCTCCTCACAACAATGTTCAGTCTTTAAAGTACAATACAATTTCTGAATTCTGGCCTTTAGTCACAGCCCCAACAATGATTGTCAGTTCTCTTGAATTTTTGCTTCTTCATGTAAAAATTATTTTTATTCATTCAAAAAGCACTAATGATGTGTACATTTGGAGAAATATTACCCGACAGGAGTGCTGAGAACTTTCCCTTAAATATAAAAACAGGGCCAGGTGTGGTGATTCTCACCTGAAATTCTAGCACTTGGGAGGTAGAGGCAGGAAGGAAGATCAGGCATTTAAAGCCAACCTCAGCTACAATAAGACCATGTTTCAAACAATCAAAACAGAGGAGATGGAGGAGGTCCACAACACTGACCTAAGACTAAGAAAGAGCTTAATATTTTTATAGCCTTATTTCATAGCCATGCTTCCTGGGCTGTGGCATTCACCGTACAGCAATCAACCAGACTTCGGAGACTGACCCCCACACGGACCCTTCTGCAGCCTACAGTCATGTGAGCTACCTTACATCCAAAGAAACAAGCTACAGAAACCCACCCCTGCCCGCTCTCATCACTCACGGCAGTACTGATCCCCCTCACCTCAGCTCCAAAAGCAACACTGGTTGTCCCCAGCCCAATGGGGACGGACGGGTTTCTGACTGCTCAAGGCAAGACTGCTGGGATCATTCCAAGCTGCTCCTTATCTATGTGCACACTACCCACGGAGTCCGTCTAACACACACAATGTATTTGTGACAACTTCCAGGCCAGGCACCTTGGTCTGACACTGTCAAATGAAGCAAAGCTTCTTCCACGGAAGCGACACTGGCCAGTGTTTAGCTAAGATGCCCCCTACCCCAGAGAAAATATGGAGCCAAGGAGTCTGTGGTGTTGAAGGAAAGGTCGAGTGATGCCTATTCAAGGCCAACTAGCTCTGTGACCTTGGGCAGCCAATCATGTTTAAAAAATAATGGCTGAAATGAGAGAAAAGGAACAACCTCCACGAGGCTTGGGAAGAGAAAAAGGCTGATGTGATGAGACCTTTCTAGAAGAAAAAAAAAAAAAAAACAATGTCACCTGGTGGCCTATTCCAGGTTCCCACTCAGAAGGGGGCAGTGTTTACAAATCCAGAGGTTGGGGGTGGAGCCTGGCTACAGACAACGAAGTATGAAACTGGCACCATTTTGCCAAAAAAGCTCACCTGCTTCACCGCCTCCTCCCCAAAGTCCGAAGGATCAACTTTGTCACAGTAATTAAAAGCTATCTTACTCTCTAACAGAGAGAGCCTACGATTACATAATGCTGGTCTTGTGACTACAATGCCACGATTCTTCACCCTTGGCCCCTCAGGCGTCGCAGAAAGGTGAGGCCCAGCCCTGGCAACCCCTATCCAAGGTACCAGTGAGAAAAGGCTAGGGAGCCAGACGCCCAGCGATCCTTTCCTAGGGAGGTGGGGGGAGGGGGCGGAGCTGGGCCTCCAGATAAAAGGATGGCCAAAGGGCCCCAAGCCAGCTTCCTGAGTCACGAGCCAGGAGCTCCTGTGAAAAACGCAAAAGGAGCATTCCAGGACAGTTCTCAACCTCTGTCCCTGGTCTTGCGACAAAAAAGAAAAAAAAGGGGGGGGGGGGCTAAGCCTCCAAATGACACGGACCGCCCTGCACCATTCTTTAACACGTACAAACGTTATTGCCTCGTTTCGGATTTCCAAAGGGACCGTAACCCCTCGTCCCAAAACACCGCCCCCACCATCTTTTCCTCTAGCGGGCAGGGACCCCCGAAGGGCAGCACCTGGGAAATGAGAAAGCATCCACCTCCCCGCCGCCCTCCGGATCCGCAGGCCGCAAGCCGGTCCTCCGCCCTCCCCCGCCAGGCCTGGAGAGGCGCCGGAGTGACCGGGCGACCTCGCTGCAGGAAGGACGCCCCGAAGGGTGGCGGCGGGAGGAGCCGCGTCGAGCCCGAACCCGCACTGGCTGCCCGCGCTCCCCGGACCGGAGAGGCCTCCGTGCACCACGGCTGGCTCCCCTCCCCGGGGCTGCGGGGCCTCCAGCCAGGGCACGAGGGTCTCCAGAGCCTGGGCCGAGTCGAGCGAGGGCTGCCCCCCGGGGCCCCCGCTCACCGTCACGCAGGCGAGTCCGCACAGGCCCCTGGGGAGCAGCGCTGGGCTGAAGCAAAGCGCGAGCAGGGGCGGTGTCCCCTGGGCTCGTCCTGCAGCAGCAGCCGCTGCCGCCGCGGTATCCCCCTGCTCCCGCAGCCCCGGGGCCGAGCGCTCGCACTGCTGGTCGCCCTCCGAGCTTCCCCGGACGCCCGCGCTCCGCCTCGTGCCACCCGGCCGACCGCCTGTCTCGGCTGATACCTCGCCGTCCGCTCCGCTCCGCCGCTGAGCGCGGCCGACGCGCGGCCCTGAAATAGAGCCCCGCCCCCGCCCCCCTGCCGCGCGCGCCGCCGTCCGCGCTCCCCATTGGCTGCGCCCGCCCGGCCCCGCACTGCGGGCTTCTCCCCGCGCCGCTCTCGCTCCACATCTTGTTTCGTCCCACAATGCCTCGGGGCGGAGGAGGGGGTGGGGAAGGGAGCTGGAGAAGGTGGGGGGAGGGAGCCGTGGCCTTAGGAGGAGAAAGGAGGACGCATACCCTGTCTGCCCAGGCCGGGAGAGGCCTGACTCGGGAGGAATACATTCCGCCCAGAAAGGAAAAGGGAGAGAGGCGTGGAGAGTCCAGTGCCAAGGAAAAAAGAATGGAGGGATGGAGATTTCAGACTCAGGAGAGAAGGGTCCCAACTTTGGAAAGAGGCAGGATAGGGTATTAGAAATCACCAGGGACAGAGGAAAATTCATTTCCCTAGGCTGGCGACACTTGAGAGAACTGTCAAGCCCCATGGTGAAATAAAGGCAACAGTCCTCAAGAACCCCCCCACCCCCCGCGCCCCTGCTTTCACATTCACTTTTGCTTCTAACTCAACCTTTGTTCACGAATCTTGAGACCTTTCTGCCTATCCATAGCTGGAACCCAAAGTACACTATCATCAAAAATACCGGAGGTACAGCCTCTACAGTTCGGGTATGGCCTTTGGGGGATAGAGGTGCGAAACATTTCTCGGGGACTCCTGTATGAGCTGTGAGGTATGTTTTAAAAAACGACTTCACACATAGCCCTCAAATATAGACAACACACTGGGGGGGTGGTGTCACACTCCTTTAATCTCAGCACTTGGAAGACTGAGGCAGGCAGATCTCTGAGACAGCAGCCTGGTCTACAGAGTGAGTTCCAGGACAGCCAGGGCTACACAGAGAAACCCTGTCTCAACAAGACAAAAAACAAAGTGTAGACAAACACAGATTCAGACCCCTTGCCAGGTCAGCTCCTTTAGACCACACATGGATGGCAGCCTTTAAAGTTCAGGAAGCAAACATTGGTGTGTGTGTGTGTGTGTGTGTGTGTGTGGTGTTACAGAAAAAACATCGGGATTTTTCTTCCTAAGCTTTCATTCACAAAGGGGCTATCTAAAATCTTCAGTGGGAGGTCAAATATTCTGGCCTCGGTGGACGTTAGGAAATTGCCTAGCATAGCTCCTGTGTTCACCTCTTTCTCTCCCCTCACCTAAACCATGAGAAGTCAGACTAGTCCTGGCCTTAGCCTGCCCTGTTTGGCAGTATCATAATTTAGTGTTCATTATGTGTCCAGGACAACTTGGAAAACTGTCCCCTCAGGCTTCTCCATTCCATAGCTCTGTCTTTTTCCAGTAAGGGACTCAGCCAAGCTAGGCCTGGGGTATCCCTTCATCCAGGGGGTATTCTGATGTCAGCCTGTGTTAATGAATGAGGGGTGGGGCACATGTGGGGAGGGGTGAGAGGACAGACTGTAGAGTTCTTGTGGAGAAAACTCTTAGGAAGTTCTTGGAGAAAGAGCTAATATCCTCTTTCCCCAGCCTTCATTAGCTTCTAAGATCTGAAGGTCACAACTACGATATAAGATTGTATACAAGATGTCCATTGCCCAAGGTCATCTAACGGAGGGAACAAGTGGAAGCACACACTCTACTTGCTTCCTTCCTGATGTGTCTTGATACAAGCCAACACTCAAATGATCTTTTTCAAGGGCACACAACAGTGACTATGAATTTTTATGTCTCTACTGTGTTCTCCCTACTCCTCTTGCCCAGAGTAGATGAGAGATAGAATATTCCCAGTGTGGAATATAATGGGATAAGAATTAGGAGATAAAACTCTCAGATAACAAAAGATAGACTAAGACTTAAGGCTCTTCAGAAATTTGGGTATTAGAGTGGTGTGTGTGTGTGTGTGTGTGTGTGTGTGTGTGTGTGTGTGTGTGTAAGTTTGAGACTGGGGCTGTAACTCGATGGAAGAGTGCATGCTTGCCCAGCATGCTCCAGGCCCTGAGTTTGAACCCCAAACACTATGGCTCATGTCTAAATAACAGTTAACCTTTATGAAGCCCTTACTCTGTACCAGGTACTAACTGCTTCCAGTGTAATGCATTCTATTCCACCACACTAAACTGTTTTGAAGTGAATGTATTACTGTCCCCCTCTGGATGAGTAGTTGTTAGTGTAGTTCAGGGGCTTGCCTAAAGTCACCCAGCTTTGTCATCTGCAACATTCAAACCCAGCTTGTTCCAAGTGCTTACCACCTTAGCCGTTAGACTTCGGTGTTACCTAACAGTAACATAAAAGTATAGAGGGACTTGGCTCTCTGCCTAAATCATAACAGCATTTCCTAAACTTACTAACTGTAGTCCTTTTTAAAATATATTTTTCCTATGTTGTCTCTTTATTATTTCGTGTATGTTTTGCCTTGGTCCCCATGGATGTCGGATTCCTGGAAGTGGAGTTAGATATGGTTGAAGATACCATGTGGGTGCTGGGAATTGAACCAAGTTCCTCTAAAAGAGCAGCCAGTGCTCTTAGCTCTCCAGCTCCCTCCTTTTTTAAAGACAAAGTCTCACTATGTAGCTCTGGCTGTCCTGGAACTCACTATGTAGACCAGGCTGGCCTCAAACTCATATGATCTCTCTGCCTCTGCCTCCCAAGTGCTAGGTTTAAAGGTGTTCAACACTATGCCCAGCTCCAAGGTCCTTTTTTAATCCAAACATTAATATATCCAGGAGCAGAGTTTACGAAACTTGTCCTATACTAATTAATACTATTTATGCAAAATACTTACTACCTAAGACGACTACTATGCAGCATTGTAACTATGATACTTAATGGCTTTGCCTAACTTGGTGGGTGTCTATTTGACAGAGCCGTTTGAAACTGCTTAGTTTCCTTGGCTATCAGTCATGATTTCTGATTTAAAACAGAAGGGGTTGATTTTGTCTTGTTTGTGGGCTTCTTACCCTCTGCCTGTTTTGATTTCAGGGCTCCTGATATCATCCTCAACTTACAAGTTTCACCCTATTGCTTTTAACTATGGCCTGGGCCCTGGCCACTCTTCCCATCCCCAGATTTCTCCACACAGGCCCTTCAGACACACACACACACACACACACACACACACAGAGATACACACACAGACACACACACAGGCACACACACAGACACACTCACAGACACACACACACACATACACACACACATACACAGAGACACACACCCCCTGATGGTTAGCAGCATAGTTCCAGGAATGGGTGCCTTTGATTCTAAATTCTTCCACAACTCAAAAGCTGTGCAATGTGCAAATCTGGCCAAGCTATTCAAATCACAAACTCTCATTTCCCTCAACTATAAGTTGAGAACAATATCTGCTTTATAGAGGTACAGGAAAAAAAAGGAAAAAAAAAAAAAAAAACACATGAAAACTCTTGGCTCAAGGGCCTGGTCCAGCCCTGTAGCTAAGGAGTAAACTCTAGCCACCATCATCTTTCCCTTCCCCGGAGTTCTTATCTCTGCTTTAAGCCCCATACACAAGCCAGAGACCAAGGATCCCCCCCTGGATTTGTGTCTCCCTCTCACACCCGCCACGGAGTCATCCCTGCTCCCTGCCTGTTTTTCCAGTCATTTCAAATGCTTCATATCCAGCCTGCTATTCATCATCTCTTGGTTCCTTGGTCACTGTTGGCTCTTTCACTTCAGGCTTAGTGTTTCTCAACTGTCCTAATGCTGTGATACTTTAAGATAGTTCCTCAGGCTCGCCAACCATAAGAGTTTTGGTAGCAGTAATTTTGCTAGCTGTGAACCGTAATGTAAATGTCTGATATGCAACCCCTGTAAAGAGGATGTTTGACTCCCAAAGGTCTGCTCTACATCACAAATCCATTAACAATGCAGACTAAAGACTTTGCCCTTCTCCACAGCATGCACCCCTCTTCTACACACACTCCTCTGTTTGCCAGGTCCCTCCACACTTCCTCCACATCGCTGCCTGCGGCTCCTCTAACACCTCAGCTGACTGCATCTCCCACACGCAGATTCCACACCTTTGTTCCAGTGGTTCTTGTCCCCCTTGAGACTTGTCACCTCCCTTCCCGGCTCACTCACTCTTACATCTGAGACGCTTTTCCTGGCTCTCGCTGGGGATTGCGTACCTGCTCCATGCTTTGTAACTTCCAGGCCTGGTCACTAATCATTCTTTATTAAACTTGTCAATAGTAAGTAGGTTTGTCTGTCATTTCTTGCTGACAAGGACCACATGTGATTTCTGTATACGCTGACGGACCTAACCCAGTTCCTGAAACAAGGAGAAATTTTCCTACGTATTGGGTAACCTAAGCAAGCCCATCAGTGGCTGAAAAAGCACAACTGGACGAACCTTCCTTCTCTTCCAGGCAGCCAGGCTCCTCTGTTTCTCTCCCCAGAACCAGCAATGCACTGTTTACACGGGGCTCTCCCTGCCCAGAACAAACTGCCAACTAAGAAAAATCACTGTCAGTGCTGGGGAAGGTCCAGCCTTGGTTTCTAAATTGACTCCCTCCTCACTTTCTGCTGAGTGTTTGGCTGGGATCCTTAGATAAACATCAGCTGACTGGGTTGCCTACAGGGAGGAGTCCACAGGCTATGGAGGTACCAGAAGTCGTTTTGCCAAGGCCTTTATCAGGTGAGTTACTTCAATGGCTACAGGAAATTGGAGAAGGGTTAGCCTGGGCTATACAGTGACTTCTGGCCCAAATTGTGCTACAACATGAAACTGTGTCTCAGAAAGGGAGATAGGGGAGGAGAAAGGGGAGGGGAGAGGAGGGTGGAGAGAGAAAGAGAGAGAGAATATTAATCATGTATAAGGGAGATTCTGTCCTTATGGTCATAAAAACATACATACTTTCCCATCCTCAGTCTTAGAGTACAATAAAAATAATGATATTAGCTCATAGGGAGACTCCAGGGCCTCACACATACCAAGCAAGTTCTCTGCCACTTAGTAGTATCCCCAGACAGGCCTGCCTCCTTCCCTTTTTTTGAAATTGTTTTTTCTGACTTGGGCATCAACCTCAAGGCCTTGCCCATGCTAAGGAAGAAATCTACCACTCAGCCCACTCTTCCTTTCTTCTTTTGAGAGTAATTTTGAAAAACATAAAACCAAAAAAAAAAAAAAAAACAACCAACCAGAACATAAGTATTTTAACTCACCCGGCATACAAAAATGCAAGCCAGCAAAGAACTTTATGGGGAATCTTCACTAGGAAAATGAAGGCCAAGTTTACATTTCACCCCATGGTAGTCCTACTTTTCCCACATCGCTTATGTGTGAGCACACACTGCCTTGTTCAGAAGGTAAGTAGTGTTTTGTCAATTTCATACAAACTAGAATTACCCGAGAAGAGAGAACTTAATTAAGGAATCGCTTCCATCAGATTGGCCTATGGGCACATTGGTAGGTTATTTTCTTTTTTCTTTTATGGTTTTTCAAGACAGGGTTTTTCTGTATAGCCCTGGCTGTCCTAGAACTCACTCTGGAGACCAGGCTGGCCTCCAACTCAGAAATCGGCCTGCCTCTGCCTCCCCAAGTGCTGGAATCAAAGGTGTGTGCCACCACCGCCCAGCTTCATTTTCTTGATTAATGATTGATGTGGGAAGGCCTAGCCCACTGTGGGCAGGGCCACCCCTGGGCAGGAGGCCCTGAATGGATAGGGAAAGCCAGTTGAGCAAGCCATGGGGAGCAAGAAAGAAAGCAGTGTTCCTCCCTCGATGGACTGTTCCTGCCTTGAAGTCCTGCCCCGATTCCTTAGTGAGGAACTAGTACCTAGAAGGAACATGAAATAAGCCTTTCCTCCCAAGGTTGCTTTGGGTCATGGTATTTTTCACAGCTGTAGAAACCTAATATACAAACAAGGAGTCATTCTTGCCTTTCACCATACAGTGCCTGGAGATTAAACTCCGGAGTTCTGGTGGCAACAGGGGCCTGTACCCACTGGGACATCTTGCCTGCCCAAATCTAACTTAAAAAAAAAAAAAAAAAAAAAAAAAAAAAAAAAAAGGTCTTGGGCTGGTGAGATGGCTCAGTGGGTAAGAGCACCTGACTGCTCTTCCGAAGGTCTGAAGTTCAAATCCCAGCAACCACATGGTGGCTCACAACCATCTCACAACCATCTGTAACGAGATCTGACTCCCTCTTCTGGAGTGTCTGAAGACAGCTACAGTGTACTTACATATAATAAATAAATAAATCTTTTAAAAAAAAGTCTTAAAGATGCATAGCATGCATAGCTCAGTGATATGTGAGTGTGTAAGTGTGTATGTATACATATACATATATATTAATATAGCATCCTGGCACTGAGGTTGGCAGATCATAAGCCCAACCTGGTTTACATAGCAAGTTACAGGACAACCAAGGGCTACATAGGCTGGCTCAGAAGACATAATGACAACAAAAATCATTGCAGTTATTCTCCTGGTCCCTTCCAATCTTTGCCAATCTGCTTTTCACCTCTGGGGATTTGCCTGTTCCAGACAATTCATATGCATGGAGCGACACAGTGTGTTGGCTTTTACGACTAGTTTGCTAGCATGATGTCTGCAGGTTTACATGTCTCAGTTTAAGTCCCTGCTTTATTTTATGACCGTGATGTCACTGAACAAGTATACTGGGCTTTGCTTCCCTAATAGTTGATGGACATCTGGGTTTTTCCTCTTCTGGGCCTCAGACCAGAAATGCTAAGCAAGTAATCTATCACTTTTTCTACTTTTTAGCTCTTATAAATGAGGCTGCCAGAAAGATCTGTGTGGTTAAAGTCTTCACCTCCTTGGGTATGAAGTTCCCCTCTCTCTCGAAGTGGGCTTGCTGGGGTTTTGTGGCATCTTTATGCTAACCTTCCCAGGAAGAGCCAGGTTGTTTCCCAAGCAACTGCACTACCTTACACTGCTACATGCAGTGTATGAGGGTTCCAGCCTCCTGTGTCTCCATAAACTTATTATCTGATATCTGTTTGTTTTATTAATTTATTTTTGTTTTTGAGACAGGTCTCACTGTGTATCTCTGGCTGGCCTGAAATTCACTGTGTTCTGGAATTCACTAGACTACCTAGGAAGCCTTGAACTCAGAGATCTGCCTTCCAAATGCTGAGATAACCTGCCACATATTTATGTATGTACATATATACATATATTTGCTTATTTAGAGATAGGGCCATGTGTAATCCAGGCTAGTCTCAAACTCACTACGTGGGCAAGGATAACTGAATTTCTCATCCTCCTGCCTCTATTTCCCAAGTGTTGGGATTACAGCCATGTACCACTCTCCCCATTTTTATTATTGGACTTCCAAAAAAGTGTGTGTTGTGAGTGTGTGTGAGTGTGTGTGCATGTGTGTATGTGTGTGTGTTAAGGGAGTCAGGTCTCTCCTTTCACCATGTGGGATCTAGGATCAGTTTCATTAGGCTTATGTGTGCTTGGCCATCTTGCTGGCCACATTGTGGGACTTCTTGATTATAGACAGTGTGGTGGCTGTGAAGTTGAAGCTCATGGTGGTTTTCACTGGCATTTCTTCGATAGCTAATAATGTTTGCCATCTTTTCTCATGTGTTCGCTGACTGTGTATCTCATTTGGGAGAGTGCCCATTCACATCCTTTATCCATTTTTCAGTTGGGCTATTAGCGTTTTAACTTGTTGAGATATGTGTGTTTTAGAATTATCTTTGTTACTTTAAGTTACGTGTCTCTGTGTGTGTGCTCAGGTGCACAGCAGAGCTGGAGTTACAGCGGGCTGTGAGATGCTTGATCTGGGTGCCAGGAATTGAACCTGAATCCTCCAGACGAGCAATACATGGGTTCAGCGCTGAGCTTCCTCTCCAGCCTCTGTATATTCTTTATACATTCGAAATACTAGGCCCTCAGAAGACCCATGGTTTACAAATATTTTCTCCGTTTCTGTGGGTTTTATTTTCAGTTTCTTGATGGTCCTTTGAAGCACAAAAGTTTAAATTTAGCCGGGCGGTGGTAGCGCACGCCTTTAATCCCAGCACTCGGAAGGCAGAGGCAGGCAGATTTCTGAGTTCGAGGCCAGCCTGGTCTACAGAGTGAGTTCCAGGACAGCCAGGGCTACAGAGAAACCCCCCCCCAAAAAAGTTTAAATTTTTGACAAAATACAATTTGTATTTTAATTCTCTGCTTGTGCTTTAGTATTATATCCAAAAAGCATTACTTGACCCCAAATTACAAAGACTTCCTCCTGTGTTTTCTTCTAAGAGTTTTAGCACTTTGTAGGTCAATGATCTGAATATTTTTAGATATTCAGATAGGGTATGAAGTCCTGTTGACCTGAAACACAGAGATCTGCCTTCCTCTCTACCTCCTGAACGCTGTGTTTAAAAATGTGCACCACCAAGTTGGGCATGGTGGCGCACGCCTTTAATTCCAGCACTTGGGAGGCAGAGGCAGGCAGATTTCTGAGTTCGAAATCTGCACAGAGAAACCCTGTCTCGAAAAACAAAACAAAACAAAACAAAACAAAACAAAACAAAAAAAATGTGCACCACCATACCTGGCCTGAGTAAATTTCTGTATATATGTGAGGTAGGGGCCATATCATTGTTTTGGATGTAATGCCAGTTATCCTAGATGATTAGCTGAAAAGACTTACCACAGACTTGCTTTGAGACCCTTGTCAACAGTAACTTGACTAAAACAAAACCAACCAAACAAGCAAACAAAAACAAAAATGTAACCACTGGGCTGGAGAGATGGCTGGGCGGTTAAGAGCAATGACTGCTCTTACAGAGGTCCTGAGTTCAGTTCCTAGCAACCACACGGTGCTCACAGCCACCTGTGATGAGTCTGATGCCCAGTTCTGGCATGCAGGTGCACAAGCAGATAAAGTGCTCATAAACAAAAATAAATCTTTAAAAAATGAAACCAGTATAAATGTAAAAAAGTTTACTTATGGACTGTCATTTTTTTTGTTTGTTTTTGTTTTTGTTTTTGTTTTTTCGAGACAGGGTTTCTCTGTATAGCCCTGGCTGTCCTGGAACTCACTTTGTAGACCAGGCTAGCCTCGAACTCAGAAATCCGCCTGTCTCTGCCTCCCGAGTGCTGGAATTAAAGGCGTGCGCCACCACGCCTGGCTTGGACTGTCAATTTAACTTCAGAGCTCTAAATATTGACCCTTCTGCCAGGCCTGAACTGTTTCCATTACTGTAGTTACTACACAGTAAATGAACTCCTCCCGCTTTGCCTCTGTCAAGGTTTGGTCAAGCGAAGCAGAGCAGTCTTAGTCGTGCACACACTGGCTCTAGGGAGACTGAGACAGGAGGGTCATGAGTTCCATGCCAGCTTTAGCTACATAGAGAGTTCTAGACCAGCTTGGGCTACATGGAAAGACACTATTTCAAACACACAGACACGCACACACACACACCACTCACTGATCCATTCTGGGACTTGAGTTTATAATTTATCAATTTATATCAGAAACTCTAGTTGAGGAAGCTCAAGGGATAGCTCAAAGTTTAAGCTTTTTCCAGAGCTTACTGTTTTTCCAGAGGACCAACTCACAGCATCCACACCAGGCGGCTCACCACTGCCTAGAACTCCTCTCCCAGGGAAATCAGCCCCCTCTGGTCTCCAAGGGTACCTCAACCATATGGTGCACATAAACTCATGTGGGTACACACACATACCCATAAATAAAAACCTTTAAAACTCTAGTTGACATTGAAACTGGGAAGTACTACCAATTTGGCAAAATTAATCTTTCCAAGTTCTCAAGGTGGTTGGAGACATTCATCTGTATAACCAAGTTTAACACAGACCACACTGAGACTGGCAACCAGGAATAATAAGCAAAGGGCTCAGACGGAGGGCACAGAGTCAGGGCAACCAGTTTGCCTGAAGAACCACAGAGCAGAACTGACATTTGATATAAAGAGTGGGTGGGATTAAGGGGGAAAGGGACACTCTTCAGATAGAAGCCTGTGGACTCAACCAAACAATGGCAGGAAACCAGACACATTAGGAACAGCATTCGGAGGAAAGAAGCAGGTGAGAAAGGCGAAAGCCAGACCTCGGCAGGGTCCAAAGGATGAGTTGAGGAGTTAGGACCTAATCCTAGGGAATGCCAGGAAGATGGTGTCATGAACCTTCCTTAGGAGTTATAGCATCGATCTTGAAAGCACATCTAAAGGACTGCATATGGTAGGTTCGGCGCCTAACCAGTAGTGGAGACTAAGAGGCAGGTATAAAGAGAGTAGGCCATTGGGGATACCCTCTTGGAGGGAATATTTGGAAAGAGCATTGTTATCCTGGTTGGCTCTCTGCCTCTGTCTATTTCTCTCCCCTTCTTGACTGTGTGAGATACCACCATGATGTATCTGCCAAAGATGTACCTGTCAGAATGTACTAGGCTGGAGCAGATCCAAAGCAGCAGGACCAAGTGACTATGGACTGGTCTCTGAAACCATGAGCCAAAACCCAATCTTTTCCTTTCTTGTAAGGTGATTACTACAGGCATTTTGTCACAGCTTCAGAAAGCTAACCCAGTAGGGTCTGAGACAATAGAAACCTAAATTTGTTTTCTGGAGCTCTGTGATGCTCTCAGCCCCTATAGAAACCAGCAGAAGTGGCTGCCTTCTCACTCTTGGCCAGGGCCCAGTCTGGGCTTCTCCTCTCTAGGCTCTGTGACATGGGACTTCCCTGGCCTATTCCTACCTCTCTGATTACTCCCTCCAGTCTCCTTGTCAGGCTCCTCTTCCTCTGCCCATCCTTCAAATGTGGTGTTCCTTGGAATTCTGCTCTAGATCCTGTTCTCTTCTTTAGTGACGTCATGTTGCCATGGCTTCATGACTACTCATCAATGGTACCTTCATGTCGACTGATAGCCTCCCCACACTCCCTCCTTCAGATCTGCAGATTCATCAGCTTTAACTGATTATTGCATGTTCTTTTTTTATATTTGCCAGACTTGGGTCCAGTTGTGAGTAGAGAGGAAAATTTCACATCAGACAGTTCAAATAAAAGGGAGAAGCCTGTGTCCTTGTTTAAAATATTTATATTTTAAATTATGTGTCTATGTGTATGTGCATGTTTGTGCACACATGTATACACGCTGCACATATGAGTGAGGAGGCCAGAAAGGGGCTTTGGATGCCCTGGAGGTGGAATTACAGTTGTGAGATGGCTCATGTGAGTCCTGGGAACCAAACTTGGCTTCACAACAAAGTGGTGCCCATCCTTGACAGCTAAGCTATCTTACCCTTAGAAGTGTATTTCTATTTTAGATTAAAGGATACCAGAGGTACTAACTCTAAGTCTGCTATACTGTCTCCAGTTCTCAGAATCTCAGGAGCCAGTTTTATGCCAGCTTCACACACACACCTCCCCCTCAGCTTTACCTCAGGATCCAAGATGGCGGCTCATACTCCATAATGCCTTGTCTATAAGGACAGCTTTTCAGTCATACCCCACATTCTTATACTCCACTGACTATGACTTATTAAGAAGACCAACACAGCTATAGAGGAGACTGATCAATATTTTGTTTATTCTGAGTGGCCATGTGACCAGTCACACAATTAGGTATTAAACTGATCATCTGACTAGAGGCTGGGGCGTGCACACAGCCAGCAAAGTGCTTGCTTCACAAGCATGAGGGCCTGGGTTCCAGCTCCCACAAACATGTACGAAGCATGCACAGTGGAAGGTAGTGGCAATCCCAGTGCTGAGGGGGCAGAGTTAGAATCCCTGAAGATCATGGGCTAGTTCCACTAACCTAACTGCCAGGTCCCAGATCCCTGTGAGAGATCATGTCCCAGCAAACAAGGGGAATGGCTCCTGAGGAATGGCACCCAAGGCTGACAACTGCCTCCACACACATACACACATACATGTGTACCCACATCTGCATGTGCACACACAAGCACATACACACACAGGTTAGGGAAGAGTTAATTTGTCTACACTAGAGCCCATCATTCCCACCCCTCCCATATCCACTCACTACAAACTAAACCTCTGCCTGACATCTCCATCTTTTGTGTGTGTGTGAGAGAGAGAGAGAGAGAGAGAGAGAAAGAGAGAGAGACAGAGACAGAGATAGAGAAAGAGAAAGAGGAGATTTCTTTGTGTAGTTTTGGCTGTCCTAGAATTTGTTTGTAAACCAATCTTCAAACTCACAGAGATTCCCTGTCTTTGCATCCTGAGTGCTGGGATTAAATGCATGTGCCACCACTGCCCAGCTCAAAAAGGACTTTTCTAAAACACAAAGATGAACGTGATATGCATGTCCTTTAAAACTTTCCAGGTTTAGGGCTGGAGGGATGGCTCACTGGCGAAGAGCATTGGCTGGCTGTTCTTTCAAAGAACCTGGGTAAGATTCCCAGCACCTAAGAGGTGGCTAAACAAACACCTCTAACTCCAATTCCTAGCGATTCATTGCCCTCTTCTGGTACGCAGGCACACCTGCAGGCAAAATGCCCATATATGTGAAATAAGAGTGAGTAAATCTCAACAAAACAAAACTTTCCAAGCTTGGTACATGTGTGCAATCCCACACCAAGTCAAAGGCAGGAGAATGGTGAGGTCAAAACTTGACTGGCTACTCATTAAGATTCTATCTCAACAGAACAGAAATAGCAAAGAAACCCCTTTTAGGGTTTCTTAGGTTAAAGAAGGGTTTCTTGTGTTTTCAAGTTAAAGCTTATTCTGCCTGGGCTTTCTCAAGCCCTCTATAAGAGAATCTCACCTCCTATGGTGGTTTGAATAAAAATGTCTTCAACAGTTACAAGCATTTGCTGCTCTTCCAGAGGGTGCGAAGTTGGCTCCCAGCACCTGTATCAGGTTGGCTCACAACCATCTATCTGTAACTCCAGCAAGAGAGGATCAGACACCTCTGACCTCTATTGGAACCTGTACTCACAGACACATACCCACATGCAGACCACACACCAACCCAACACATAATTAAAACAAACAAAAATAAGTATTTCAACAACAAAAACATCCCTCATACATATACATATCTAAGCACTTGGTTCTCATTCGATGGCACTGTTTAGGGAGGTAATGCGGCCTTCAGGAGGTGCCTTGATGAAGGAAGTATGCCACTGGAGTCTTTTTGTTTGTTTGTTTGTTTGTTTGTTTGTTTGTTTGAGACAGGGTTTCTCTGTGTAGCCCTGGCTGTCCTGGAACTCACTCTGTAGACCAGGCTGGCCTCGAACTCAGAAATCCGCCTGCCTCTGCCTCCCAAGTGCTGGATTAAAGGCGTGCGCCACCATGCCCGGCGCCACTGGAGTCTTGAGAGTTTATAGCCTAGCCCCTCTTTCAGGTCACCCTCTTTGCTCCCTGTGTGGATAAAAATGTGATCTCTCAACTTCCTTCTCCAGCCACCATGCCTGCCTAAACTTATTGCTAAGTCTTTCCACCATGATGGACTCTAACCTCTTGGACCCAATGCCAAAATAAATTTCCATGAGTTAGTTTTGGTCGTGGTATTTTATCACAGCAAGAGAAAGTGATGACACACCTCACCCCTCACCTCGTATCTCCTGGTGTCCCACATGTGCTGCACTCCAGCCCTGTGTGTGTTCCTCAAGTCTTTCACTACCCCATGCATCTCTGGACTCGAAGCCTTCACATACGCTGTTCCTTGTATCTGGAATACTTTCCCCCGTCTTGGCCTGCTTCATGTTCTGTCCATTCGTCAGTCTTGACTTCAGTATGTCTCTTCTCAAGGTGGCCTGCAGGCATTTCTTCTGTGAGCTGCCATTATTTCTCTGGCCTAGTGTTGTGTCACTTTGCCTAGGGAGATGTGAACAATTTTCAGTCCACCCCAGATAAGAAACTGGTGACAGACTAAAAAAAAAATGATTGCCAGTCGGGCATGGTGGCGCATGCCTTTAATCCCAGCACTTGGGAGGCGAGGTAGGCAGATTTCTGAGTTCGAGGCCAGCCTGATCTACAAAGTAAGTTCCAGGACAGCCAGGGCTATACAGAGAAACCCTGTCTCAAAAAACCAAAAAAATCAAAAACAAAAACAAAAAAAAATGATTGCCTTTGGTCCCATCACTTGGAAGACAGGAGCAGAAGGATCTCTGTGAGTTCAAAGCTACCCTGGTCTAGAGAGTAAGTCCCAGGACAGTCAGGTCTACACAGAAAAAAACTCCCTCTTGAATTTTTTTTAAAAGGAATGAGGAAGGAAGAAAGAAAAAGAAGGAAGAGAGGGAGGGAGGGAGGGAGGGAGGGAGGGAGGGAGGGGAGGGAAGGAGGGGAGGGACGGAAGGAAGATTGATTCCACCCAAATCTGGCTTAGACCAATGAGTTTACTGGGGTTACGCACAGTAGCAGCGTTCTTTACTGGAGCAGATGACTCAAAGGCAGGCACTGTTTTTCTGTATAGCTCTGGCTGTCCTGGACCTGACTTTGTTGAGCAGGCTGGCCTCGAAGAAATTGTCGTAAGGATGGAAAGAGACGATGTAGGTAGGTGGGTTTGTTAGACATCCTCTCACTGTGACAAATACCTGAGAGAAATAAATGAAACATTTAATTTGGCTCATGGTTTCAGGGGTTTGGGCCCAGGGTTTAGTTCCATTCCTGGGGCAAAGCAGAACAAATACCTTGGCCATGGAAGAAGGTTGTGGAGTGGGAAGCTTTTGACCTTAAGCAACAGAGAGATAGCCTGGAATAATGGGAAGGGGCCAAGACTAAAGCATATACATCAGAGATGGAAGACATACCTTCAGTAACTGACTCTCTTTAACCAGCCCCTTCGCCTGCACAGTTCCCACCACCTGTCAGGATATTGGAAATTTGAATCCATCAATGGACTAAATCGTTCACTAGGCAAAAGTCTTTGCCATTTAATGGTCTCCAGAAATACCCTCATGGACACACCAAAAGCATGCTTTGTTAATTTTTTTTATGTATCTCTTAATCTAATCGAGGTGAACCATCTCATTGGGTTTGAAAATGCAAGAATCATAGTAGACATGCCTACAACTGCAAACATTTTTAAATGGCTGCTCTAATCAGCAGGAGATATACATACAGTTGTAGGAAGGAGGCAGGGAGAAATAGGTGTGGGCTTATACAGCACATTCTACAACACACATGGATTTGCACAGAGGCAGAACCAAAAAACCCAGACCTGACCCAGGAGACTGACCCTTCTGTTCCAGGGCATGGTAGCAAATCTGGGCACTCAGGAGGCAGAAGCAGATGGATCTCTGTGAGTTCTAGGCCAGCCAGGAAGACCTTGTCTCAATCTTCAACAGCAAAAAAGACAATAAAAGATTCCCACTTGCCCAGATAGAAGTGGGGGTTTGGTGTAGATGGAACCAGAGTCCCCAAACGTTCTAAGCATGCCTTTTACCTCTGACCCACATCCTCAGGTCCCAACGAGGGTGGAATGTACCTTGGAGGCCCTTGCTCCTAGTCCAGGCCCTGAATGACTCAGGTTTTATCAGCCTTGCTATCACAGCCCTGTCAAATCACACAAAGCAATCAGTAATGCTCGCCTTTCTCAGCCTGGAAGGAGGCAGTCACATCCCCAGCAGCTGCTTGAAGCATCCGGCAGAGGAGACTCTGCTAATCACACACAGCTCTGTGCTCCTCGCTTCCCTCACCCAGGAACACTTCCTTTCCCAGGATGCCTCTCAAAGGCAATGGAAGGCCAGAACCCTTCAGGAAGAGAGTTCTAACTCCCTATTATGCCATGCGGGATAGAGTGTGGAAGGGCTTTGGACAAGCCTTAGACCTTGCTATGACTCAGAGCCATTCAGTCGTGCACATATTCCTTCACTCAAAACACATTCAATGAACCCTAAAGACAACAGGAAATGTTATGTGATAGATAGGCAAAGTGCAGATCAAACCCTAGGGAGATGTTGGCCAAGGCTAGGTGCACACGTTGTCTGGTGAAGACTGTCTGTGCCCTTGTAACTTTCTTCATGTTTATTGACCCTATTTCTTGAGGGTCAGTTTAGTAGCACGGCTGAGAGTCTAGGCCCTGGAAACCAAATCCTGACTTTGTAACATATGAGGTGGAAAAGGAATACTTTTGAGGGTATTGAGGGGTTAAAATGCAGAGTAGATGACTGGGCAGTGGTGGTATACACCTTCAATCCCACTGCAGGGAGAGGCAGATGGATATCTGTGAGTCTGAGACTAACCTGGTCTACAGAATGAGTTCCAGGACAGCCAGGGCTACACAGAGAAACCCTGACTCACAAAACAACAATGCAGAGTAGATGCCCAATAAACAGCTACTGTAGTAGAAAGGCAGCAGGGATCATGGTTTTACCTGTGCAGCGGGAAACACGGGCGCAGTACATAGTGACAAAAGAGAAAATGAAGAGTCTGTATGCAATTCCTTTTGACCACTGCACAGCCTGCGAGACAGCAGAAAGAGGAGACCAGTACGCTTCAACACTGAAGGCTACAATAAACATGAAGAAAGTTACAAGGGCACAGACAGTCTTCACCAGACAACGTGTGCACCTAGCCCCAGTCAACAGCCCCTAAATTTAGAGCCACAATCAGTGAAAACACATGACAGGGTCTCCAAAGTGGGGAGACAGCTCCTGGGACTTGCCTCATCGTTGGCCTGTGTTCTAGACTTGGCTCATCTAAAAAAGCTCATTCCTGCTGTCCTGGCTCCCTGACTATTGCTGTAATAAAAAGGACCAAAACCAACGTGGGAACAAAGGGCTTATTGGGTTTATATGTCCAGATCACAGACCATCATTGAGAGAAGTCAGAGCAGGAACTCAAGCAGGGCAGGAACCTGGAAGCAGGAGCCAAAGCAGAGGAGGACTGCTCACTGGCTGCTCCTCACCGCTGACTCAGCCTGCTTTTAATACAACCCAGGACCAAGTGCACTGCACCAGGGTAGCACCACCCACAATGGGCTGGATCCTTCACATCAATCATGAGTCAACAAAATGCCCCCATAGACTTGCCTACAGGCCAATCTAATGACAGCACTTTCTGAAATGAGGTTCCCTTCTTCCCAGATAACTTTAGCTTGTATAAATTTGACAAAACAAAACAAAACAACAAAACAAAACATTAAGAACCTAACCAGCTCACCTGCCTATCCCCATAGTTTGAGCCCTGGGAACAAGAAGAACCATTTGCTTTCACAGGACCTGGGGAACAAACATCTCCAAGAAGCCAGACTAGAGCTAGCTTTTATACTAGCAGAGGGGGTGGGGGTGGGGGGCTCAAGAGATGGCTCAGTGGTTAAAAGCACTGACTGCTCTTCCAGAGGTCCTGAGTTCAATTCCCAGCAACTACATGGTGACTCACAACAATCTGTAATGGGATCTGATGCCCTCTTCTGGTGTTGTCTGAAGACAGCTACAGTGTACTCATATACATACAAAAAATAAACCTTAAAAACAAACAAAAAAAACCAACACAACAACAACAAAAACCAGCAGAGGAATGGTAGTGCATGCCTTTAGTCTCAGGAGGCAGAGGCAGGCAGATTTTTGTGAGTTTGAGACTATCCTGGTCTACATGCTAAATTCCAGAGCAGGGCTATATAGAGAGATTCTGTCTCAAAAAAAAAAAAAAAAAAAAAAGTCAGGTGTTTAATCCCACAACTTGGGAAGCAGAGGCAGACAGATGTCTGCGAGTTTGAGGCCAGCCTGGTCTGTAGAGTCAGGACAGCCAAGGCTACACAGAGAAACCCTGTCTTGAAAAACCAAAGCTGGGGTGAGAGTACCAGACCTCTAGAAAAGAGATGGAAGTGAAAGGCAGGAGAGGCTGATCAGGCTCACAATCAATGCCTCTAACTCTTTTTTTTGGTGGTGGTGGTGGTGGGGGGGGGGGAGACAGGGTTCCTCTGTATAGCCCTGGCTGTCCTGGAACTCACTTGGTGGACCAGACTGGCTTTGAACTCAGAAATCCTCCTGCCTTTGCCTCCCGAGTGCTGGGATCAAAGGCGTGTGCCACCACGCCCGGCCAATGTCCCTAACTCTTTTGGTTCCATTTGGAAGTTGGGCCCACTGAGGGCAAAGACTTCTCCAAACACAAATGAAACTGAGGAGAAAGGAGAGCAAGGGTCAGGGCCTCCCAGCCCTGAGCTGAGGAAGAGCTTGTAAGTAAGGAGAGGCACACTGAGAAGAGTTGTCACTTGGGAGAGTGGGAGTCAGGAGGCCTCCACTGTTGTCCAGCTGCATGGCTTACTTTGTGTGGCTTCCTCTTGGCCTCTGTTCCTTTCCAGCAAAAGAAAATGATTTATTGGTAAGAACTCAGAGGACCTTTAGAGCTCAGGATTGTGATGTCTGGACTCCACCAATGCCTGGGCTCGTAGGATTTGGAGTGTTGGGAAGGCTCTAAACACCAGAAGGAACTCCAGAATAGCCAGCCTGAGAAAGGGGTATGGTGAGTAATGTGGGCTTGACAGAAGCTGGAGAGATTTGCCTCTAAGCATGCCTGCCTATAGGGGATTATCTTTTTTTTTTTTTAGGTTTATTTTATGTGAATTATTGTTCTGCCTGCATGTATGTCTGTGTGTCCCTGTGTGTGCCCATAGAAGAGGGTTTTGAATCACCTGAGTGGTGGTTGTTACCTGTTGTGTGGGTGCTGGGAATTGAACCCGGCTCCTTTGCAAGAACAACAAGTGCCCCTAACTATCTTTTTAGTCCTGTAGTGATCATCTTGTCTGATGTAATGGAGGCAGGAAAACCTGTCCACTGTGGGTGGCACCATCCCCTAGCTGGAATTTTGGACTGTGTCGGTGATAAGGGGGCTAAGCAGCAGCGCTCCTCTGTCTGCTTCCTGACTGTCACTGCAATGTGAACTCCCTGCTTCAAGCACCTTGATTCCCCACCATGGTGGTGCTGGACCCTCTTGAACTGTGAGCCAAAATTAAACCCTTTTCCCATTCAGTTGCTTTTGTCAGAGTCTTTTAGTTACAACAGCAAGTAAGAAATTAATTCAAAGGACTATTCACAGCTTACAACCCCCAGGTCATGGGTGCTTCAGAAGGGGTGGGAAAGGAGTGGGGGGTGGGGTGGAGGAAGGATGGAGGCACTTAAGGCAGATGGCCTGCCCAAGCTCCTGATATCTCCAGAGCCAACGAAGCTGGCTTTCTTTCTTCTCCCAACTCATGCTACCTCAGGAGCCTGTGGAAAAGCTGCATTATAATCGATAGCCTCATGAATAAGTGAACAGGCAATGTAACACATCTGGCCTCCAGCACAGAGCTTCCTCAGGAGAACGGAGCCTCGACCCACTTCTGCTGTCCAATCTGACTTTCTTCAGAAGACTCCGAAGGAAGTGAACTCGCGGGGTCATCTCAGGCAATGCCCCTGCCTCTGTACTGCCCTCGATATGCCTTCATCAAGCGCTCAGAAGCTGAGAAATGTGCTTTCTCCACCACCTCAGCCTGGAGAGGCCACTCTCTCCTGTCAGCATCCCACAGAAAGCTGGGACAGATGTGCTTGCTAGCCTAGTGACCTTTTTGTGTGGCCAGAGACTTTTTCTGGCACTGATTCTCCCCCCAGACCCTTATCATAAGGTTGTTCTCCTCAGCCCATCTATAAAATTTATCTTTATGAACTAGACCAAGAGTTTCTTGGAGTCATGTCTGATCTGTATTTAGTTTACTTTGTTCCTCAAGGAGACACACGGACGCTTTGTTGTGCAAGAGGGATTGAGTTCTTTATCACCAACATGGTTTTCACCAAATTGTGCTGTGCTTAAGTATGCCTAAAATAAACTACTTGGCTTCAGACTCCAGACTCTGAACCAGCATCTGCTACTGAGCATCGTGCTGACCTTAGCTGCCCTCTTGCCTCTCTGGGCTTGTCTCTCTGCGGCCAGGTAAGGCCTCGGAGACCCCTGAATACTACAAGAGCAAACCGTCAACAAACACCCCAGACCAAAATGGTGGCCACTCCTGTGAGGAGATAGACAACAGCCCTCTGAGTTTGCCTTGAAACTCCTCAGAGCTTTCGCCTGCTTTGGTGCCTCAGTTTCCCTTCTGCCTCTCTGACCACAGGGAGAGGCGCCCTCAGAACTAAAGGCTGTTCAGTGTTGCTGGGAGAGTTAGCATGTAGAAGGACTCGTGCCAGCCCTCTTTTTCCTCTTTGTTCTAGTGAATTCCTTCACATTTCTGACTAGTAGATACTCTCTTCTGCTCTCTGATCAGGACCTGTGGTGTTTGGAATGACAGATGGCAAGGATTTACTTGTACCACTCCTGTGCAGCCTCCGAAGTCATCTATCCTCTCATGTGAAGTAGGCAATCAGGACGATGCCTCTGTAGCCCCACATCAGTCAGACCGCCTCAGTACACATGTGAACAAGAGTTGTTGTAAGACATCTGTACTGTGCTTCCCACACACATACCCTCCCCACCCCTCAACCCCCAAGGCTGAGAATCCATGTTTAATTGCCCCAGGCTGGTGCTCAGCCTGAGAAGCAGTTGGCACCCAGGCATCTGCCTCTGGTTTGACCTGACAGAAAGAAAGGAGCTTTAGCACCCCAGGAGGTGGCATAGAATTATCTGTCTGGTCCCTTGCAAGAGACAAGAGGGCCACAGTTTAGTGGACCTGGATAGCTCAGCACTAATTTACAAAGCTGCCTTGATACCTGCTCCACTGTAGCCCAGGCTGGCCTTGCATTCCTGATCATCCCAGCCTCAGCCTCTGAAGTGCTGAGGCCGTAGGTCTACACCACCATCTCTGGTACTAAACAATGCATTTCTGAACATACAATCTATAATAGCTAGGCCTAGTGGCCCAGGTCTATAGTCCCAGCACTCAGGAGGAGGATGCAGAAGGACCAGGTATCAAAAAACAAATAGGATTATGAAGTAAATTCAAGAGTCTTAAAGAGCTAAGGAGTTCGAAGCCAGCCTGGTCTACAAAGTGAGTTCCAGGATAGCTAGGGCTACACAGAGGAACCCTGTCTCAAAAAACAAAACAAAACAAAACAACAACAACAACAAAAAGAACCAAAGGCTGGAAATGGAGCTTAGTAGGAAGGCACCTACCCAACATGCCACAGGCTTTAGGTTAGATCCTCAGCAAAACACACACACACACACACACACACACACACACACAAAGAGAGAGGGGGGAGGGAGGGAGGGAGAGAGAGAGAGAGACAAACACAGAGAGAGACACAGAGACACACAGAAAGACACAGAGAAAGAAAGAGACAGAAGACAGAATCAGAGAGACACAAAAAGAGAGACAGAGACAGAGAGCATTTGGCCTTGACTCTTACAGCTAAAGGTTCTGACTACTCTAAGGCAGAGGATTGCACTCACAATGCCAGGCTCTATCTCTTTAGCAGGGCCCTGAGGTCCAGCCCCAGGCTCCTGATTCTACCAGCAACACAGGCTGGCACCCAACACATGGGTTGTGGCTGTCACCAGAGAGGAACTGGCAGCAGACACAGCAGGCTATGTTTTCTTTGCAAGCTGAGGGTAACTAAAGGAAGCTGAGAATTCTTCTCTTCTGCTTCAAGGAGGAGGGGGATGGAGGAACAGAGAGAATCAAGCAAGGCCAACGGCTTGCCAAAGGCTTACTCCTCTAACTTCTAAGACAAACACAGAGTGAAGACCAAAGATAGGGTGGGGAGCTAGGGCCTCACCAAATCCCTGGGGCCTGCTGGAAATATCCAATTGCTTCATGGTGGTAGCCAGCACCTATTAAATGTTTTATGCCAAGCAAACACTGTGCCCAGAGCTAGGTTATACTATGAAGCCAGTGTGTGCAGAGGCTGGGAGTATTAGCCTACACACCACACAACTGGGCTCAAGTCTTTGACTTTGTTATTCATCAGCTCTGTGATCTTGAATACGTTTCTTAAGGACCCTGTGCCTGGGCTACTTCATTATGAAAATGGGAAAGCTGATAGCAGCACCCGTTTGGTAGAGTCGGCAGATAAAGTGAGTGGACATCCATAAAGCTCTTAGTAGGTCTGCCTTATAGTAAGTATGTTGTCTGTCTTACAATAAGCTTTGGCTACTCTGAGTCACACACACACACAACTCTGAAGTAGGAATCATTAATTGTAGAGGCTCCAGGAAGCTGAATGATCCTACTGAGGTTCCCCAGTTCTGTGTGAATGACTCCCCCATCTCCTCCACCCCACGCTCCACCGTGCCCTTTGTTGTCCCTATCTTTAGGTCAGATTCACAATGGCTAGCTCCCCTTGCTTCCTATAGCCATTCCAACTTGGAAGCCACAGCCCTACTGCAGAATTGGAACAAAGGACAAAGGTGATCTCCACCTTGCCTCCTAGGCCTGGGTTGCCCTCTGGGCCCAGGCAGCAGGTCCCTCCCACCCGACTATGGCAACAGCCAGGACTGGGGAGCCTCCCAGGTGCTACATCTGCATCATCAGCCTCAGGCCTCCCTTGGGGCCGCTCCCATCGAAGCACAGCATCCTCATCCCACCCCCATCCCCAGGTAGGATGCAGGTTGCTCAGCCTGGAGGGACCTTTTTAATTTCAGGATAAACAGACTGTCATCCTGGCTCAGCCCTCTGTGGGTTTACTGCTCCCCGCCCCCCTTAATCCGCAGTGCACAGCCGCTCTGTTCTTCTGCCAACTTGGCAGCTCGTTGCTGCTGTTACTATCAACACCTCTGAGGGAAAAAGGAGCGAAGTCGGTTCTGATCGCTTAGTGCACTGAGCAACAAATTGATACTGAGCCGGAGCACTCTGGAATGTCTCCCAGGCTCCGGAGACTCCGGGTGAGGCAAGAAAGGTGGGATCTGTGTTGTAGGGAACGGATGGGGCTGAAAATCAGCCCCAGTACGAGCAGCCCCTTATCTGGGCCGCTGGAACCAGGCTAGGACACACACAAACCCGGCCCCCACCCCCGCCGGAACCCCCAGGTCAGGGAGTGCAGGGAGGGAATAGGAAGAGCTGCTGAGGGCTGTGGCTGGAGCCTCGGAGGTACAGGACAAGAATATCAGTAAATGGATCTTGCTTTTACCGCATCTCTTGTCACAGTCCAAGGAACATGGATGACTTCAGCTCAAGAGATGGTAGATCAGGGTTTTGTAGTGTGGGTAGAAAAATGCTTTGGGGGTTTTGTTTTTTCTTTCTTCCTTTCTTCCTTCCTTTCCTTCCTTTCCTCCTTCCCTTCCCTTCCCTTCCCTTCCCTTCCCTTCCCTTCCCTTCCCTTCCCCTTCCCCTTTCCCCTCCCTCCCTCCCTCCCTCCCTCCCTCCCTCCCTCCCTCCCTCTTTCTTTCTTTCTTTCTTTCTTTCTTTCTTTCTTTCTTTCTTTCTTTCTTTCTTTCTTTCTTTCTTTCGTTTTTTCCAGACAGGGTTTCTCTGTGTAGCCCTGGCTGTCCTGGAACTCACTCTGTAGACCCGGCTGGCCTCGAACTCAGAAATCCGCCTGCCTCTGCCTCCCAAGTGATGGGATTAAAGGCAAGCACCATTACTGCCCGGCTTTGGTTTTCATTTAGACTGCCAGTTTAGGGATGTATGGACTAGTCTTTTTCTTTCAGCATCCTTGGACTCCATGTCTCCTTTACTGGTTTAGACTGGGTGCTAGAAAGAGCACAGTTTCCTTACCAGTTGGAAGCTTTCCAGGGCCAACCTTTTCCTTTACCCAACCCCACGCAGCAGAGCCACACAGGCCCAGCCCGTTGACTTCCTAAAGCTGCTAGTAGTGCCCTTCTCAGTCTAGGGCTAGGGCTCCCAGGGGGCCCGGTTGGGAAGAACAAAGAATATCTTACAAAACCCACTGTAAAGCAAAAGTCAGCTGATAACAAGAGTCACTCAGGGCTGGTGAGATGGCTCAGTGGGTAAGAGCACCCGACTGCTCTTCCGAAGGCCCAGAGTTCAAATCCCAGCAACCACATGGTGGCTCACAACCATCTGTAAAAAGATCTGACGCCCTCTTCTGGAGTGTCTGAAGACAGCTAAAAGTGTACTTACATATAATAAATAAATAAATCTTTAAAAAAAAAAAAAAAAAAAAAAAAAACAAGAGTCACTCATGTCTCGTCAGGATCAAGAGGTGGTCATTGTGCCACCTTGCCCAGGAGGAATGTCTTTCCACCTTTCTCCCTGCTATAGAGCTATGGTAAAGCCTGTATTTCCCAACTTTGGTCTCAGCCACAAGGGCTGGTACACTTCTGAATTCTATACCAGTGGTCTGCACACAAGAATGTGGTCCTGCTTCCTAGTTGGGGGTGAGGTGGGGTGGGGCTCAGTGTGTTTGTTTTTCTATAACCCAGAGAAGTCAGGCTCCTCGATGGGCTGCAAACTACAGGGATGAAGACATGAAACTGGTGCCTGTATACGACTGGACTGTGCCTCCTTTTCTACACCACTCTCCCCTCCACCCTCCCTATAAGCCCTTTTATCAGATGTGAAACTGATACCAAGATTATTTCCAGCTCCAGGAATCTGAACCCTCTCACCTTCCTGGTAAGAACTACCCAGCTCCCCCAGAAAACCTTCAGACTGTCCCAGGGCCCGGCTACAGGAAAGAGAACTCAGTCAGCAGGCTGGAATGGAAATAAGCTATGAGAGGCTGTGTCGCCGTTCCGGGCTGCACCTGTGAGCAGCCCCTCTGATGAAGCCCTGTCAGCGTTTCCATGACAAACTCATATTTCCGGATGCTCCTCTTCCAGCTTGAAGAGCTTGCCTCTCAGCGAGGCTTGATACTGAAAGTGCATTCAGAGCTCCACCTCCCCCCAAAAGACTGCACACTTCCATAAAAACTTACATTCTCATTCTACGTATTTGCTCTTTATTCTGAGAGTCTGATGGCTTAACATTTGTTATAGGCTACGTGAAAATAAGTGACATACACCGGGAGACTTGTGGTAGAGAACTATGAATGACCACATATGGCCACCACGCAGCGGGTAACACCACCTCTCCCTGCAAGAGATCCTCTGCGTCCACTTGCTTGTCTCAAAGCCAAAAAAATCTACCAGAGATTTCTACTTTTGAGCCTGAAGGACTCCCCATCTGCAGCCACCGGAACAATGCATCTGCCTCCAACAGAGGCTGACTCCAGAAGGTCACCAGCTCCCAGCTGATAACAGATGAGTGGAAGGATTCTGAGGTACCTGGAAGGTCAGAAAGGACAGTACAGTAGAAGATAAAAGTGTCTGGACAGGTTATATATATTATAGTTTGGTAGGCTTACTTACAGGAGTACACACACACAAACACACACACACAAGCAAATACACACAGAAACAAAAGTGGATGCACATGTGCACACATAGAGAGGCACCCATGCACATGCACACAGTAAGAGGGACCACATGCACAAGCACACAGACAGACAGACAGACAGATGCTCCTGAGCTCACAGAGAGCTGTCCTCTGCAGCCCCCATGTGCTTGACATGTTTGCCCCGCCCACGATTTAAAAAACCATTTCGGAAAAAAAAAAAAAAAGTTTCAGTAACTAAAAGTAACTTTTAAAGTGGTCTCAATCATTGTATCTTTTTAAATTGTTTTAGGTAGTCTCAAAGCCCAAGCTGGCTTCAAACTCAGTATGTAGAAAAGAATGACGTTGCAGTCTATCTCTCCTACCTACACTTCCAAGTGCTCCGAGGTGCACATGAGAGTGTTACCACAACCAGCTTAGTTTCATTTCTCCTTTTTTTTTTTTTTTTTTTTTTTTTTTTTTGGGTTTTTGAGACAGGGTTTCTCTGTATAGCCCTGGCTGTCCTGGAACTCACTCTGTAGACCAGGCTGGCTTCGAACTCAGAAATCCGCCTGCCTCTGCCTCCCAAGTGCTGGGATTAAAGGCGTGCCATTTTTCCATTTTTTAATGAGTTAGATTGTTGTTTTATCTTTTGAAGATATAGGCTCACCTTGCAGTATTTTCTCAAAGCCCCATTCTTTCTCATCCTCAGCTTTTCACAAGCTCCAGCTACTCTCTAGCACTCGAGCATCACAAAATCGAAACAGGAAACTCAGGTACATCCCACGGGAAAGCCAAGTCAGCAATCAGCAAACCCCAGCAATTCTGGAAAAAGCCTTCCTGTCCCCCAAGTCCACATCTAGTCCCCTTCCCACTCCTGAACCGATGAGACTTGAACATTATCTTCCCGGGTTTGACAGCTCCCTGGAAGGGAAGGGCAACTTTGCCTTTAGGGTGAGCATAGATACTGCTTCCTGAGAGAAGTAATTCAGCTAAATTTAAATTATTATTTCCATCATGTGCTGTACTAAACCCGCTAGGTGATGTTTCGATCCTAGCTCTTCCCCTTGAACATGAATACACTAAGTATCAAGGAAAGAAAAAAATGCTGAGAATTGGGGGAAGATATATCAAAAGGAGACTGGGACAACAGATCTGTCGGTAATGTGCTTGCTCTGCCAGCTGAGGACCTGTGTTTGATCCCGAGCACCCACATAAGAAGCCTGGCACAGTGGCCACACGCTGGCTACCAGAGCTTCTGACTCAGAGACAGTGGGTTCCTTCCGAAGTCTCCTCAGCTATCTTGGCATAATCAGGTGCATGTCTGGCTAGTGAAGAACTCTGTACTAAAGAGCAAGCGAGGCAACTCCTGAGTAACATTGACCTCTGGCCTCTACGTGCATGCGCACATCCAGGGTGCGCATGCGCACACTCACAAGGCCAAAAAGAAGGACGACTTTACTCATTCTGGGTCCTGGTGAGACTCTGGCTTAGAGGAACAAGCGGTGTATGGAAGCGGATGAGGAGAGAAGAGAGGAGGGCAGAGGCATGGAGAATTAAACCTGAGGCTTACTCTAACTTTAGGGCTATACAAAGGGAGAAAGTGGGTCTGGACAAGTAGTCAAGGAGGAGCTAGTGAGTCAGGAGGATGACTCTAGAGTCCTGGGAGCAACTGGAGAAAGTGGAAAAGATGAAAAGAGAGGCCCAGAGTAATAAAGGACAGAATCCTACTGATGGGTCAGAAAAGAAAGGAAAATTCGCCATCAAATCTATCAACGGGGAAGTCATTGGTGACCTTGGAAAACACGGTTTTGATGTCATGTTGTGACAAAAGCCTGGAGTGTAATAGAAACAGTATAAATATGCCTTTTCCTTTATAAAAGATTTATTAGCAGGGCAGCGGTGGCACAGGCCTTTAATCCCAGCACTTGGGAGGCAGAGGCAGGTGGATCTCTGTGAGTTCAAGGCTAGCCTGGTCTACAGAGTGAGTTGCAGGGCAGCCAGGGCTACACAAACGCTATCTCAAAAACAACAGCAAAGACTTATTATTACCATTTAAAAGTACTTTTCTTTGATGTGTATGAGTGTTTTGCCTGTATGTATCTCTGCACACTACACCACGCCTAGTGCCCACAGGACCTAAAAAGGAGCAGCAGCTCCCAGAGGAGTGGGGCTAGAGATGATTATGAGCACCATTTGGGTGCTGGGGATTGAACTCGGGACTTCTGGAAGAGCAACCAATGATCTTAACAATTGAACCATCTCCCTAGCACTATTCTGATCATTTAAAATTGTATTTGTGTGTGTGTGTGTATGTGTGTGTATTTGTGTTTGTGTGTGTGTGCTTTCCCATGTGCTAGTGCTCCTGGATCCCAGTGGCATGAGGGGGATCCTGGAACTGGAGTCGGGAACCACTGGATGTGTGTGCTGAGAAACAAACGCATGTCATCTGCACCTGCTCTACATAGGGAGACATCTCTCCAGCACCAGCACCCTACAGTATAGATCTGTTGACCTTGTTTGTTTGAAACAGTATCTCTCCCTGCAGCTCTAATTGGCCTGGAACTCACAGAGATCCACCTGCCTCTGTCTCCCAAGTGCTAAGATTAAAGGTGAGCATCCCCAAGCCCGGTTGACTGCAGATATTTTTAAACTGCGGTTACGCCCGGGTAGCAGACAAATGGTGACGGGAATGAGGGGGAAATGGAAGATTTTTTTTTTTTTTTTTTTTTGGAGATGAGTTTTTATATCCCATTAGTATGCTGATGAGAACAATCCCCTTGAGAGAGAACATTTGATGATGCAGATGAGAGGATAATTGCCGGAGAGATGACTTTAATAAGCAAGAGGGGGAAAGAATCCTGAGCGAGGGGAGGGGCTAGCCAAGACAGACGTGTGGACAGTCCATTCACAGCACACTAAGGGCCGGCACGATGTGTGGGCCTGCCCAGGGGAAGTAGGTATTTTTGGTGTCGGATAAGGATTATTTTCTGATTTCTTTCTTCTAAGTGGGAAGAAAATGATGTCATAAGCTGGGAGTGAGATGTGGGCTGAGCTATGTGGAGGCCCGAGAAGAGAGGATGTGTCGTGCACGCAATCATGAGGATTATGAAAGTTGGTCCAGCAATGGCGGCGCACCCCTTCCATCCCAGCACTTGGAGGACAGAGGCAGGTGAATCTTTGTAAGTTCAAGACCAGCCTGGTCTACACAGTGAGCTCCAGGACAGCCAGGGTTAAGTAGAGACCCGGCAGAATTGCTGAGTAGGAGGTGGTCCGACAGGTGGGAGTGACCAAAGAGACGCACTTCCTCTCCCAGAGGACTTGTCCACAGGCTGCCTAGTGTGTACTTGTAAGTGGCTCCTCTCAGAACTACAGTCCAAGAGGGAGCACTGGGGAGACCATATTCTGTTTTGGCCTAGACTCAGAACTCAAAATTCATTTCCTGGCTACACTTTGTGTTTAGGAGAAGGTCACTGAGTCCACTCCACCTCCCAGGGAGTAGATTCCACCTTCTGAAGGGAGGACTGTCTATAGGATTGAGTGATTGCCCCACCCCCAGATTTGCATGTTGAAGCCCTAACTCAAGGTGTGGCTGTAGTTGGAGAGAAGCTTCTAAAGAAGTGATCATATAACCTCATGGAACTCAGGCTGACCTCATCCTGCGTCACTGGGATAAGCCTGAACCTCGTGGCCTCTGGTCTTCGGCTTCCTAGTGTGAGGGATTGAGAGCTGGGCCATCAGGTCTGATTTATATGCCGTGCAGGAGTTCAAACCTAGGGCTTCACGCATGCCAGGCAAGCACTCTACCCACTGAGCCACTACTCCAGCCCCTCAAGGACTGCTAAATGGTAAAGATACATTCTGAGAAATGGGTCATTAGGCAATTTTATTTTATAAAAACTTACCTTGCGCAAAGTAAAGATGACTATAGCCATCACCTGAGGATATAACCTTAGAGAACTTCCACCTTAATGATGGCCCATCATTGATAGAAATGTCATTTAATCTCATGACTATAATTAAAGTTGGATGAGATCCTGAAGGCAAGGCTCTGCTCTGATAGGAGTCATGTCCTCTCTGTGTGTGTGTGTGTGTGTGTGTGTGTGTGTGTGTCATATGCACATTTGTGTATGTGGCTTTGTGTACCCCTGTGCATACATGGGAAAGTCAGAGGATGGCTCTAATGTCTTTCTTTTTCTTTTTTCCCCCTTCCCTTCTCCCTCTTGCTTTGCCCCACCCACCCCCTTTTATTTTTTAAAGAATTGTTTGTTTTATGTATGAGTATACTGTTGCTCTCTTCAGACACACCAGAAGAGGGCATCAGACCCCATTACAGATGGTTGTGAGCCCTCATGTGGTTGCTGGGAATTGAACTCAGGACCTCTGGAAGAGCAGTCAATGCTCTTAACCACTGAGCCATCTCTCCAGCCCGTCCCCTAATGTCTTTCTCTGTTACTCTTTATTTTTGTTTGGCTGGTTGGTTTGGGTCTTTTTATTTTTATTTTATTTCGAGAAGATTTCTCACTGAAATCCTCACTTTTGGCTGTTAGCTGATAGATCCAGAGCTCTATCTGAATTATGTTAGCTTTCAAACAGGAACAAGTGGCTAACTTGCCTATTTAACATATCAAATAGGACCTCTTCACCAGGTTCTCCCAACATCCCTCAGTCCTACCTGTTACAGGGCCGTTCTAGCTGGTATACACCAGTACACTAGCCCTTAACCTCAGTTCTCCACGGTGTGTGTGTGTGTGTGTGTGTGTGTGTGTGTGCTCTTCCCTATATAAACCAGGCATTCTGGTTATCCACTCTTTGTACTTTTGGGCCTCCTGGCTGTTGCATCTTGTTCCCCTCTCTCCCCTCTCCCTCCCTCCACCTCTCCTCATATGACCTAACTCAATCTCATCATGCCCACCTTGGACTCTCAGAAGTCCCCATGTCTACCTATGCTCTCCTGTAATAAGCTTTCTTCTCCCCCATACTCAAGAGCAGTCAAGTTTTCCTTCTTCCCTTTCTTTTATTCATTCATTTGGTTCCAAAACCCGAGAATGGCCTAAATACGTTTCTGACTCAAGGAACTCGGATCACTTGTTTCTGCTGGCTGCTGCCACTCACAAAATTTGATTCCTAATCCTAGAGGCTGGCCAGGTTTGGTGGCACACACCTTTAATCTCGGTACCCTGGAGACAGAGACAGATGAAGCTCTGTTAGTTTTGGGCCAGCCTGGTCTATAGAGAAAGAGAGTTCCAGAACAGCCAGAGATTCACAGAGAGACCCTATCTTGAAAATCAAAACCAAAAAAACAGAACTCTAAAGTCCAATACTTCAGCTGGTGCTTCCTTCTACCTGTTCTTTCTCTGCTCCGCACCCCTCCTTTTTTTTTCTTCTAGATTTTATTTATTTATTTTATATATATGAGCACCCTGTTGCTGATACACCAGAATCGGGCATCAGATCCAATTACAGATGGTTGTGAGCCCCTGCTGAGAAGACTCTCCATGGCTGAGCCACCTCTCTATCTCCCAGCCCCACCCACTTCTTTACTAGATAAATGTTACCCCTAGCTGCCCAGTTTGTCTACCTTTAATACAATCACCACTCAGGTGTGCCAGGAATCTCCTCTCTCCCCAACTGAGCTCCAATCACAGGGACCAGGGACACCTCTTGTGTAATTACCCATTCCTCAGGCAGGTGGATTTCTGAGTTCAAGGCCAGCCTGGTCTACAGAGTGAGTTCTAGGACAGTCAGGACTACACAGAGAAACCCTGTCTCGAAAAACCAAAAAAAAAAAAAAAGATTTATTTATTTACTTCATGTATGTGAGTACACTGTAGCTGTACAGGTGGTTGTGAGCCTTCATGTGGTTGTTGGGAATTGACTTTTTGGGTTTTTTTAGGGCCTCAGTCAGCCCCGCTCACTCTGGTTGGCCCTGCTCACTCCATTCGCTCAGGCCCAAAGATTTATTTATTATTATAAATAGGTACACTGTAGCTGACTTCAGACACACCAGAAGAGGGCGTCAGATCTCTGGTTGTGAGCCATCATGTGATTGCTGGAATTTGAACTTGGGACTTTCAGAAGAGCATCTCACCAGCCCCAACTCAAACTTTTAAGACTCAAACTCAACAGGGATAAAGTTCTAAAAATCCTAACCTTATATAAGCTACGAGCTTGTAAGCTATTAATTTAGTGACAAGCTTTATTTAGTCTCCTGCATATGTTTTTTGAGGCTAAGCCTGAAATTTATTACTAGATAGATGGTCCTCAAATGCTTCAGAGATCTTCTGAATATGGCATTTAAAATGTTTATGCTTCTTGGGGTCCGGAGGGATGGCTCAGTGGTTAAGAGAACTGGTTGCTCTTCTAGAGGTCCAGGGTTCAGTCCCCAGTACTCACATGGCAGCTTACAACCATCTGTAACTTCAAGATCTGACACCCTCACTCAGACATACACGCAGGCAAAACGCCATGCACATAAAAAGTATTAAAACGTTTAAACTTCTGTGGAGAGCTTTTGAGGCAGCTTCTAGGAACTGGCAGGAATTCGACTTTGGGCTAGGAGGGCAAGGATGTAGGCTCAGGATGAATAGAGTTGGGGAATGTGTTCTTTGTATCTTGATGGGTCTTGTTAAGACCTTGAATACAGTAAGCATGGGACCTCTGTTCATGCTTCATTTGTTCATTTACTACTTTATGTCTTAGGACTGACCAAATTCTAGAATGTACCTAGAAAGATATAAAAGCTGAAACCTGCTTTTGCTTCAGAACTGGCTGGGATCATGTTATAGTGTTGTCTAATTGTCTTGTTCTTTTCAACCTTCACTCCTTCCCTGGAGAGTCTGTTGACTGACTGAGCTGGCTTGCCAAGCTTCCCATAATAGACAGAACTGTCCCCTCCTAGCAGGAACCCCGATAGTTTCCAAAGAAGATATATGAGGTACAAGGACTCCACCAGGATGGTGGTAGTGCTCACCACTGGGAAAAAAAATGCTCCACGCCTCATCTGTCAGAGCTCTGCTCAAACTGTGGGCAGTTTTTGGGTTGATTGCCCTATTTTGCCTGGTCAAAGTAAGAGGTCAGCTCTTCCAAGTTCCCCTATAGGACAAATCTCACAGACCTGACAGCCAAAGGCCTAGGTTCCTCTGTATGATCGCTAAAGATGAAATGCTTAGGCTATGTGACAGACGAAGACTGCCCACTGCCCACAATGAAACCGTGAAGACCCCTGGAACCTAAGGTCTCTTGTAACAGGGAAGTCTCTGTCATTCCAGCTATAACTCATCCTTCTCAGATCTCTGGTGATATTGACTGACTGTAGCTTTAACAGCAGCAAGAAGATCAGCTCCCCGCCTCTCCCAGACTTGGCCAGCAGACCAGATCCCTTAGCACTCTCCACCCGACCCCCACCCCCCCCACCCCCCACCCCCCCGCCAAGGACACTCCAATGTCAGCAGGAAATGGTAAGAGAGAAGATTCTGCTTTGCCCCATACCATTCATCAATTATCAGCAAAAAGGCTTAAGTTTTTATAAACAAACAAACAAACAAACAAACAAAAAATAGGTTATCAAACCTGGGACAAATGGCTAAGGTGCCTACCGAAAATACAAAAAGGTCCTGGCTTCCAGGCTCTCCCTATATCCCTTAGGGGTTATAGGGAGAGCCTGTTACAGGGTCCCCTGGCTGGCATACTTTGCCCCTCACCCCCTACCCTGACCTCTCCAGCCCAGGGGTCTGGGCGCTCTTCCCTATAAAGTCCAACCATTTTGGTTACCTGCTTTTGGGTTTTTTTTTTTTTTTTTTTTTTTTTTTTGTACCTTTGGGGCTCCTGGCTGCTCTACTGGTTCTCCTCCCTTCCCTCTCCATTCGCCTCCTCCCTGTTCCACCTCTCCTTTCCCCTTCTCCCCTCTCTCCTTTCTCTTTTCCTCTCCTCAGCCCTCCCCATATGGCCCAATTCAGTCTGATCATGTATCCAGACTCTGGACTCGGCCAGATGTCCCTGCCTTGGGCCATGCTCTCCCACCTGTCTATAAAAACCTTCCTTCCCTCTACCAAGTCATAGTTCCTCTCCTTTTTTTTTTTTTTTTTTTTTCCATTCAGGCTACAGGATGGGCAGTCCTGTCTAGCTTTTATGTGGGTCCTAAGGATTTGAACCCGGGTCTCTTTCTTTCACGGTTAAGTGCTCTTTCCCACTAATCTCTGACAATTGCCCTCAGAAGTGTAAGAGAATCAATTTACTGCTTCAACCAGCCAGCATGTGGTATTTCGCTATGACAGCCTAACAGTTCTACAAGTTTTAAAGAACATGCAGAACTATTCTAATATCACACAAGGGCCCAGACTATATGTCAGTGTTGGTTTTCTTTTTTATTTTATTTTAAATACTTGGTGTGAGCAGGTAGACCAGCCTGGCTTTGAGCCTCCAGCCAAGCTGCTTCAACCTCCAGTGCTAGGATTATAGAGTGTGCTTATATCAGAGAATTTATTGTGATAGGACACAGATTAACCTGAGAAGCTAAGGCTGTAATGGTGTGGAGGGACAAATGGATAGACAGGAGGGTGAGTAGGAAGGCCCGGGGATTGGGAGGGGTAGTCTCTGGAGATGGGGGCTTGTAGGGGGTGCTGGGAATGGTGCCCACTCTGCCTCACTACGATAAACTCAGTGATTAAGGCGGCCTCTTAGGAACAACAACAACAAACTCTGGAAATCCTCTGGGTTTTAAGAGTTGTTTCAGGAGCTGGGGACAAAAACAAAATAGGCTGGCAAGATGACTGAGTGGGTGTCTTAGTTTGGGTTTTAAAGCCCGCCTATATAGTAACACACTTCCTCCAACATGGCCACACCTCCTAATAGTGCCACTTCCCAAGGCCCAAGCATATTCAAACCATCACAGTGAGTAAATGATTTAGACACCATTTCTGAAGACCTGTGTTTGACCACCAGTACCCGCAGGGTGGGAGCAAAGGACCACCTCCTGCAAGCTATCCTCCATCCTACACACACACACACACACACACACACACACACACACACACACACACACAGTAGCACAACTGAACCTCTACCATTACAAAGTTAAAGTGGAAATTTAAGGATTCTTTAGAAAGTCAGTTGTGTTGGATGGTGTTTTGCTGAAGTAGACACAGGCGAAAGGTTAAGGCAGACTCCATGAAGGAACATGTAGACATTGGTGAAAAGATGTTCTGTTAAAACAAACACGTGAAAGGACACGTGGTGAAGGATTCTTCGCTAATGACAGGCATGTATTGGTCCTCCTTGTACTGGGCAGTTGAGCTCCATTTGTCTCCATAGAGAGAAATGCACCAAAAAACTTCTGATGGTACAGTATGGTTTTTTTTTTGTTGTTGTTGCTTTTGTGGACTCGGGCTGACTACTTGTAACTTTTATATTTTTAACACCTACTTTTAATAATGGTTTTTAAATGCTTTAATCTTCCCTGTAGCCCACCATCCACCAGAGGTAGTGGAAAAGAAAGGATACAGGGAAGTGGCCCTGTTTAGCTATGGTTCTTAGAAGCAAATCCCATCTGTATTGTCAGGAAGTCAGCAGCAGCCACTCATAAACACTTCACAGATACACCAGCAGTTCAGTTTGGTAGAGTTAGGATAGCAGCGGGTGGCACCACCTAGCAGACACAGGCCTCAGCCTTGGCACAAGTCAACATGAAAGACTGGGGCTAACAAGAATGCCAGAAAAAGATCAATGAAGAGAGACCAACAAGCAAGCCAAACAAGTTCCTGTCACTCCCTTGAGTCCTTCTTTTTTTTTTTTTTTTTTAATTTACTGTAGCTGTCTTCAGGCACACCAGAAGAGGGCATCGGATCCCATAACAGATGGTTGTGAGCCACCATGTGGTTGCTGGGAATTGAACTCAGGACCTCTGGAAGAGCAGTCAGTGCTCTTAACCACTGAGCCATCTCTCCAGATCCAGACCTCCCCCCAACCCCCCTATTGAGTTCTTTTTATACTCTCTCCAAACAGCATGTGTTCTCCAGGGATCTTGCCTCAGCACTGTGAGGCTTAAACAAAACTCCACTTGCGTCTGTCTCAGCTGACTCTGCCAATGGCCCCAAGTCCAAGGAAGCTACAAGAAACTACAACATACCACCAAAAAGGTCTTTGGTTTGTTTCTCTCTCTAGAGTCTCAACAAATGGATCTCAACTACACAACATAAGAAGAACAAATACATACATGCCATTAACAAAGAATCCTTCACCACCTGTCCTTTCACATATTAGTTTTGACAGAACATCCTGTCACCTGTGTCACAAGTCTGCCTTAACCTTTCACCTGTGTCCACTTCAGCAAAACGTCCCTTCCTGGGTTTGCCTCAGCAAAACGCCATCCAACACAACTGACTTCCCAAAGAACCCTTAAGTTTCCATTTCACAAAGTAACTAACTAAATGCATAAATGCAGTTTGTAAGGGGTACCCGGGAAGTAATAAACTAGACGAGACAATCTACAGGGGAAGACACTGAGAATGGTTAAGTAACTTGTCAGTAGACACACAACCAATAAGGAGCCAAGTAGATGGTCAAAGTCAAAATTGCTTTAAATGAAAGAAAAGGCTGTTAGAGAAGGAGCCAGCCCTAGGCATTTCCCGTTTGTTTGTTGTTGTTTGAGACAGTCTCACTGTGTAGCCCTGGCTGTCCTGGAACTACGTAGACCAGGCTTGCCTCAAGCTCAGGGATCAAGCTGCCTCTGCCTCCACCTCCTAAATATTCACTTTAATCTTATTTTATGAGTATAAGTGTTTTGTCTGCACATATGTCTGTGCACCAAGTTCATGCCTAGTGCCCACAGGGGCCAGAGAGGGTGTTGGATCCCCTGGGACTGGAGTTACAAGAGGTTGTGAGCTGTCATCTTGGCCCTAGGAATCAGAGCCAGGTCCTCTATAAGAGCAGCCAGTGCTTTGGCCTACTGAGCCATTCGTCTAACCCTCCAAGGCACTTTTATTTGTTGATTTTATTTTATCCATAGGGTCTGGCTGCTCTGGAAGTCATAATGTAGACTAGACTGGCCTCAAGCTCACAGAGATCCACTGGCTGCCTCCCCAGTGCTGGGATCAAAGGCCTCAACCCAAGGCATTTTAGATAAAGCTCCCACATTCAATTGCTCCTACTTTTCCTCCCCCTCCTCTGCCTCATGCTCCTTCAGCATGAGATGGTTTTTAGTACTTACGGCCAAAATTGTTCTGACTGAATCTATGCCAAAGGGCCAAACAGCCTCTGAGTTGTGCAAGCTAAGAATGACTGGGGGGAAAAATATCCTAAGGGCTAATGGTAACATTTTTCTTCGGAAAAGAAGTATTTGATTCTAAAATATAGGCTGTGGGACATAAATGGAGAAGTGAGGGCAGAACAAGAAAGAGTTGAATTGCTTTGCTAAAGACTGAGAGAAATGTGGTTGAGTTTTTTGGGGGGGAGGGGACTTGGGGTTCCTGAAAGGAAATTTTAGTTTGCCTCCAATTTGACTTTATTTTGAAGTGGCATCCTTGAACAGTACCCCAAACTTGGATTATAGCTCTGGTCATTTTCTTTTTTTTTTTTTTTTTCCAAGACAGGGTTTCTCTGTATATCCCTGGCTGTCCTGGAACTCACTTTGTAGACCAGGCTGGCCTTGAACTCAGAAATCCACCTGCCTCTGCCTCCCAAGTGCTGGGATTAAAGGCATGCGCCACCATCGCCCAGCTCTGGTCATTTTCTTTTTCTTTCTTTCTTTCTTTCTTTCTTTCTTTCTTTCTTTCTTTCTTTCTTTCTCTTTCTTTCTTTCTTTTTCTTTCTGTCTGTCTGTCTGTCTGTCTTGTTTTGTTTTGTTTTGTTTTGTTTTTGTTTTTCGAGACAGGGTTTCTCTGTGTAGCCCTGGCTGTCCTGGAACTCACTCTGTAGACCAGGATGGCCTCGAACTCAGAAATCTGCCTGCCTTTGCCTCAGGAGTGTTGGGATTAAAGGTGTGCACCACCATGTCCGGCTCCCCCCCCACCCCCCGTCATTTTCTAAAGACCAAATCCCCCCAAAATTAATAATTTTTCTCAGTATATGGGTTTTTGTTTTGTTTTTTGTCTTTGAGACAGGATCTCAGACAGACCATGGCTGGCCTAGAACTCTCTATGCAATCCAGGCTGGCCTAGAGTTCCCAAAGATCTGCCAACCTCTGCCTCCAGAGAGCTAGAATTAAAGGGAACGGTTCTCAGTCCCTGGGTTGTGACTCCTTTGGGGGTCGAATGACCCTTTCATGGGGTCAAACGTCTGATATCCTGCAATGTTAGATATTTATATTACGATTCATAACAGTAGCAAAATTGCAGTTATGAAGAGGCAACAAAATAGTTTTATGGTTTGGGGGTCCCCACAACATGAGTAACTGGATTAAAGGGTCTCAGTGTTAGGAAGGTTGAGAACCGCTGATTAAGGACAGTCAGCATCATAACCAGCTTCACACGGATGTAGCAAAGCTTGCTTTTGCCTTGTTCCGCGTCTTCATATTTACATACTACTTTATGGGTGTGAGTGATTTGCCTGCATATATGTATGTGCACTACTTTTGTGCTGGGTGTCTAAGGAGGTCAGAAGAAGGCAAGGGATCCCCCATAGGACTGGAACAATAACAAAGGGTTGTGAGCCTCCATGCTGGGAAGTGAACCTGGGTCCCCTGCATAATGGACAAGTCCTCTTAACTGCAGAGCCAATTCTCCTGCCTCTTTGTTTTTTTTAATTTGGAATCAAATTTCTCTGCAGAGACTGAAGCACTTTAAATTTTGGGGGAGAAAAAAAATCCTCCTCCTAAATCTTTGACAAATCCACAAAAATTTCTTTAGTATGCAGTTAGATGTTACTGGCGACTTCGGACTTTTGTTCTGTGTATTTACTGACTATATCTAGGTCTTCATGGGGTTTTTGTGGGTTTTGTTATTGTTTCCCAATGGTGTTTCCTTGTGTAAACCTGGGATGTCCTGGAACCTGCTTTGTAGGCCAGACTGGCTTCAAATTCACAGAGATTTGCCTGCTTCTCTTCCAACTCCCAAGCCCCCAGTGCTGGGATTAAAGGCATGTGCCACAACTGATGGTTTTGTAAGACTCCAGGGAGCCTTAGCTTACTGGGGACCTCCCCTCCCTGTGAGTGAACTGCGTGGAGCTGGGATCCATGCAAAACCCAAGAGGAATTTATTGTTCCAGTGCATTGGGGTTGTGCCAGACCCAGAGGAGAGGTGGCGACCCCCCCAGCACCCGTTCAGCAAGTTTTTATATGGTTTCCAGGGGCAGAATAGAGAGAGCATCAGCAACTAGGCACAATATGATTGGCAGAACAGTGCACCCTTTAAACTGATTGGTCTTTAGGGAAAGAGGTGACAAGGCCTTCTCTTGTCTGAAGGTGGGCAACAGTCGTCATGTAGAATGTGACCCCACCCACAAGTAGTCCCCGGCCTGTGGTCAGACGAATATTAATCAGGTTCTCCATAATTAACATTAGGGTTAAGTGTTCTATGACCTTCCCAAAGTTCCTGAGCTGACCTTTTCAGTTTAGGTCTTTGGGGTTTTTTTGTTTTTGTTTGTTTTTGTTTTTTGAGACAGAGTTTCTCTGGCTGTTCTGGAACTCATTTTGTAGACCAGGCTGGTTTCGAACTCAGAAATTTGCCTGCCTCTGCCTCCCAAGTGCTGGGATTAAAGACGTGGGCCACCACGCCCGGTTTAGGTCTTTGTTTTTTAAAATCTGTGTGTAGGCCAAGCGTGGTGACACATTTTTAATCCCATTTCTTGGGAGGCAGAAGGAGGGGAAGCAGATCTTTGTGAGTTTGAGGCCAGTCTGGTAGCCTGGTCTTCATAGTGAGTTCCAGGACAGCTAGACATACATAGTCTCTGTCTCAAAAAAAAAAAAAAAAAAAAAAAAAACCGGGCGTGGTGGCGCACGCCTTTGATCCCAGCACTCGGGAGGCAGAGGCAGGTGGATTTCTGAGTTCGAGGCCAGCCTGGTCTACAAAGTGAGTTTCAGGACAGCCAGAGCTACATAGAGAAACCCTGTCTAATCCCTCTTGGCTTGGGGATGTAGCTTAGTGAGTAGATGGTAGAGCACTTGCCAAGCTAGTATGAAACCCCAGGTTCAATCTCTAACAGCACAAAATTCTACATGGTGATTTAAGTCCTATATCCAACAGGAGAAACAGTTCAAGGTCACCCTCTGCTATATAGGCACTGCAAAGGTGGTAAGTAAGGCCTCAGATTGCATTCTCACTTAGGTAGGTATGATGGTGTGCTGCTGTTAACTAAAGCAGGGAGATCACAAGCCAGCCTGGGGCACCCAGGAAGACCCTGTCCCAATGAAAGAGCAAAATATCCCCTTTCAGTCTCTGTCTTGTGTTGTCATCTTCCCAGTAAACAACACACAGACACACACACAGACACACACACAAACCCAGACACACCCTGCCATTCTTTTCCCTACCCACCCACTCAACCCAAACCTTCGATAATTTGTCTGGTCTTAAACCTGCACATCTTCACTTCCTGGAAATGCCCTCAGTCCAGGGCAGCCTGGGACTGGATGTCCTCTCGTGATGCCCCAGTCCCCCTTCATCCTTTCCACAGTATGCATCATTGTTGTGCTGCTCTGGGTTGGCATTGTGCCTCAGAGAATCCTCAAAGGATGAGACCCAACCATCCCTCACTCCAAGCCTGTGCCCCAGGGGAATGATGTCTTGATGAATTACAACAGCCTTAATGTGCCTTGGGCAACAGCAGATGCTGTGGACTGCATCCGAAATACCTCCCACAATCTGAGTTTGGACATGAGCTCTCCCAGTGTTGGTGCTGTCTTGGGAAGTTGTCTTGGGGTGTTGCTGTCTTGGGAAGTTGCCAGTGCTCAGTATGAAGGACCATGAAGGGGACGCCCGCTCTGGCTTCTTGCCTAAGCTCTCCGCTTTCCTGATTAGCCTATAGGTTAGAGGCTCCCATGGATCTCTCTCCCTTAAGTTGCTTCAGTCAAGCACTTTGAATAACAAAAGAAATGACTGAAAAAGAAGCTGCAGCACCAGACCCAAGAATGCCTCCCTGCTGACAGCCAGGCCTGAGGGTTCTCGGCCCAGCAACAGCGATGTGCATTTCTCTCAAAGCCAAGAAAGAAGATCTGGGATCTCAGGTTGTCTTTCCCCCTACATTCATCCCTTCCAGAGTCCTCAAAATAAACACGAGAGAACTGTTCCAAGGACTATAACGGCTTCATGCATATATTTATTGACTCAGGATTAAGTACCCCCAGATTTGGGAAGGGTTCCCCTCCCTGGCATATACTACAGAGACCACCACTGCCACAGTGAGTACTTTTGTGCCTGAATAAATGTTCACAAATGTCCAAAGAAAGGCCTCCGAGAAAAGCAGCCAAGGACTCGGGAGGTCGACAACTCTTCTGACCCCGTGCTCGGCTCCTTCAGGCCGGGCCTTTTTATTCTAATCAAGAGACTGCGGGGACGACGATTAGCTCATTGAAGGCAAGAACAAAGTCCTGGCTCCCATTCCCGCTGCAGCCCAGAACTGGGCACAGTGGGAACTAAGTCCTGTATAGACTGCATTGGGTGCACCAGGCACCCCTCGAGAGGGAGGAGGAGGGAGGGGAGGATGGAGCATCGACTGCAGCAGTCTCTGGGCTACTGGAAGTTCTAATAAAAAGCCTGCCAGATCTTTAAGGAGCGCTCCAGCGCCAGCAGGCTCTGATTGCTCATTGTGTTTAGTTATAATTAGCAGCCCATTCTGCGATGGCAGAGCAGGCAGTGAGCAGGAGCAGGGAAAGGCTGCCGCCCTCACAGCCACCAGGCCCCATCCCTGGGCTGCAAAACCCAGGCTCCTCCACTTCTAGCCTTGCCTACCCCGCATCCTCAAGGCTGGCTAACTTTGACCACTGATTCTGAGCCAACCCCAAACCCCATTCATATGCCCAAGGGGAGCTGTTTGCTGATTTAAGAAGAGCTTGGGACACTGGGAAGTAGGGCACACCTTTAATCCCAGCACTGGGAACACAGAGGCAGGAGGATCTCTGAGTTCAAGGTCAACCTGGTCAACGGAGTTAGTTTCATATAGTACAAGATCGAGGAATCCTGTCTCAAATAGGAGGTGGGGGAAGAAGAAGAAATGGAGGAAGAGGAAGAAGAAAGGGAAGAAGAGGAAGGACTTGGGCTGAAAATGAACAACCCAGGGTTTTTGGCCAAGTTTTGTCTGCATCATAGGAGCAAGGTGACTTTAGGCAAGTGAACCTCAGCTTCTTCATCTATAAAATGGGGACAGTAAAAACAGTACTGCTTCTTTAATGGGTGTGGCGAGACTGAGAAAACTGCTGAGTAAGCTGCTGGCAGAGGCTGGCTGTGTAGACAGCTGAGCAGAGGGACGGGCGGTGACTTGACTCTGCACACTCACAGACCCTCCCCTCCTCTTTTCTGTAGTGTCTCACTGGCCCAGGCCAGGCTCCTCTCCCAAGGGCACTTAGCAGCCTGTGTAAAGTGTCCACTTAAGGGTTCTTTGGAGAGTTGTGTTGGATGGTGTTTTGCTGGAGCAAACACGTGACAGAGTGTTTTCCTGAAATGGACACAGGTGAAAGGCTAAGGCAAGCTCGTGAAGGAACGTTTAGCTGAAGCAGACACAGGAAAAAGGATATTCTGCTAAAACAAGCATGTGAAAGGACACGTGATGATGGATCCTTTTTTTTTTTTTTTTTTTTTTTTTTTGGTTTTTTGAGACAGGGTTTCTCTGTATAGTCCTGGCTGTCCTGGAACTCACTCTGTAGACCAGGCTGGCCTCGAACTCAGAAGTCCACCTGCCTCTGCCTCCCGAGTGCTGGGATTTAGGCGTGCTCCACCACACCCGGCTTGATGGATTCTTTGATAACAACTCTTGTGTATGGGTCTACCTTACATTGCATGGTTGAGCCGCATTTGTCGGGACTCAGAAAACCTAGGCACTGGATGTACGTGCTGCGTCAAGACCCATGCTGAGGCAAGGCACGTGGAGGACACGTTTGGAGGGTATAAACAGGACTCGATGGCGTGACAGAGACAGAGCATGGCCTGCTAGTGTGGCTAGCTGTGCAACGCTTGTGGATCTTGTGTCTTCACTGATCTTTGCTTCCCTGAGAAAGGCACAGCAGAGAGCTTCTCCTGGTGTCCCTCCAGGTCCCTCCTGCTGACTCCAGCCAAGGCTGAGGCCTGGTTGTCTCTCTTCGGTTGTGTCACCACCGTTGCTATCCCAACTCTACTGAACAGGAATGCTGGGGTATCCACGAAGTGTTTGCGAGCTCATTTCCAGACAAGCCTTTTTTCCCCTCTCCTGTGGCAATCAGCTCTTTCAAGGCTTTTTTTTTTTTAAACATTTATTTATGGGGGTAGAAACCTGAATATATGGAGGTCAGAGGACAACTTATGGAAGTCAGTTCTCTTCTTTTCACCATGTGGGTCCTGGGGATCGAACCCAGGTCATCAGTCTTGATGGCAAGTACCTTTATTTATTGAGCCATCTAGTGGGCCCCATGCCTTCCTTCTATCTCAGTTTCTATGTGACTGTGTGTGACTTGTCCCAGCAGAATGGTCTTAACTATTTTAAACTGTGACCTTTGAAATAAAGCTTATGTTACATAGTGATAGAGAACTCACATATGTATACGCCAATAGGAAACAAGTTTCATGAAATACTTATTCAGACCCTGCCTGGCATGGCAGTGGCACACACTTTGATCCCAGCATGTGGGAGGCAGAAATAGGAGGATCTCTGTGAGTTAGAGGCCAGCCTGGTCTACACATTGAGTTCCAAGATAGCAAGGGCTCAGAGCTCTGTAGAGAGAATCAATCTCTCCCTCTCTCTCTCTTTCTCTTTCAAGAAGAAGAAGGAAAATCCTTATCCAAATCAAGTGTACTGCATATTCCAGCTTGTGTGTACAGTACATAATAATCTATATGTGGTATATTATTACCCTGAGTTTTACTTCATAGAGAATAGCCTTGAAGTTCTGCCCAAAGTTCAGTACATACATCTGAATTTATGACCCAGCATTGGGTTGAGACCAGTGGACAAGAAGAGGCCAGTTATCTCTTACATTATAAATTAAAACTGTTCAAGCCCAGCAGTGGTGGCCTACACCTTTAATCCCAGCACTTGGGAGGCAGAGGTTGGTAGGATTCTTAACTTTGCCAGCCTTGATCTACAGAACAAGTTCCAGGACAGCCAGGAATACACAGAGAAATGCTGTCTTAAAAAAACAAAACAAAAAAACCCAAAAACACCCCCCCCACAAAAAAAAAAAAAAAAAAAAGCTGGGTGTGGTGGCGTACTCCTTTAATCCCAGCACCGGGGACGCAGAGGCAGGTAGAGTTCAAGGCCAGCCTGGTCTACAGAGTGAGTTCCAGGACAGCCAGGGCTACACAGAGAAACCCTGTCTTGGAAAACAAAACAAAACTTAACAGACTGTTCTCTTCGGGAGGTACTTTGACTGCTACAGAGAGAAAGAATTCTAAAGAGCTGGAAGCTCTCTCTAAAGCCACTAAGACTTAATGGTAGAGGTGGGGTCTGAGCCTATCCGTGACCAGGATAAATTTTTGTACACTTTGGGGAGCTTCAGAATCAAGCTGTTCCCAGAAAAATCACAGAAGGTACCCGTCCTTCGTCTCTTCAACCTGCAAGCTAAAACTTCTTAGGTGGGGTTCCTGCAACTCTTCCAAATGCCACAATTCCGAGGTGCCGGGGAAGGTGGAGATTTATGTAGTCACAGCCACAGGAAATGCTGTAAGCTAGGATTGTACTTTTGGTTTTTTTCCACAACAAAATCAGGGCATGCGGCCTCATAAGTATTTCAGAGGACAATAGGCTCTAATAGTTTAAAACTGAAACTGTCCTGGAAATGCCCCAGGATATTTGGGATCACATGGTTACAGTGAGAAATGGAGACCGGACACCAAGAAAGTCAGAAGGAAGGGGACCCTCCCTCCATGTATCCAGGTTCTTTACTCAAATTTGGGGACGAATGTTTTGGGTTCCTCCAACTCCCTGGAATATTAGAATCTTCTAATATCCTGGAAGTGTTTCACTACTAAATACTTGGGTGGGTTTAAGTGCTTTAGAACAATGGGACCCTCAGAGAGATGAGACATGGAGAGTGAAGGAAGTGGGAGTCAAAGTATTTCCCAGTCTTCTTCACACTGCCTAGGTTGGCGGATCCTTCCTGGCCTGGGTCCACTCCTATATCATCCCCAGAGACACACACATACCTCTCTCTCTCCCTCTGTGTCTCTGCTTCTGTCTCCGTTGGTCTGTCTGTCTGTCTGTCTCCCACACCTACCCTGCCCTAGTATGCTCAGCCAACGCTGCCCTCAGCCACTTGACTGTAGCCAAAGGTGGCTACTGTTGGAGAAAAATGACGAGAGACTGGGCTAGACTGAAATTTCACAACTGGCTCTTTTTTTCCTGGACCAGTTCCATGAAAGAAAGTTGATGTAATATTTACCATTTGGGATCTCAAACTCTAGGGCTTGACACAGAGATAAAATCCTGAAGGTTGAACAGAAAAATAGTCCTATGAAAGGGTCTATGAACATCCTCCTCCAGTCTTCTCTGCCTCACAATTTCTCCTTTCAGGATAGATTGTTTTCTGTTACTATAACAGAACACCCAAGGCTACATATTTTATAAAGAGAAGGTGTTCTAGAGATTCAAGGTCATGGGTGTTAGCCTCAGCTTGGCTCCAGTGAGTTAGCCTCATGATGGATGACATATGACATAATAGCAAGAGAGGGAGGGGAGAGAGGGAGAGAGAGAGAGAGAGAGAGAGAGAGAGAGAGAGAGAGAGAGAGAGAGAGAATGCAAGCTATGCAAGAATGACTGCACTGGGGTCAAACTCAGAACATATGAATCTCCAGAAGGAAAAACCACACCCAAAACATAGCATAGCCCTAGCTACCCACATTTCCCTCTTCCCTCATCTCCACTCCCCAGCTGCATACCTGATCAGTGAGAATGGTCATTTTCAGACCTGAGCCTTCTGTGATCTCAGAGAGCTTAGGGTAGGCAGGATGTTGGCTCCAACATATCCTTCTTCGGGGAGAAAGCCAGATGAAGCACTCCAAGAGTCCAATGTCTTCCCCGTAGATCTCGAGATGAAGCAAGGCGGGTGGGAGCATCTAACAGGCCTCTTTTACTCCCATTGTTCTCCACCAGGCCTAGCCCAGCACATGGGATCAACATGGCAGCCCCTAACCTCAAGGCCAATAAACACAAAGTTCCTTTAATCATTTGCATGATTACCCTGCTCCAAGCTCCACCCTCACTCATCATTGGCCTTGCACCTTCTGGAAACAGTGCCTTGAACTAAAACTCCCTGACTACTGTTGCTTTCTGCCATCTGCCTCCTTTGCCCGCTTGTTTCCTATGTCTAGGTTTCTGGGAATCTAATTGTCACTAAATTACAGGGTAATACTAATAGGAGGCTGAGCGCCCAGTTAATGGCGCACTTTTCCACTAAGCAACAATTGTAGTAATCACCAAGCTTAAGGCTCCCTGCATTAACTCATGGTTGCTGGGATTTCCTAGCCTACGCGTTCTCCCCACCCCTGTTTGAGCAACTGAGTAACAACAGTTCAGGGGGGCAAGCTGAAAACTCAGAGGCAGTCGGATGAAGAGATGGGAATGAGAGAGCATGGGAGAAGGAAAGACATCTCAGGGATAGAAATTTAAGTCACATCAAAACCAGAAGCAAAATGAATTGGGCTCAATGTTTCAAAAATCAAAATCTAGGAAAAAGAACCTGAATAATCACATACAGGGTTAAAGGACCTTTGGCTCGTCCTTTCTGGAGGAGGATGGTGAGGCTTGGGGTAGCACTGGCAGCTCTCATTTCAGTCTAGGCTGATGGAGGAGGGCATGTGAGAGATAAAGATGCCCAATCCACACCCACAGACGTTCCAAATGGACACACGGACACATGACAACAGCAACACAATCCTATCCGAGAACCTGTGCTCACACTGAGAGCCGAAAAACAACAGGAGTTCTTGACTTCAGAGTGACTGCAGTCTGAAAAGACAGACTAAACCGAATGCAGCTATCAGCACCGGACTCTGGTCACCTACCTTTCAGGAAGCCCTCCCCCAGATCTCATCTGGGAAACAGGCTCAGGAAGGACTAAAGGATAGTCTCAGGTTCTGCACGGCCCAAGTTTTCAAACCAGCTCACAGCTCAGCTCTTCCTTCTGGAAGTCTCCAGCAATGTTTCAGTCTGCACTTTGAGAAGAGGAGCCCTTGTTACCTGCCACCTTCTCACACCATCCCCTGGGGATGCTCCCAGGAAACAGGAACAACTCCCTCCCCTCTCCCAGGGTACCATGCAGGGATGCACCCAGGCTTTCAGAACTTGACTGAAAAGAACGTTTTAGGTCTTTCTGTTTGTTTCTTTTCAAGCTAGAGTTTCTCTGTGTAGCCCTGGCTGTTCTGGAATTCACTCAGGTCAGGCTGGCCTTGAACTCTGAGATCCTCCCAAGTGCTGGGGTTAAAGTAGTAGTCTACCTGGCCTGACCTGAGGTGGTTTTTTTGTTTGTTTGTTTGTTTTTGGTTTTTTGGTTTTTTGTTTGTTTTTTGGTTTTTCGACTGACCTGAGTTTTTGATTCTTCTGTCTCTACCTCCTGAGTGTGGGGATTCTTTGTAGTGCTACGGATGGAGCTCAGGGCCTTGAGCATGCTAGGCAAATACTCTTTATTGACTCAGCCAGATGCCCAGACCCTAGGTGAGACATTCTTTGGAAAGAATTCTGCTGAGTCTCGTCCCACTCTTGGGAAAGGAGAGGTGTCAAACCTGAGGAACAGACATGGTGAGGGATGGACTAGAGTTTGGGGGCAAAGGTGACAGTGCAGGTTGATGTGGTGAAGCAGCCAGGTTTCCATTGTTCTGACAAAATAACTGAGCAAAAGAACTTAAGGAAGAAAAGTCTGATTTATTTATTTAGACTGTTCGCAGGCTTAGTCCATAACTGGCTGGTTTCATTGCTATGGGTCTGAGATGAGGCTCACATCATGGTGGGGAGCACGTGCTGGAGTGCCCAATTTACCTTATGGCAGATGAGGAAAAGATGAAAGGAGGAAAGGCAGGAGGGAACAATATACATTTTCCCAGCGTGTACCAGTTACCTTCTTCCAACTAGGCGCCTGCCTTTCATCACCTCCCAGGAATGACAATCACATTTTGATTTTTTTTTTCCCCCAGAGCTGAGGACCAAACCCAGGGCCTTGCGCTTGCTAGGCAAGTGCTCTACCACTGAGCTAAATCCCCACCCCCGACATCACATTTTGAACACACCAAACATATAATGCACCAAACCGGTCATGCCCTTGTGGTCTAATCACTTCCCAGAAGCCTCCACTGGCCCCCACTGCTTTGAGCCTGTAGGGGACATTTCATAGTCAAATTATATGGGTTAGCAATGTGGTTCAGTTGGTAAAGTGCCTGCCTACTGTGCACAAAGCCTTGGTTTCTATCTTCAGTGCCATATAAACCAGGCACGATGATTGACACCTGTAATCCCAGCCCCGGGAGGTGGGAGCAGAAAGACTAAGAGTTCAAGATCATTCATCATTACATCATGAGCTCAAGGCCAGCCTGGGGTACATGAGATTGGCGCCCCACCACCACCCCCAAAACCCATCATATTCACACCCTAACATCTGGCATGACTGCAGGTTTTACATAAGAGCACAGCTTGGAGGGATAAGGCGATCTCGGCCAGCAGCAGTTAAAGTGATGGCCAGATTCTTAAGGCTAGAGAAGTAAGAAATGAGCCCAAGGATGATGTCTGCCTAAATCGAGGTCTCAGAAATGAGAGAACATAAAGCACCCACAGAAGTGTCAGCAATAAACACCTGCCAAGTGCAGCAACCGTCAAAGCCAGATCCTCAGGCCAGGACCAAGCCAGTGGAAATTTACTTGCTTCTGTCCCACTGCAACACTGCAAGGATCCAAAGCCACAGCTTGAAAAGTAGGAAAGGGGAGCCAAGGCAGTGGAGGCGCACACCTTTAGTCCCAGCACTCGGGAGGCAGAGGCAGGTGGATCTCTGTCAGTTTGAGGCCAGCCTCATCTACAGAGGGAGTTCCAGGACAGCCAGGGCTACACAGAGAAACCTTGTCTCTAAAAACAAAAACAACAAAACTAAAAAGAAAAGTATTAAAGGGGCCACTGAAATAGCCCAGTAGATAAAATCACATACTGCCAAACATAGTTGGATCCTATGTAGCTCAGTGGTTAAAGGCATTTACTGATTTACAGACCTAAATTTGGTTTCAAGACCCCGTATGATGATTCATAGCTACCTGTAACTCCAATTCCAGGGGATTCAGTGCCTTCTTCTGGCCTCTTGCACACATGTGGTGCATAGAAACTCACACAGGCACTCGCGCGCGCGCGCGCACACACACACACACACACACACACACACACACAGAGAGATACTTATGTATATGAGTGTTTTACCTTCCTGCATGTCTATGAATGTGAGCCTGGTGCCATTAGAAGTCAGAAGGTTTCAGATCCCCTGGAACTGGAATTACCAATGGTTGTGAGTGGGCATCTTGGTGCTGGGAACTGAACTCAGGTTGTCTGGAAGAGCAGTCAGTGCTCCTAACTACTGAGTCATCCCTCCAGCCTCATAAACATTTTTTAAATAATTTATTTATTCTTTTGCTTTTGTTTTTTGAGACAGGGTTTCTCTGTGTAGCCCTGGCTATCCTAGAACTCACTTTGTAGACCAGGCTGGCCTCGAACTCAGAAATCTGCCTGCCTCCTAAGAGCTGGGATTAAAGGCGTCTGCCACTACTCTCTGGCAATTTATTTATTCTTATATTTATGTACATTGATATTTTGCCTGCATGTGTGTCTGTATGAGAATGTCAGATCCATTAGAACTGCAGTTGCAGACATCCATGAGCTGCCATGTGAGTGCTGGGAATTAAACTCATGTCCTCCAGAAGAGCTCTTAATAGCTGAGCTATCTCTCCAGCTCCATCCATATATATATATATATATAAAATATCCCCCCCCCCCCAGAGTTCAATCTCCAGGGAGAGATGGCTCAGTGGCTACTAGCTTTGTCTGCTCTTCTAAGACCAGGGTCTGATTCCCAGTAGCTATCCATGTCTGGTGGCTTACAACTTCTAGTAACTCCAATTTCAGGAGTTACTCCTTTTGGGCACCTGCAATCATGTGCACATACATACCTATACACAGACATGATTAAAATAACAGCAAAAAAATTTAGAGTCATTTCTTCTAGATATGCAGTTTGAGCTGGAGACCGGGAAGGAACCTCATTTTATGTCATCTTTGGAATCTTCATGATCATACCACTGAGGTGAGATTGTATCAGACCTAAGGGAACTAAGAAAGACAAGAATTTCAGAGGTTCATTTGGCTATGAGGATAATGACAATGTTTGACAATAATTGGCCCACTATTTCAAAATGAAGGCTAGGGCTCAGCAGGTGGAGTGCTGGTCTCGAATACACAAAGCCCCAGGTTTGAGCCCAGCAAGGAATAAACATAAACCTGGCAGTAAATACCTGTAATCCCAGCGCTCAGCAGGTGGAGACAGAGGACGGAAGTTCAAGGCCATCCTCAGTAACATGCGGGTTTAGAGCCCAGCCTGTGCTACAAAAGGTTCTGCCACCCCATACCCTACTGCGCCCCCTCCCCGCCCCGCCCCCCCAAAAAAAAACATGGCGCTGGAGAGATGCCTCATGGGTTAAGAAAAGCATGGCCTGCTTTTCTAGAGGACAATGGTTTGATTCCTAGCATCCACATGGCAGCTAACAACCATCTCTGAGTTCCAGAGGACACAAGAGATGCTCTCTTTTGACCTCCAAGGACAACAGGCCACACATACACACACACACATATACACAGGCAAAAGATTCAGACACATTTAAAATATCCGCAAAACTTTTTAGAGAGATACTTGAATGTTTCCAACACACAAAACAATTTATATCCTCAGTGTGGCAATAACACTGTTATACATGTGTCAAAAAGTTACTTCAGATGGGTAAAGATTAATAAACTCATAGGTAAGAACAATTATAGTATCAATTATAAATATAAAATATTATATATATATGTATATATATAATATAAAGTATTTTTAAAAAGAAGTAATTGTGTCTGCCTGAATTTTAATTCTGGTGCAGATGTGCCAGGCACAGTGACAAAGGCCTGACCTTGGATTGTAATCTCTCAGGCCTATTCCTTTGTCATAGCCTGCAGCTGGTGAAAATACCACCAGGCAGTTCTGAGGGTGTGCTGAGGCTGGAGATTGCCAACTTGCCTTGTACTGGAGAGATGGAGAATGTGCAGCTGAGCCTTTTTATAAAAGTAGCCATGAGCACTGTTCCTGTTCCATGTGTCCAGATGGGAGGAATTCAACCCCGGGGCTGGCTAGGAGGGGGTGCCGAGCGAGCAGTTGGTGCCGCTGGTTTCTTGGTTCATAATGTACTGTCAACGGGCCTCTTTGTACTTACGACTGACTGCATGGGTAAGTGGACTCTTCAGCTGAAGCGTGCAGGTGGGCGAGGAAGGATGGAAATAGAGTGTGGAAATTACTCAAGGTAGTTTGGAGGTCACGCTTTTGGAAGGCTGCCCAGTGTGTTCATCGGACATGTCCCAGAAAATCTGAATCCAAACTGAGCATCAGGTTGGGACCTATCAATTCCGCTCTTTTCTTTCTCACTCCTACACACATATGTATAAATGCAGCACCGGGAAACAAAATATTAAGAAGCCAAGACTGTGAGTTCAAGGCTGCACTGGTCTACAGAGTGAGTTCCAGGGCAGCCAAAGCCGTTACATACCCAGAGAAACCCTGTGATGAGAAAACAAAACAAAACAACACAACAACAGAAAACCAAGGGTGGAATTCAGCTCTACTGGCACATCCCTCCCCACTGCCACTGTGTCACTACTGCCTCCTGTCTCAGAACATCCCTCCTCAGATGCAGCCTGCGTATCACCACCAGACTGATGTCTCTCATCTCCGCTTTAACCTTACGCGCCTCTAGGGGAAACCTTCCCTGAAGCCCTAGCCCAGCAAGAGCCCAGATCACTTGGCCTTCCTCCTCTGAGGCTGCTCTTACACACAACCCTTCTACAGCCATGTTGCAGTATTTACAAACTCCTAAACACTTCATCATGAAGCCTCGGCCACATAGGACTAAATGGCCAGCAGAGGACTAAAACAGACGCCTGGAGACAACTGGCTCAGACCTGAGATCTTCAAGAGGAGGCAGTTTTTGTCCATCATGAAATTAAAGAAAGCATGCTCTAGCTACTCTGAGTACATGCATACACATGTGCATTCACACACGCATAAATAAACACCAATTTAATAAAACCAATTTAAAAAGTAAAAATTTTGAGGTCCCATTCTGAGATTCTCCCATCAACCAGGCTTTTTTTCTCTTTTTTTTCTTTTCTTTTTTTTTTTTTTTTTTTTTGTTTTTTGAGACAGGGTTTCTCTGTGTAGCCCTGGGTGTCCTAGAACTCACTCTGTAGACCAGGCTGGCCTCGAACTCAGAAATCCACCTGCCCCTGCCTCCCGAGTGCTGGGATTAAAGGCGTGCGCCACCACACCCGGCTCAACCATGCTTCTTAAGCAAACCTTTGGCTTAGGTTGTTTTTGAGACAGGGTTTTTCTGTGTAGCCCTGGCTATATTTGAACTTATTCTATAGACCAGTCTGGTCTAAAACTCAGTGATCTGCCTGCCTCTGCCTCTGGGATTAAAGGCATGTGCCACCACCGCTCCCAGGCCTGAGTCATCTCAACTTTGTAAGCATTGGTTCTTCATAGAGATGAACATGTAGAGAAAATTTGGTTTTTTTTTTTTTTTTTTTTTTGGCAAGGTTTCTTCATGTATCCCTGGCTGTCCTGGAACTTGCTCTGTGGATCAGCCTGGTCTTGAACTCAAGGATCCACTTGACTTTGCCTGAGACTAAAGGTATGCATTACCATGCCCAGCTAACTTGATCCTATTTTAAAACAAAACAAAAGGCATCTCTTGAAGCTGGGTGTTTGTTTTTGCGGTAACAACCTGGCTTGAATACTTGCTTGAAATGGCTTAAAGATTTTACAGATTCTTTTGTCTGAGCTTTAACTGGCCACAGGCGGCTCTGGGTTCACCTGGGGCCACAAGAACAGTATCCTCAAGAAGATGATGGCCAGAGGACTAAGTGCAATATTTTTAAAACCCAAACCAGACTGAAATTTCATCAGTGGATAAGGTTGGATGGGGACTTTTACATTCCAAGAACATCACAAGTGATGTTAAGACTGTCTGTTTAAGCAGGGCCTGGTGGCACATAACAGGTGTGTGTACCTCCAGCATTTGGGAGGGTGGGGAACAGGATCAAGAGTTCAAGGTCATCTTCCAACTACAAAGCAAGTCTGAGTTAGCCTGGCCTTTTGGCATAGAACTGTCAGGAAGGGTATCAACTGTCAGGAAGGGTATCAATGCTCAGGAATGCAAACTTGTGAGCTGGACATAGTGGTGTACTCCCTTCATCCCAGCACTCCGGAGGCAGGACTGACATCAAATCAGGAGGGCAGGAGAGACTGCTCAGCAGTTAAGAGAACTGACTGTTGTTCTAGAGGACCTGAGTTTCATTCCTAGCACTCACAGGGTGACTCACAACCATCTGTAACTCCAGTTTCAGGCAATCTGATGCCCCCTTCTTGACTTATAAGACATCAGGCCCACACGTGGTAAACAGATGTACACAACAGCAAAAACCCATACACATAATTTTAAAAAACCTTTATTTAAAAAGAGTAAAGAGTTCAAGGACATTTTCAGCAAGACAACAAATCTGAGGCCAGCCTAGGTAGGTTATATGAGATCCTGTTTCACAGAAAATAAAACAAGGGAAATGGCTCAGTGGATAAAAGGCCTTACAAGCCTGATGACCTAAGATTCCCCAGAACACACATACAGACATTAGTAAAATAAAAACTACTTGATATTGAATGTGCATATGACGTTCAGGGGTGGTAGCGATACACATGCACAGCATACATGGGGGATGGGAGGATAACCTTCCCGATGGCTCTCTGCTTCCAGTATGGTTCTAAGTCAGGCCCAGTCTTGAATGGCAGGCAGCTTTATTTACCCGCTGTTCTTCTGCCACTGTCCAGATTGGTTGTTGTTTTTGTTTTTTTGGCGAGACAGAGTTTCTCTGTGTAGCCCTGGCTGTCCTGGAACTCACTCTGTAGACCAGGCTGTCCTGGAACTCACTCTGTAGACCAGGCTGGCCTTGAACCGGATCTACCTGACTCTGCCTCACCAACTCTGCCAATGTCTTCTTTTGTGGAAGAGCCCCACTTAGGTTTTCTGGCATGGTTCCAAAGCAGCCAGTGTGCACCACCACTGCCTTTTTTTTTTTTTTTTTTTAATTGTTAAAATTTAAGATGAAGCTGGGGGTGATGGTGCATGCCTTTAATCCCAGCACTGGGGAGGCAGAGGCAGGTGGATTGATTTCTGAGTTCGAGGCCAGCCTGGTCTACAGAGTGAGCTCCAGGACAGCCAGGGTTATACAGAGAAACCCTGTCTCAAAAAACCAAACCAAACAAACAAACAGACAAACAAAAATTTAAGATGAGAAAAAAAAGGAGAAAGAAAGGAAAGAAAGAAACAAAGAAAGTAAGAGGGAAAGGGGAGAGGAGAGATGGCTCAGAAGTGTTTGCTGATTTTCCAGAGGCCCCAAGTTCAGTTCCCAGCACTAATCTCAGGTGGCTCACAGCTGCCTTTAACTCCAGTTCCAGATCTGATATCCTCCTCGTCAAGCCTTCTTGGGACACCTACACATATTTATACTCACACAGACACATACATATAGATAAATCCAATCAACATCCACTTTCAGCACCAATAGATAAAAATAGATAGCAAGGTATAGGCAAGTGTGATTGGTCATTATGGGGAAAGACCTTTGGGCAATCAAAGGGAAACTGGAAAGACTGAGGGATCTTGGGGGAACCTAAACTTGGTTTGCTCTTGGGTCTCTTTATAAACAAAGGAGAGCCTAAAGAATAACACCACACCAGCAGTAGGTACTAACTCAGGGAGAAATTAATTACAGAACTAATTAATATGGAAATATAGCTAAGCTCCATTTCTAAGTCTTATGCATATGTACACTTGCTTGCCTGTGCTTCTGTGCATATGCATACGCAATGCCCACGAGAGGCCAGAAGACAGCACCCGATCCCCTGTGAGGAGTGGCAGATGGTTGTGGATGTTTTTTGATCAATTAGGTTATAAAAAATGTTCCTGACTAGGGCAGATCACCACCCCCACTTGTGGGATAGGCAGAGGAGGATGAGTTTATACTCCCAGCTCTCGGGACTTTCTCCTTTCCTGTAGCAGAGGATAGGCATGTAAACGTCACTTGAAAACAGTGTGCTGTGTTTACAACCAGTGACAGAGCATCTCCCACGAGAATATCAACAGCAGAGACAGGGGACAGCACCACTGAATATTTGAGTTAAGCAAAATGCAGAAAGGAGTTATTTTCCTTTTGGTCAGGAGGTCAGAATTTGTCTTCTCTAAAAGGGCCAGAGAGTAAACATTGCAGCCTTGTAGCCAGACAGTCCAGAGTGCCACTAATCAACTTTGCTTTTGTTGCTTGAAGCCAGACCTAAGTGATACGTAAAGAAGGGGGTGTGCCTTCATAATCACTACCCAGGTACAATGAATTTTGATTTTTATGCTATAAAATATTGTTTGGTCTTTTTCTAACTACTGAAAAATATAACAAAAATTCTTAATTCCCAGGGAGCTTTGCTTACCTCATTATGGTCATTCATTAACTATAAACCAGGAGCCATCTCTGCAAGTAAACCTAGAAAAGTACAAAGCTGTGACACTTTTAGCTCACTTAAGCTACAGTGTCTTTAAAAATATGAAGGGCTGGATAGTGACACACATCTTTAGTCCCAGCAATCAGGAGGCAGAGGCAGGCAGATCTCTGAGTTCAAGACCAGCCTGGTCTACAGAGTGAGTTCCAGGACAGCAAAGGCTACACAGAAGAATGCTGTCTCAATAAGAAAAAAAGAAGTCAACCAAAGCTACAGATATATATTTAAAAACCATGAAGAAACCTAATGCTTGGTATGCTAACTGAAAATAATTTTTAAAAAAGTGAACGGAGGTACTTTGCAGGGGTAGATTAAACTGCCCCTACAAGCCACAGGCTAATGAATGAAAACTTCAGCACCAGAGGTGGGCTACCTCCTACAAGTTGTTGGTCATGTAAGTCCCCTAGGCCCCTACAACAATATGGGCCATTGCCACTGCTGTTGGCTGCCTAGCAGTCCTAGCTGAGATGATAAGACCCCATTGCTAAGGACATATACAGTCTGGTCACGGTTGAGAAATCAAGCTGGAACTGAGATGGAAGATTCCTCCCTACTGGCTGGCCCTCATAGTGCACAACGGTGCTGTGCAGGCTGCTGGGGGAGCACTGTCACCAAGAGTAATCCTGCATGTCACCATACAGGCAAGATGTACAGCAAGCATCCAACCACTGAACCATCTCACTAGCCCCAGCACTTGTATTCTTGAACTCACAGCAACTGTGATTAGCAGCATATGACTAGTGCTGTGACACAAGATTGGTGACTACTGTATCACCAAAAATAAAAAATAAATAAATAACAGTTTAAAATAAATGAGGGCTGAAGAAATAGCTCTGTGGTTAAAGAGCATGTACTGCTCTTCCAGAGGACCCAGGTTCAGCTTCTATTACCCACACTGCGTGGCTCACAACCACTTGTAAATCCAGCTCTGGCAGGTCCAATGTCTCTTGCTTCCTAGAGCTCCGGCACAAATGCACATATACACATAATTACAAAGCAATACAAATCAAATCTTTAAAGTAAACATGAAAGTAGAAGGAAGCTCAGTTGGGAAGAGGGAAGGGAGATATGGGAGTGGGAATAAACGAGGTTAATGGATGGGTGGCTGATCAAAACATGAAGATGTCATAACAAAGACCATAACTAATTAATATAAGCCGATAGAAACTTGTAAAAAATAAAGAGCACAAAGGATGCAACCCAGCGGTAGAGCACTTTCTTATCATGTGCGAGGCTGTAGGTTCAACCATCAGCACTGCAAATCTAAGGTTTTTTTTTTTTAAGATTTATTGCCGGGCAGTGGTGGCGCACACCTTTGATCCCAGCACTTGGGAGGCAGAGAAGGTGGATCTCTGAGTTCGAGGCCAGCCTGGTCTATAGCCTGAGTTCCAGGACAGCCAGGGCTACACAGAGAAACCCTGTCTCAAAAACAAAAAACAAAAACAAAAAAAAACCCAAGATTTATTCATTTATTTTTTATGAGTACACTGTTGCTATCCAGACACACCAGAAGAGGGCATCAGATCCCATTATAGATGGTTGTGAGCCACCATGTAGTTGCTGGGAATTGAACTCAGGACCCCTGGAAGAGAGTCTGCAAGAGCCTCTGAGCCATCTCTCTAGCCCCCTAAGTATTTACTTAAAAGATGGTTAGGGACATTGGCTGCTTTCAGAGGATCCTGGTTCAATCCCAACACCCAAATGGATGCAGCTCAAAGTCAGCTGTAACTCCAGTTCCAGGGGACACAATGCCTTCTTCTGGCATCCAAGGGGCACTGCACACATGTGGCACAGATATAGGCAACCAATACTCCCATGCACATAAAATAAAAATAAATAAATATAGCTGGGTATGGTGGCTCGCACCTTTGATTCCAGCACCTGGGAGGCAGAGGTCAGCAAGATCTACAGAGTGAGAACCCATCTCAGAAAACAAAGAACAAAACAAAAGTACAAAAACAAAACAACAACAATGTGGTGGTTTGAATATGCGTGGTCCAGGGAGTGACACTATTAGGAGATGTGGATTGTTGGAGGAAGTGTGTGACTGTAGGGGTGGGCATTAAGGCCCTCTTCCTAGCTGCCTGGAACACAGTCTTCTGTTTGCCTTCAGAACAAGATGTAGAACTCTCCATTCCCCAAGTGACATGTGGGCCTGGACACTGCCATGTTCCCACCTCTGACCCTGTAAGCCTGCCCCAGCTAAACGTTGTCCTTTCTAAGAGTTACCTTGGTCATGGTGTCTGTTCACAGCAATGGAAACCCTAACTAAGTCAAACAAAACCAAAAACCAACAAACAAAACCAGTGGCTAACAGAAAGTGCTGCTCTTGTAGAACACCCCAAGTTCAGGTCCTAGGGCTCCTGGGTATCCTACTATCTCCTGTAATTCCAGATCCAGGGGACTCATTGCCCTTTTCTTGTCACCACAGGCACTGTACTTGTGCATGAACAAAAAAAGACATATTTATACTTTTAAAATGAAATGGATCTTTAACAAAGCCAGGAGGTGGTGGAAACACCTTTAATCTCTGCACTCAGGAGGCAGAGGCGGGTGGATCTCTATGATTTAAGTGAGCTGCAGGACAGCCAAGGCTACATGGAAGAACCCTGTCTAGAAAAATAAAAATAAAACAAACAAAACAAAACAAAACCAACAAATAAGTATTTAAAAAAACAATAAAAGGGCTGGAGAGATGGCTCAGCAGTTAAGAGCATTTACTGTGGAGCTGGAGAGATGGCTCAGCGGTTAAGAGCACTGACTGCTCTTCCAGAGGCCCTGAGTTCAATTCCCAGCAACCACATGGTGGCTCACACCATCTATAATGGGATCTGATGCCCTCTTCTGGTGTGTCTGAAGACAGCTACAGTGTACTCATATACATAAAATAAAAAAATAAATCTAAAAGAGCATTTACTGCTCTTCTGAAGATCCTGAGTTCAAATCCCAGCAACCACATGATGGCCCACAACCATCCATAGTGAGATATGATGCCCTCTTCTGGGGTGTCTGAAGACAGCTACAGTGTACGTACATATAATTAATAAACAAATCTTTAAAAAACACAATAAAAGAGGGAGAAGGTCACACTTTCAAAACCTCAAATAAATATTGCTATCAACATTAATTTTGTATTTGGCAGGATTATGAACAAGTAGCAGTGAAAATATCTAACTCTGCCAGGCGGTGGTGGCACACGCCTTTGATCCCAGCACTTGGGAGGCAGAGGCAAGCAGATTTCTGAGTTCAAGGCCAGCCTGGTCTACAGAGTGAGTTCCAGGACAGCCAGGGCTACACAGAGAAACCCTGTCTGGAAAAACCAAAAAAAAAAAAAAAAAAAAAACAACCCAAAAACAACAATAAAAAAAACCTCACACTTATTTTCACCCCATTATAAGAAGAAATTGCAGCCAGGTATGATGAAGCACTTCAGACCACCTGGGGTAACATCTTCAGGCCCCCCAAAAAAGACTCATCAGCATTAAAAAAAAAAAAATTCAATAATTACCAGTGCTGGTATCCCAGAATCAGAGGCAAGTGGATCTCTGAGTTTGAGGCCAGCCTAATTTACAGTGTGAATTTAAAGACAGCTAGAGCTACAAAGAGAAACTGCCTAGAAAAACCAAAACCAAACAAAAAACCTAATTAGTTCACCTAGGAAGTGTTCAACTTGAACTGAATTTGACCTTAGAAGACAAAGAGGGAAGGAAGACAAGAGCTAGAATAGTAATTAATATAGGAACAAGTCATACTGAAGATAATCTTTTTGTTACAGATCATTTTAGGAACTTTTTTTTTTTTTTTTTTTTTGGCAAAGTCATATTGTTAATAATGGGACAACAAAGATGAGCTAATTCAGCCAAAAAGAAAGCAGAAAGACTCAAAGAATTAAGGAAGCCAGTCCTGGAATAAAATTATACCATGGCAGTATTTTTAGATGTCTTAGTTGGGCTTCAAAAGTGGCTTTTGTTATCCATGGAATGAAATCAATCCTTACAAACATTGTCTATCTATCGACAGCAACATCAAGTTTCCATGGAAACAACAGTCTGCTCACTGTTCTACATTTTTCAAGGAACAGTCAGTAAATAATCAGTATTCATTATTGGTAACATAATTTTACTAGGCGAAATGAGACACACATAAACTAAATAAAAAGATATGTACTGCTTAGCAAGGCCTACTAGAGAAGCCATAGAAATAAATGGGTCATTGAACTGGATAAATCTTTCTGAAGTGTTACCCAACCTCAGATACTTTATTATAATAACACAAAATTAAACAGTATTATGTTCATAACCAGTGAGCAATTAAAGATGAAAAAACAAAGATATGTACTATTTCTTTCATTTTCTGAAAATATGTGTAACTAAAACAAAAACCAAGTCAATTTTTCCCAGAATATTTAGGTTTTTTTTGTTTGTTTGTTTTTTTGTTTGCTTGTTTTTCAAGACAGGGTTTCTCTGTGTAACCCTGGCTGTCCTGGAATTCACTCTGTAGATCAGGTTGGCCTTGAACTCAGAAATCCACCTGCCTCTGCCCAGCGAGTGCTGGGATTAAAGGCGTGGGCCACCACTGCCTGGCCAGTTGAATATTTAGAACTTTGTCTTTTTTTTTTTTTTTTTTTTTTTAAAAGATTTACTTATTTATTATATGTAAGTACACTGTAGCTGTCTTCAGACATTCCAGAAGAGGGCATCAGATCTTGTTACAGATGGTTGTGAGCCACCATGTGGTTGCTGGGATTTGAACTCCGGACCTTTGGAAGAGCAGTCGGGTGTTCTTACCCACTGAGCCATCTCACCAGCCCTGTCTTTTTTTTTAGTAGTAAAAATAACAAAGTTATCACCAAAGAGGTCAATATTAGCATAAATGTTAAAAAAATATAAAATTTTACTTTATTATATTTTTTTTGTTTGTTTTTTAGTTTTGTTTTTCGAGACAGGGTTTCTCTGTGTAGCCCTGGCTGTCCTGGAACTTACTCTTTAGACCAGGCTGGCCTTGAACTCAGAAATCCCCCTGCCTCTGCCTCCTGAGTGCTGGGATTAAAGGTGCATGCCACCTCCGCTGGCTTTGTTTTTGAAGCAGGGTAGACTCCCAGTGAGCTCACTATTTTCCTTGGTATCTTAATCTCCTGAGGGCTGAGATTACTGATGTGGGCTCCCATGCTTTTATGACTAACAACAACAAAAAACTGTTTTTTTCCCCTGAACTATTTAGATTTTAAAATCGCTTAAAAATTGGATATATTATGCTCTCCTCTTCTTTACTGTGACTTCTGGTGAGAGTAGTCAAATTTGCAGTAGATCTCCCAAAATTTAACAAGTTCTTCAGGCATTTTGCCTAGAAACCTTATACATCACTTCTGCCTCTCCCCCACTCTCACTGTCCTTGATTTCTCCAGCCAGTCTTAATATTTAATGGTTTCATTTTAAGCAGCCCCACATCCTTGGACTGTTGTAAATAAATGATAACATCCAGGGGCAGCAATGACTCAGTGACTCATCTGGTTAAGGTGCTCCTCCCAAGCCTGACGTTTCATCTCGGGGGCTCACATGGCATGAGTGGTGAACTGCACCTTATTTTCTGACTTTCACACATGGGCCATGGCATGACCCACCACCCCAAGACACAATATGCATAACATAAAAATTAAAAACTAAAAATTACAGTATAAAGAATCACCCTTAGAACCTGTGGGGATCCGACTTAGCATATTTATTAGTGATAGGGTCGACACAGCTCTGGCTGGCCTTGAACCCTGAAATTCCGCTTCCCAAAAACTTCAAGAGGCATTTACCACTACGCCTGGCTGTCTCTATCCAATCATGAAAGGCTCTGGTTTTAGCTGGGAGGTAGTGACTTTGATCCCAGCACTCAGAAGGCAGGAACTCCAGGACAGCCAGGGGTACACAGAGAAATCGTGTCTCAAACAAAACAACCCCAAAACAAAAACAACACCAAGAAAACGTTTTGTTTGTTTTTCAATATTTTTAATAGAAAGGGTTTCCCTGAATGTCCCGGGCTAACCTTTCCCCCCGCCGCCCCTTTGGTTTTTCGAGACAGGGCTTCTCTGTATAGCCCTGGCTGTCCTGGAACTCACTCAGTAGACCAGGCTGGCCTCGAACTCTGAAATCTGCCTGCCTCTGCCTCCCGAGCGCTGGGATTAAAGGCATGCGCCACCACTGCCCGGCTCCGGGATAACCTTTACTAGAACTGTGTATAACAGGGTAGGCTGGACCCTCCTTGCCTCAGCTTCCGGAGTGATAGGATTTCAGGCACACAAGCTTAAGTCCAGATTGGTTTGCTTTTATTATAATTCGAGTTCATTAACAACACTACAAGGCCGTATGATTTCACACGTAAGGCTCTTCTATTCCCGTTATTACAAAACAAAGAAGCAAAATTGTGGTATCCAATGCAAGAATCCTTTTGCAGATAGATAATCTTGGCAAAATAAACAAATAAATTAATAATCTCCCTAGACCAGCACAGAACCGGGATCTCGGCTCTGCAGTTAAACTGTTTTATCACTCTTCCTTTTTCATCCTTAGAAAGGAGGAAGAGGAAAACTCAAGGCACAGTTTTCATTTAGATAGATATGGAGGATCCGTCTAGACACTTTAACTAAGATGCAGCCCACCGCAGGTTCCCAGAGGCAGAAGCCACACTGCTCCGCTTCGGCTTTTAAATGAAATCACCTGCAACTCCCGCCGGCGGCACCGAAGTGCAGAAGATGCCCAGGTTTCCGGAGCAACAGCTCAGCGTCATCTATCTCCGCCCCGCGGCGCCTTTCCCGCCAAAGGCCGTTACCACCGCGGAGCATGGTGGGACACGCTTGCAAGATAGGTTTCACCCAATCTTTTTAGAGCGCCGAGCTGCTTTCAGAGAGGGTCTACCCCCGAGGTGGCCGACGATTCTGGACTCAGTGGGGATTAATAATAACCGCTTTAACCAGAGCATGTGATTTTTACTAAACGCCTGGACGTTCCAGCAGCCAGTCAACCCGCCAGGACGCGAGGGACTTTTTCCCCTCCGTGCGGAGGGTGACGTCGCGCGTGCGCGAGCGTGCTTCTCAGCACCCGTTAGAGGCGTGCGCCTGCGCACTGGGAGGGACGAGCCGCTTCCTCCGGCTTCTCTTCCTCCCCCTCCCCCCCCGGTATCAGTGCGCCGAGCTGATAAAGGCGCCATTTTGGAGCGGCCGCGGGAGACGTGGTGCCGCTGAGGGCTCGCTCTGCCGTACGCTAGGCTTGGTAGGAAGGCCTCTTTTTTTTTTTTTTTTCCTTCCCCCCCCCGAGTCCGCGCTTTTCGTCGTCGCCGCCGCCGCCATGTCGGGAGGTGGTGTGATCCGTGGCCCGGCGGGGAACAACGACTGCCGCATCTACGTGGGTAACCTACCTCCGGATATCCGAACCAAGGACATCGAGGACGTGTTTTACAAATACGGCGCCATCCGCGACATCGACCTGAAGAACCGCCGCGGGGGACCGCCCTTCGCCTTCGTTGAGTTCGAGGACCCGCGGTGAGGCAGCGTGGGGCGTGCGCGGCCTTGAGGAGATAGCGTGGAGGAGTTGGGGAAGGCTCGGAGGCCTTGGAACATAATGGGGGGAGAGGAGGGGCTCCGAGGCGCTATCGCCCCTGCAGGAGTCGAGTCAGGAGAGCCGAGAGGCGGCGCGTTGTCTCCGGTGGCCGGCCGCCTCGGACGTCCCCCCTACCCCCCGAGCCCATGCGCAGCCCCCGGAGCGGGAAACCGAGGCGCTGAGGGCCGGCGAGGTGGTCGGGAGCCTCTGCCCGGCGTGGTGCTGGGTGGGGGAAGGGCCGGCCCTATTATGCGGCGCATGTGGGGCTCCGTGTGGCCCCGTGGGTGCGCATGTGCGCTGTGGCCGCGGCTTTTCACCCCCGGAGCGGGCGAACGAGCTGGGTCCGGCGGCTCCCTCCCCTCATCACCCCCCCCTTTCGCTTTCTGTAATCACACGCAGAGACGCGGAAGATGCGGTGTACGGTCGCGACGGCTACGACTACGACGGCTACCGGCTGCGGGTAGAGTTTCCCCGAAGCGGCCGCGGGACCGGCCGAGGCGGCGGCGGGGGTGGAGGCGGCGGCGCCCCGAGAGGCCGCTATGGCCCGCCGTCCAGGCGGTCCGAGAACAGAGTGGTTGTCTCTGGTGAGTTGACTTCGTGCGGGTTAAAATCTTTTTCCCGCATGACTGCTTTGAGTACTGCAAGGTTTTTGTTATTGTTGTTTTTGTTTTGTTTTACACACGGGGTCTTGGACTACTTCGGTCTTTGGGATGAATTTAGTAAATAAAGATTACTGTGGTGGTGATTTACCCAAATTAGGTTGCAGTACTAGCCTATGAAGATCCTTTACAAATAAATTTGGACTCTGGATCTGACTCTTACCAGCTCTTTACCTGGAAACACTTAAGTACAATCATTAAGTATTTTAAAATAATCCTTGTTCGAATGTACTTTACACGTTTGCCGTGGGACAGGATGAGTAGTATTAAATTAGGGGGAATCGCTTTTTCAGGACTGCCTCCGAGTGGAAGCTGGCAGGACTTAAAGGATCACATGCGTGAGGCAGGTGATGTATGTTACGCTGATGTTTACCGAGATGGCACTGGTGTCGTGGAGTTTGTACGGAAAGAAGATATGACGTATGCAGTTCGAAAACTGGATAACACTAAGTTTAGATCTCACGAGGTAGGTTATACACTTATTCTTTTTTTTGGCCAGAATTGGATACAGTTTTCTTAACAGTGGAATTTGAAGGTAAGGATACAGGCAAGGGTGTTCACGTAAATTACCAGAGCCCTGATCTGTCTTTGTATTCGTTCAGCTTGTCTGAAGACAGGTGAAAGCTTAGATCTTTCAATGGAAAGTTCTGTCTATCCAATAGGGAGAAACTGCCTACATCCGGGTTAAAGTTGATGGGCCCAGAAGTCCAAGTTATGGAAGATCTCGATCTCGAAGCCGTAGTCGTAGCAGAAGCCGTAGCAGAAGCAACAGCAGGAGTCGCAGTTACTCCCCAAGGAGAAGCAGAGGATCACCACGCTATTCTCCCCGTCATAGCAGATCTCGCTCTCGTACATAAGATGATTGGTGACACTTTTTGTAGAACCCATGTTGTATACAGTTTTCCTTTACTCAGTACAATCTTTTCATTTTTTTAATTCAAGCTGTTTTGTTCAGAATGGGCTAAAGTGTTGAATTGCATTCTTGTGTAATATCCCCTTGCTCCTAACATCTACATTCCCCTCATGTCTTTGGTAACTTGTATTTTAAGTGATGTCATAGACAGGATTGTTTAAATTTAGTTAATTTCCATGCTCTTCAGACTGTGATATTATGTAAATGTCTATTCTGCTCTGGTTTGTGTGAAATGGGATGTTGGGGGTGTTTGTGGTTATCTTACTTGGGGAAGTTCTTATGTTTATCTTGCTTTTCATGTGTCTTTCTGTAGACATATCTGAAGAGATGGATTAAGAATGCTTTGGATTAAGGATTGTGGAGCACATTTCAATCATTTTAGGATTGTCAAAAGGAGGATTGAGGAGGATCAGATCAATAATGGAGGCAATGGTATGACTCCAAGTGCTATTGTCACAGATGAAATTGGCAGTATTGACCTTATACTAGAAGGCGAGGGTTAAAAATTTATCTACCTTAAAAGATTTGCAAACACTTAATGCAGTTATCTTCAGCTACAATTGCTTTGCTTTTTAAAACCTTGGCAATTGTGGTAGAATTGCCCATTTTGTAACAATTATTTGCTCCCTTCCCCCCTTTTTGTTTTAATAGGGACTAATGTGGGAAGAATGGCTAATTTGTCACAGTGCTTAGTTACAACTGTTAATGTGTGGCCTGCTGTTGGTGTACATGTGGGTACAGGGTGTCAATTTCCAAACAGAGTATAATATCAATACTGCTAAATCTGCATGTCCTCTGTGTGACTGATAGAGCATTGTTATTTCATTTTTTAAAGACAAAATGACAGCAAAATAATAGAATTCCAACGTATTAGTGTAGATAATCTAGTTGGGAGTACTTTAAGTCTCACCTTCCCTTTTAATATTCATAATTGACTCATGTTTAAAACACTTTAATTTACAAGCTAAATTGCAGATGGGAGCAATAGTTTAGGTTTAGGTGGGTAGTAATACCAGTAAACTTCAATTATATAACTTTGCAACCACAAAACCTGTGATACCTGTACAGTAACAAGTGTTGGCATTATCAGTTGAACTGTAAATATAAAGTGCTTCTTCCAGTTAGTCTCTATAGTTATTAAGTTTCTAAAATTTATCTGAACACCATACAGAAACTTGTTTTGGGGAATTTGATAGTTATTGATGTGCATCTGTAAACTGATGACAGACATAACTCATCATTCCCCAGAAACTTTTTTTGGTTACAGTGTCTAACATTTTGCCTCCTCTTTTTTGGTTTTGCTGGTTATAAAGGTTTGGATTGGAGAGGGCTCACTGGATCCCAATCCTTGGAGCTGGATCATTGGATTCAAATCATAATGTGGATAGGATAGGGAGGATGAATTACCAGGATTCATGGAGCGGGATCAGATTACCAGGAACATAGGAGTGGATTCCTTCCTGCCCCAACCAAACCGCATTCGTGTGGATTTTTTTTTCATTCAACTTAATTGGCTATTCCAAAGAATTTTTTTCCTATTTTTGACGATTGGAGCCCTTAAGATGCACGATGGAATTGTGTTTTGCATTTTTTGGTAAAAGGAGCAAAGCGAGGACCTGGAGATATACGCTGGAGCAATCTCCTTGGAAGGATTCAGCACGAGTAGATGGTAAACATTTAAAGGGGAAAAGGGGGGTTTGTTTAAAATAGTAAATCAGTAAGTCACTTCTAAATTTAAAGAAAACAAAATTGGAGTTGAAGAATAAGTAGGTTTCCAATTGGCTATTGCCGTTTTTCTTTGAAAAAAATAAACATTTTTTAAAAAACGATGCATGGTTGTCCTTTTTCCTCTTGTAAAATTTTGATTGGGTAACTAGTGTATCAGTTATTTAATTTGATAAGATTCTGATTCTGTTTATGTGTTAGTAAATTAAAGATTCTAATAAATGATGACTGTCTCTGTTGTGGAAGTCTTAAGAGCGTAATAAACTGAGTGTAAGGCAGTTACATACGTAACAGTTGTGTAGAGGGTAATGATCTGGAAAGTAATCTTTCATATTTTGCTAAAGAACTTACAGTTGCTGTTTATTTTGGTAATGCTTTAGACAAAATAGGCTTTTGTACAAAGTTTGATAGCTAATCAATTTTAGCTTTGAGATTCTCAGTGGAACTCAAATTCAGTATTAACATTAGGAGACAAAATAGACTACACAGATTTTTTTTTTTAATTTTGGATAGTGTGCTGTCAAATGCTTATTGGGTTAATAAATACATTATAAATCTTTTCAGCCATAGAGTGTTCTGTCGCCAAACTGTTCTGTATTGAGTCAGCAATTATATATATCTTAGTCTACTATTGTATCTCTACTGATAACCCCTTGAAGCTTAATCTTCATCTTAATTGGTTTGGAGAATGGAACTTTTATTTAAAATCCCAAGCTTGTGATTTCCTCCTGGCTAGAATGAATAGACCACTATTCACCACAGTAGAAATAGCTAGATCTTTAACTTTACTTGAGTTGCAGGCTAAATATGATATTGTTCAGATGTAATGTAGAATATAGGGGAGACCAGAAATTTTTGCTAGTGAAAGAAACAGGTTTCAAGAAATTTGCATGAGATCTCAGCCTGCTCATTTTAATGACCACATACACTGTCCTGAAAGAGAAACTAATTCTTTTAAGTTCAAAACTAGGATTTCACTTCAGGAGATGTGTTTAGTAGACTAAGGTTAGGTAGCTGTGTTACAGAACTCAAAGTACAACTAAAAGGATGAGGAATTAGCATAGTTAAACGTGGTATAATTGGAAATTTATGGTGTTTTAAAATACATTGTTTTCCTCCAGAGAACCTCACTCTACTCTGGTCTAGACTGGGCCCAAAACTCCAAAGTAAATCCAGTCTCCCAGATTCTGGGATTAGTCATGAAGCACCATGCCCAGCTTACTAAAGTAGTATTAAAAGGTTAAAGCCAGCTAGATAAATGCAAATGTGGGTTTACTTTGAATGCTTTGGAAACGGGACCAAGAATGGCCTGTTTATAGTAGTTCAGTTGTAGATTGAAATGAGCAAAGTGTTCTTTGCCTCACTGTAGGCTTATGTTTGAACACTAGTGAGCACAGCATAGGTTTTAAAGCTTAGGAAATAGGGTTGTACCCATACTGACAATTGATACCACTTTGGAACTACAAGTACTTTGATTTCTATCCCCCCCCCCCCTTCTCTGTTCCCTTAGGATATTGTAGGGAAACCTATGATTAGTTTTTCTAACCACGAAAGCACTTAAATCTCTTTAAAGCAAGTACTTTCATAACTTCTGGTTGAATAACCCAACTTGCTGTTCAGCTCATCCTACTGGAAACAAAGGTAAGACACATTTTCTGATACCTAGTTTGGGATCTGGATTTTTAAGAACTAAAGTTTGTGATGAATAATTGCTCCTGACTTGCAATGTTCCTCTCTTCCTCCCAGCTTTATATTTTTAATAGTTTTGAGTGTATAAATCTACTCATCTCAATTCTGGAGTTGAATATGATAAATTCTAAGATCTGTCTATGAGCCATGCTTTTGTAGGGGTGGTGCTATTTTCAGCATTCTGAGGTCAAGGTCAACTTTTGGTGTTTGCCTTTTTGCTTTGTATATGAAATTTGTAGTGAAATTACAAATGAAATAAATTATATGTATTTAAATAGTATTAAAAGGAGAGAAAGTATTAGACTGAGTTCTGTTATAACAACAACCACTTGTAGCTTATTTCCATCATAATTTGATGATAGATTGATAACCCACAATACTGGAATACCACAGATTGTTTTTATTGAGCAAAATGAATGTAAAATCTGGCCAGAGTAGATGCCTTTATTGTGTAATTTGTGTAAAAGTCACATAGGCATTGTTGAAGGTGTTTTATATATATGAAGTATATGTGATAAGATCTTCATGTAAAGTCTGAACAACCATGGATCCCAAATATATATCTAGTTTGGGTGAGCAAGGAGTTGTAGAATTGTACTAGTACTGCAGAGGATTAATGTTACTATATGTAATTTTGGGAGTGAATAAAAAGCTGTTAATTTGGAACTTTTATTGAGATTTAAGTTCTCCATCCTTTTAGACTGAATTCAGGTACTTAAAAGGTGTCAACCACACAATATATTCCATTACTACATAGTTTAACACTGTAGCAAGACTTCATAGAAGGTAATACCTACAATATACAGTGTAGTACTCTTGTAGATGTTTTGATGTCAGGTTTTTAAGATTTTTCTTTCTTCGAGATGGTGTCTCTTTTAACAGCCCTGGCTGGCCTCCAGAACTGCCTGCCTCTACCCCCTGAGTGCTAGGATTAAGGCATGCACCGCACCCAGCTTCTTAAAGACTTTAGACTTAATGGTTATGGGTGTTTTGCAAGAGTGGGGTGTGTGTGTGAGTGCACCAAACGTGTTTTGAATAGTAAGAGAACAGTTGCTGCTCCCAGAACTGGAGACTGGAGAGTTGTGAGCTGCTAAGTGCTGGGAATCAAACCTGGGTCCTCTGAAAAGCAGTGAGTGCTCTTAACAGGTGAGCCATCTCTAAGCCCTGCTTCCCATCTCAAGGAACCTTGCCCATTCTGGTTTTATGAGAAAGTGGAGTTGGAATGATAAGAGAAAAAGCTTGATGATTGAATAAATATTGGGAAATAATTTTCACCTTAGAGCAAAGACATTAACACCATACTTTGTTTTTAATTTTGAAAGCTTTATTTGGCAGTGGAGAATTTGATTGTGCTTGTAGTGATCAAAGGAAGGGTATTATTGCTTCATAATAGACAGAAATAAGATACAAGATAGACTAGATATCCTGTGCAGTTAATTCAGAGGCAGAGGAGTGGTACTAGTTATTGTATGAGTTGAACCTCAGTGCTTTACCACTGAGCTGCAACTTGAAACTACACATAGCATAGTGTCAGTGGGTTACACAGGAAAGAAGTCATGCATGGCTTTTTTGTGAGGTTCCCATTTAGTTGCACAGTAGCTAAGCTATCAGCATGAAGGGGTCTACAAATTGACTTAAAGGATGCTATGAAAAACATGCCTAGCATCTGTCACATCTGTCACCTGTCTTAGTTTTCTAATGTTTTTGTTAAGTGATAGTGAAAATAGGTTGGCCACAAGAGGGAGCCCTGCCACAAAACCCATCCAGGAATAAGTTTTACTATAGTGCCATTTACAATATTTGATCACCTACACTGTTGGATGGTTGGGTAAGTTTTCTGCCTGTAATCCTGAGCAATGCCCTTTTCGGCTTACAGCTTAAGTACAACTTTTATAAGTTAAAAGTAACACAAGGGCCAGGCGTGGTGGCCCACGCCTTTAATCCCAGCACTCGTGAGGCAGGCGGATTTCTGGCCAGGCCAGCCTGGTCTACAAATTGAGTTCCAGGACAGCCAGAGCTATACAGAGAAACCCGAGGAAGTGAGTATACTTTAGAGCCTTTTTTCTTGGGAGATTTAGGAATGATATTTCAATATTGCTAATGAACTTTTAAAGATAATGTGCACCCAAACCCTGTCAGGTTAGCTATATTGTATGCAGGCAGTATGCTGTGATCAAAAGTCAACCCCATTCGTTTGAAGAGTTTAACTTACTGACATTTTAAGAGCTGGGGATTACTGAGAATGAAAGGTTATTACCATTAGCTTCTTTGTCTCAATTTTATACCACAGCCACACCTCACCCCCACCCCGCCAAAACAAACAAAAAGAACATCCAAAGCCCACAGACTTAATGACATAAATTTACCACCTTTTGGAAATAAAACTTGGCTGTGGGAATACCTAAAACTTACAAAACTTGTCACTTGGAAAATAGGATGTTAAAAGTGGACAAATTATTTTTGCAGTCAACATTGATCAGATTTATATAATAGGTATTTCTCTGCTTATTAAGTTACTTTGGGGGCTACATGAGGCTGCAAGGTTGAACTCTTAAGCAATGTATGGTTATATACACCAGTAACCAGGGCATTTGGATAAGCTCTTGTAAGGTTGCTAACTGAAGGCCAGCTGTGTCTATAATGGGAACATATGAAAGGCATTCTGAATTCACACCGACTCCAGAATTTCCTTTGCAATGATTCTTTTAATAAGTCTACACCTTTGTCTTAGGTATATATTGCCCTTTTCCTTTTTTTTTTTTTTTTTTTTTTTTGCACGTGCAGTAGTACGGGGGATTGAACCTAGGACCTCACATATGCTAGGCAAGCACCTTACCACCGAGCTTCATGCTCAGCCCTTGCCCCTTTCCTATTACCACTCTAATGTCCCTTGATAAACTCCAGCTTTGCCATTACACCTTCTTGGTAAAAGAAGGGCTGAGTTTACTAAAATGTCAGGTATAGCAAAAATTATTTCTTGAAGTATTAGAGGACCTTATGAGTTAAGTTGGGGCCAGAGCAATTAGGGTTGAGTTGTTTGAACCGTCAAAAGGAAACCTAAAAGGGTCTGTGAAGTCCTTTGCTAACATACTTATTTCCACCAGTAACAGCATGTCATAGACAACTTTTTTTTTTTTTTTTTTAAAGATTTATTTATTATTATATATGAGTACACTTCAGACACACCAGAAGAGGGCATCAGATCTCATTGCAGATGGTTGTGAGCCACCATGTGGTTGCTGGGATTTGAACTCCGGGACCCTTGGAAGAGCAGTCAGTGCTCTTAACCGCTGAGCCATCTCTCCAGCCCCCCATAGACAACTTTTAAGCTACAGAATACTTAAGAGTGACATCACAGCTGGGTGTGGTGGCGCATTCCTTTGATCCCATAGGCAGAGGCAGGCGGATTTCTGAGTTCAAGGCCAGCCTGGTCTACAAAGTGAGTTCTAGGACAGCCAGGGCTATACAGAGAAACCCTATCTCAAAAAAAGAGTTACATCACATTTTAAGACTAGAAATATGAAATTTTAAGTTGTACAATAGATATTGTTATAACTAAAACAAATGGCCTTCCCCTAACCCCCTTAAGTTGGCAAAGTACATTTCAGAAAGGTAATAGCCAAGTTCATCTTTGCCTCAGTGCCACCATGCCTATTGACTTGAATCAGACTAGCTCTTGGGGGTTTCATTTGTTTGAAATAAGGTCTCACTCTGGCTGATCTCAACTTGAAATCCTCCCAAGTGTGAGATTATACACAGTTGCCTCATTAGTAGTCTTAACCTCCTTCAAAACATTTTTTCTTTCTTTCTTTTTTAATTCATTGAGACTGGGTTTGTCTGTGTAGCCTTGGCTATCCTGGAACTCAGCTCTAGATTAGGCTAGATTCCAAATCAAGATCCACCTGCCTCTGCTTCCCAAGTGCTGGAATTAAAGCACTCACTGCCTGGCTAGTGCTTCAAATCTTAAATGTCCTCATGAGGTCAGCTCATTGTTGAACTTTAAAAATCAACAAGCTAAACAAAGCCTTTTGAATTAATAAAAAACATGTGCATGAGTGCATGTCTCTGTACCATGTGTGCAGTGTCTATGGAGGCCATAAGCAGGTATAGGATCCACTGGGACTAGAGTTGCATGTGATCCTCCATGTGGATGCAGAAAATCAAACCCAGATAACTCTGAAAGAGCACAGTACTTTAAACTCTGATCTATCTCTAGCACTTGCTAATAAACACTTAATTGTACTTTTTTCCAAGATGTATTTAAAAAGATTTATGTATATGACTGTTCTGTTTTCATGAACATCAGAAGAAGGAATCAGATCCCATTACAGATGGTTGTAAGCTACCATGTAGTGCTGGAAATGAACTCAGGACCACCTCTGGAAGAGCAGCCAGAGCTCTTTTAATTGCTGAACCATCTTTTCAGCCCCTATTTTAATGTTTGTATATGTTCAGGCTTTGTGGGATTTTAGTAACTGTATTTTCCAAGAACCAAATTCAGTGCTGTTGAAAGTTTATAAATTTGGCAGAAATGATATAGCAGTATAGACATCTTATTTCCTAAGCTGTGGATTAACTGAGTAGATTATAAAGTATTTTACTCCTAACATTGGGTCACATATCTCAGCTGTCCTGATGGCAACATGCCAGGATTGGTGGTAAGCACTAATGATCCAAGCCTTCCAATGTCATTATGAACTAGCTCTTCAGTGAGACCCACTAGTAGGTGGTTTTAATGTGGTGATATCTGTTATCCCCACTGTTAAGCACTAGGAAGCTAAGGCAAGACAGGCAGCTACACAGTGACGGTTGGTCTTTTGGCTAATTGATTTTTTACTTTTTGAGACAGTTTATGTAGTGCTTGCTATATTGGAATTCTGTAGAACAGGCTGGCCTTGAACTCAGAGATCTGCCTGCTTCTGCCTCCCCGGTACTGGGATCAAAAGCATGTTCTACCATGCCCAGTGACAGCTTATTTTTAAGAAATTGAGGGGACTGGAGAGATGGCTCAGTGGTTAAGAACACTGATTGCTCTTCCAGAGGTCCTGAGTTAAGTCCCCAACAACCACATAGTGGCTCACAACCATCTGTAATGGGGATCGGATGCCCTCTTCTGGTGTCTCAAGACAGTGACAGTATACTCATACATAAAATATATCTTAAAGAAAAAAAGGAAATTGAGGGCCTTGTCTGAAAACTAAGTGGTTCTATTAAGTCTCATTTTCCCCCAAGTTTCTTACAGAGGAAGCCTAAATACGGCCTTGTGAATTTAGTGGCCCTTCCTCCGAATCCTTGCAGATTCTTCAGTAGTTTTCTTTTTTTTTTTTCTTTTCTTTCTCTTTCTTTTCCTTTCCTTTCCTTTTCTTCTTTTCTTTAACAGGGTTTCTCTGTGTAGCCCTGGCTGTCCTGGAACTCACTTTGTAGACCAGGTTGGCCTCGAACTCAGAAATCGGCTGCCTCTGCCTCCCAAGTGCTGGGATTAAAGGCGTGCGCCACCACGCCTGGCTCTGTATTTTTCTTTTTGTTGGACTTGATATCTTTACAGCAATTCATACATTAAACATATAAGGTTATGTTGGGCTTGGAAAAGTCTTACTTCAGGATCCTGGCACTAGTCTTCAGACTAATAGAACAAGAACAAACTTAGGCAGTTAATTTGAAGCCACACAGCCCAGAAAACAGATATTTGACTCCTCATACTCAAATTGCCACAACAGCCCATTTCTTTTTAAACATTCTTCCATCTGACTGGAAAGATGGCTCAGTGGTCAAGACCACTTCATGCCCTTCCAGAGGTCCTGCATCTGCCTGTAACTCCACCTCCAGGAAATCTGAGACCTTTTTTGGCATATATGTAAAAGCAAGCTTTAAACAAAATTCAGATGAAACCACGACTAAGTGCCAGGCATGGTGGTAGCAGTAGATGAGATGGGTCTTTGAGCTTCAGGACAGGCTAGTCTCCATAGTGAAGTTCAGGATAGCTGGAGCTTACACAGTGAGCCATAATCACTATCCCTAGATTAGTTAGTAGCTGAAAAAATTTTTGAACTAGTGGCATTCCTGCTTTATGCCTGTTTAATTATGTCACATGTATCCATTAAATGCATTTTCTTTAGATTACTCTAATTTTCATGTGTATTTGCCCTTGGCCAGCTATTAGCTCTTGGAGGCCTTTTTTTTTTTTGGTGTCTCAATTAAGATTTTTTTATGTATGTAAATGTTTTGCCTCTATGCATGTATATGTGTCACATGTCTTGTGCTTACTGCAAGACATCTTTCCCTCCCAGTCTCCCTCCCTCCCCCTTTCTAGACCTCCCTTCCAATTGGGAGTTCAGAAGTAACTAAAGTGCGCACCACCTGTAATATCTACTTAATGCCACCAGGGTGTCTCATGGTGCTGTCTGATCTGTGTTCTTATCCCTGGCCTTAGCTCAGAGCCCAGCTCCAAGACAGTGAAATGCTTGACTTCCTGGCTTTACAGTGTACAGACAGTTCAGCTCAGGAAAACCTTTGCCCTTTTTTTGGCCAGGTCATTCAGAGGTTGGACTTGCCAGCCAGCCACTCAGTAACTAGGCAGCAGCCCTATAAAAGCCAAAGAAGGGGCTGGCAAGATGGCTCAGTGGTTAAGAACACTGACTGCGTTCTGAGTTCAATTACCAGCAACTACATGGTGGCTCACAGCCATCTACAATGGGATCTATTGCACTCTTCTGGCATGCAGGTGTACATGGAGACAGAGCACTCATATACATGAATATTTAAAAAAAAAAAAAAGCCAAAGAACCTGCCAGTGGTAAGTATCAAAAGATCCCTACTTGGTGTTTTTGTTTTTGTGATAGGGTCTTCTGCTATCTAGCCTGATCTCAAATTTGCTATGTAGTTGAAAATGACTTTTGATCTTTCTGCCTACTCCCCTCAAGTGCTAGGGACTAGAGACAGTTTGTGTGGTACTGGGAGTGGAACCAGGACTCTTAGATGTTAAGCAAGCAAACATTCTACCAACTGAGCTAGAGCTCCAGCTTCTACATTGACTGAGTATACATTAAAGTTTATATGAGATCTACAAAAGCAAACCCACAGAGTTTCTCTGTGTAGCCTTGGCTGCCTGACTGTCCTAGACCTAACTCTGTAGAACAGGCTGGTCTCCTAAGTTACAAAGATCTACCTGCCTCAGCAAGTGCTGGGATTGGAGGCCTGGGCCACCATTGCCCATCCCCAAATTGAATTGTTATCAGCTGAGATAGGTGAGTTGTTAAGTTGGTATGCTAAACTTGCCAATTTTCAGTATGCAGTCAAAATGTTTGCATTCTACAGCCTACAACTGATTAAAATTCATGTCAACTGGGAAGGTTGTCATTGAGATGCCCTGACTAGCTTTTCAAAATGTTCAATGCATCCTTCTATTTTGAATTCTGATCATGGCCTGATTGGGGACTATGTCTAAACAATTTCTTTTTAAATGATATCTGGAGGGCTGGGTGACTCTTGAAGCTGTATGAGTATACTGCTGTTGTGAAATGCTGGGTTTATGATGTCACTTTCTCTTCTTGAGTTCCCTTAAATGTGTCTCCAACTCAGAACACTTCAACACATTGTTAGTGTTTTTGGTTTTGTTTTAAATTTGATTTTATGTATATGGATATTTTGCCTGCTTGTATGTCTGCATTGCTTGAATGCCTAGTGCCTAAAGAGATCAGAAGGGTGTCTGTCATATTCCCTGCCACTGGGTTTGTAGACAGTTGTGAGCAAGATGTGGGATCTGGGAATTGAACTTGAGTCCTCTGAAGAGCAGCCAGTGCTCTTAGCAGCTGCTGAGCCACCTTTCCAGCCCATTAAAAAAAAAAATTTTGTTTGTTTGTTTGTTTTTTGAGACAGGGTTTCTCTGTGTAGCCCTGGCTGTCCTGGAACTCACTCTATAGACCAGACTGGCCTCGAACTCGGAAATCTGCCTGCCTCTGCCTCCCAAGTGCTGGGATTAAAGGCTTGCGCCACCACGGCCTAGCTAAAAATTTTATTACATTATGTTACATTACATTATATGTACATTATATTACATTACATTATATGTATATGTGGAAAGTCAGAGGACAACTAGTGGGAATTTTCTCTTTTTAATGGGAGCCTTAGGGATCTGACTCAGGCTGTCAAACTTAGTGACAACAGTGTCTTACCTACTGAGCACCCACACACACACACACACACACACATACACCTGTTCTTTGAATTCTGGGGATCAAGCAAAATTCCTTATCTATGCTAAAGAAGTGTTGGATCTCTCCCACCTATGAACCTCCCATCTTACCATTGGTCAGGTTAGCTTGAATTTTTACAGTTCTCTGATGAGAAGATTAGTCATATCAGATCATATGGATTGTGGAACTTTTGTTTGTTTGTTTAAAGACTGGGTCTACTATATAGTCCTGCCTGTCCTGGAACTTACTGTGTAGAGCAGGCTGGCTTCAGACTCAGAGATCTGCCTGCCTTTGCTTCCCAAGTGCTGGGATTAAATGCATGTGCTACCATGCCCAGCTTATATATAGTTTTTAAGAGAGCAGAGTAATTGTTTTCATTGAAAGAGTTGTATATTGAACATATGTGGGAGCTTTCTCAGATGTTAGCATTAGTTTTATTAAGTATACCTATGTAGGTGGTCATAGACAAATTTCTCCAAGTTACTAATTCTAACACATAAGTACCACTAAGTGGTGTTTTCCATTCCAAACTATATGTAGTTTAATAAATAGTTCTGAAATAATTTTCATATAAGGAACATAACTACATTGTGACATTCTTGTCTAAAGTAAATACCAAAGGAAAAAAAAAGCAGAAATAATGTATTACATTATTACAAAGCCAGCAGTGGGCTTTCACACGTAAAACGCATGAAGCATTTGCACTGCCTTGGGTTGACGACCATCTGTTCCCCATGCTTTCAGTGCTGAATGAAATTGGGGAGAAAATCAAAGGAGAGGTGGGAAGGGAAAGGAAGTTAGGGAAAGAGGAAACAGCTGTAAGGTAAGAAAGGCCCTACAGAGATTATAAAACAAAAGCAGGGCCAGATTAGGCCCTGAGACTAGATAGCTAGTTAACTTTTGTCAATTGAGAAGAGCTTTGTATACTTTGAGACAATATGTACTTCAAAAGCACTAGCTAGTCTTCTCAGTGTACCATAGTAACTAGTTCATTGAGTCAAAAGCTATCCTGCCCTCCTAGAATTTCTTCATACTGAGCAGAGAGCCTGTTGCCAATGTGTACACAAACTAAGGGTCAAATATTTTGACAACAGCAGGTACATATTACAATTTAAAGAGTGAATGGGGAGAGGTGGATGCTGAGTACAGCTTCAGCCACTGTAGCAATAGCTCCTGTACCTGCCCTTTTATTATATTTATGACTGAACAGTATAACAAAATGTAGTAGCTTATAGTTCAGAGACTCATGGTCAAACTTTTTTTTTTAAGATTTATTTTTATGAGTGCTCTATCTGCATGTATGCCTGCATGCCAGAAGAGGGCATCAGATCCCGGCATAGATGGTCGTGAGCTACCACATGGTTACAGGGAACTGAACTCAGGACCTCTGGAAGAACAATGCTCTTAACCACTGAGCTGCCTCTCCAGCCCCAGAAACATTTTTTTTAAGGTACATTTATTTTATGAGTACACTATAGCTGTCTTCAGACACATCAGAAGAGGGCATCAGATTTCATTACAGATGGTTGTGAGCCACCATGTGGTTGCTGGGAATTGAACTCAGGACCTCTGGAAGAACAGTTAGTGTTCTTAACCGCTAAGCCATCTCTCCGGCCCCCAGAAACATTCTTGTTTTTCTTTTTTTTGTTTTTGTTTTTTGTTTTGTTTGTTTTCGAGACAGGGTTTCTCTGTATAGCCCTGGCTGTCCTGGAACTCACTTTGTAGACCAGGCTGGCCTCAAACTCAGAAATCCGCTTGCCTCTGCCTCCTGAGTGTTGGGATTAAAGGCATGCGCCACAACCCCCAGTAGAAACATTCTTAATAGAGTTAATTCCCACTTCTGGAAACTGAGCCAGATCTTAGGTTTATCGGGTCTTCTGTTGTGTCCGTTGGCTTGTTTTCTAGACCAGAATAGCCTTTCAGATCCTAATCTGACTACTCTTCTGATGTCACTTCAGGACTTAGATTGTTGCCGTTCACATCTTTAACCCAGAGAGAGAGAGAGAGAAAGAGAGAGAGAGAGAGAGAGAGAGAACTTGCATAGGTTCCTCAACACTGGTTTCGTGATTCCCTGTTTCTTTTACTACCAAAAATTGAGGGACAACCCACCTCAGCAGACTGGAAATCTAATTGGCCCAGTAGAAGAGAAACTGAAGAGAACTGTTGAAGTAAAGGTTGTTCACTAAAAAGCTTGCTTTCATTCCACTTATATAGAAACATTTGGAGAGGCATTACAATCAGTAAAAATCTTTATATGTGAATAGCATTTTTAGATTGGTGACACAATACTGGCTAATATCACTTTATTCTCAGGATATTTGGTGTAGAAGCAATAGCCACTGAGAAGGGTTCCTCCTCTAAGCAACTTTAAAAGTTTTGATGACAACCGAGCCTAAGCTTTGTGTTTTAGTCAGTCCTACCAGTTTGTAGGACTGTTAAGTCAGCCATTGCTCTAGGGACCTAGGGCGTCTAAGGGCAGTGAGGAGCAGGTGTCCAGAGGAGAAATGTTGGTGCCTGAATGTGTTTTCCAGATGTATTGAATTTCACTTAGTGTATTTTTGACTTGTCTTAGTTTCTTTCCTGCTGTGGCCTATGCTATTTTGCTTGTGTTCAGTATTCCTTCTTGCTTACTGTTGCTTACTTAGGATTAAATTTAGGGCTAATCACATGCTAAGCAAGTGCTCTTTTTTTTTTTTTTTTTTTGGCGGGGGATCTGAGATAGCGCTTCTCTGTGTAGCCCCACCTGCCATAGAACTCACTCTGTAAAGTATGCTGGCTGCAAACAAGAGACTCACCTGCCTCTGCCTCCCAAGTACTTGTATCAAAGGCGTGCGCCACCACTGCCTAGCTTAGAGAAGAGCTCTACCACTGAGTTACATTCCCAACCCTTATTTGTGGACATTGCATCATCCAGGAATAAAATGGAAGCTAGCGTTTTGACATAAATGCTTTATTGGTGAAACTGATAGGTATGTTGTTGACTTTTGACAGTCAAAAAGGGTGATGTGTTTATGTGAGCTTAGACTCAGTTTTTGAAGTCTTGGGTCATGACCTTTGTAAAAAATGTGTTTTGATCACGTTTCTCAAATACCAGCTGGACTCTACTAGACATGTGAGTAGATTTGTTCCTTGTGACTATTCCAGCTGTCAAGGAACTTAAATAGGTGTTCAGGAACAAAGAAATCTTTATTGTTTTCCTCGCCAGTTAAAACAGACAACTAGCAATGACACGTTAGCGTGGTTATCCGGTAGAAGGGAAGGAGAGTGCTTCTGCTGTCCTTCCAGGCAAGCCTTCCTTTCTTTTCTGGCAGGGCTACACTTTCTCCCATGGTCGGATTGAGGCTGGTGTTGAGGGGTGACCATTCTTTATGGCTAGTACTTCTTGGTACTCCTCTCTCTGCCCCTTACGCAGCCCTAGCTGAGGTGTACTCCCACTGCCACCCAAGTTAGTCTCAAACACTCAACAATACTCTTTCCCTGGGATTGTAGGCCTGGGCCACCACTCCAGACAAATCTGCGTGATTGTTATTTGGGGATTTTGTTTTGCTTGGTGTATAGTTGTGTATGAGTGCATGTGTATGCATATGTGCTTCAGTACACACAGGAGGCCTACTAACGACAATTTGAAGGGTTTTTTTTTTTTTCCTTTTTTCTTTTTCTTTTTTTTTTTTTTTTTTTTTTTTCTTAGACAGGGTCTCTACCTCTGTCAAGATGATGAGAGAGAACGTGCCTCTTTCTCTCTTTCTGAGTAAGTTGGAGGACTGATGGATTGGCTCAATGTCTGCATACTGAGTTTTCAAGCCCAAATTTAACCACTGAACCAGTAAAAATATTTACCAAGAACCTGTTACATTTAGGGGTATTCTACGAATTTTCTACATACATTTTTCATTTAAGTCTAGAGGTTGCCTTTGTGGGATAGGTATTTTGTTCTCCTTGTTTAGAATTGTGTAGGTGACAGGTTATAACACTTCAGGTGGAAGGGGAATCTGAACAGGGTGAATTTGGAAGCTGACTTGTTTGGGATGGACACAGATACAGTTGTTGGTTTGTTTGTGTAGACACTGAAAAGTTCAGAAAAAGTACTTAGTCTAAAAGTAATACCATTGATCCATTCACTGAAAGCTGATTTTAATAATGTACTGTATGCAGCCATTTATTATCTTGACTGAACTTCAATATAAGGTCTGTGGAAACAGGACTTTGAAGGAGGACTCATTTTGTTTATGTTTTAAAATATTCTCTTAAAGGTAGATATTCCCATTCTAAGGATGAATTCCTTGATCCTGCTTGGTTTGATTATATTCCTGTACAGTTGAATTTGTTTGTTTTTGAGTACATGTTCTGAACTTGAAAACACTCTTCCTTAATGAAAAATAATATTTAAAATCATAATGTTGTTGGAACTGAGGAGATGACTGAGATGGCTCAGTGATTAAGAGTACATAGTGGGGAGGAGAGGCAGGCAGATTTCTGAGTTTGAGGCCAGCCTGGTCTACAGAGTGAGTTCCAGGACAGCCAGGGCTACCCAGAGGAACCCTGTCTCAAAAAAACCAAAAACCAAAAAAAAAAAAAAAAAAAAAAAAAAAAAGAGTACATAGTGCTCTTGCAGAGGACCTGGGCTCAGTTCCCAGCACTCACATGGCAGCTCACAACTGTTTGTAACTCCAGCTCCAGGGGATTCAACACCATCTTCTGACCTCCTTGGGAATCTGCTTTACACACACACACACTCATACACACTCATAATTAAAAGTACAACTTAAACTTTAAAAAGATGGTTAATTTTCTTTTTAAGGCAAGATTTTGGGGGGACAATCAGGAATTCTGATTTTACCTATGGATAGAGATATAATTAGCTATTTCTCCTAAAATCTAATAACTGTTTTCACTTGACCTCTACTTCCTGTTTATGGGGAAAACACTACTGGGAGGTGCTATGAGAAAAATTGCTGGGGAAGGGGTTTCTAGATCCCAAAATAAGTATAAGAAATCCCACAGTATTAGCATAAGAATCATATTAAGTACTAGCTTTTATAATTCTGAAGCTTTTTGATTACAGTTTCAAAGAGCAGCTAAAGAGAAGCGGCTATACATTGGAGGAGAGAGCAAATATACATAGAGACCTTGAAGGGAATCTTCTAAGGCAGGGAAGAAGCAGAGACTTGTATCCACTGAACCAAAATACAAGCACATACTATGTCCAAGGTCAGAGCAAGAACATATTTTGTCTTGTTTCTTGGGTTTGCAACTTAGCTCTCTCCTCAGTTTACATGTATATGTAAACATATATACGCTTCCTGAAAGAAACATCAAATGAGACTGACAGACCAGGGGACATGTAGCAGTTTAGCTCAGGGATATATCAGAAACTCATTTTCTGTCCCCCTCGGTCTTAGGCTGACCAGTTCTCTGGTGGTTCCTGCTACTGATCCATCCAAACTGCTGGACTTGTCCTTCATACCCAAGGTCTTCAGGCAGTATCTAATGGGAAGTCAACTCTAAAAGGAACCAGACTGTCATTTCCTGGCCCCTTTATTCTGGTGACTGATGGAAGAGTGGGAGGGAAATATATTTGTTTAATGGTTGGAAAAACATCAAATTACCATACCTCTTCAGTTTCTATTCCCATAGAATTTTGCAACTATGGTTTTTGAATCATTCATATATATATGAATATGATATATATATGCATACATACATACACACACATACATATATATGAAGTTGAAGATATGTCTTTTATTAAAACTGTCTGGAGGGGATAAGAGTCAGTTTGAAATATGTTGAAGTTCTGAAATAATGTGCACATCTGAGGAGTTGGTTTTTTTTTTTTTGACATTTTATAAAAATATCATAGATGGAGCCTGCCCCCTCATTTCCCCACCACAGATTCCTTGGACTAGATACATGTTTAATAATAGCTTGTCTCTGATATTCACAGTAGCTACCTCTATGTGAGGAAAGGATAGAAAACATTCAAGACATCATATGGGCTTACGATCTACAGATTCCAACCAGTAGCAGTGGCTGACTCCTACACAGACGACTGGGAACTGCAAACAGGCTGGGGTCACCTCAGTGACATCTGACGCTGTCCAACCAGAAGTCTGACTTGTGTGTGCGTGTGCTGCAGGAATTGAAAAATGTACTAAAAGACTAAAATATTTTGCCTCTATACTTTCTCATTTGTTTTTATTGTTTGTTTTTAATCCTGGCGGGAGAGGGGTTTTTAAGTATTTCCTGTATCTGGAATGAAAGGGAAAGATGGGAAAGCGGTCCCGTCACCCAAGAATAACCCAGTAATGACATCTGAACGCGTGGGAAGTGTTTCCCTCCACAGTAGGCGCTTCTAAGGCTGTACCCTAGTGGAATTCCCTGCTCAAATTGGAAGACCACGCAAAGGGCGATGGCAAGAGCGCTGAGTGAGGGCTTAGCTGGTCAGGAATAAAAATACCCGAGGGTAGGGGACACTAGAAGCTAGCATCCTAGTTCGTAGGTGGAAGCTGTGATGTGCTTGACCGATTGAAGAGCCAGGTGACCAACCGAAGCCCTGACTGCCGCTGGGGGTATGAGAGGGACGCGACGCCGCCGGGTACCAAGGCAGAGTCACGAGAGGCAGCCCAGCTGTGCCCAGCGGGCCAGCGCCAGACCCTGGCGTCCTCCATCTTCTCTCCTGCGCTCCCCCTGCTCCAGCTGCCTGAGCCACGGACCGCAGCATCACACACCCCCGCGGGGGGGGACGCCGCGCCCCATCCCCGCCCCCGGCCCCACCCCAGCCCCCGCGCGGGCTCCCTGACCCCACCGCCCGCGGGCACTGGCTGAGCTCCGAGGCGGCGCGCCGGCGGCGGGGACGCCCGGAGGGGGTCGAAGCGGCTGGGGGCGGCGGCGGCCGGGCCGGGGCTCCCCCCCCGCCCGCGCTCGCCGCCGCGGTGGTGCGTCCCGGAGGTTACCGGAAGTGGCCGCGCTCGGCGCTGCCATGTTGAGGAGCCGCCGCTGCCGCTGCCGCCGCCGCCGCCGCCGCTTTGTTGTCGCCTCCTCCGCCTGAGGAGGCTCCCCGAGCGGGGGGAGTGGGGAGGAGGGGGGTCGGCCGCCGCAGCCATGGAGGCCAACTGGACCGCGTTCCTGTTCCAGGTACTGGGGGCCCCGGGGGGGTCGGGGGGCCAGGGGGGCCGGGCCGGGCTCGGGCGGGCGGGCGCTCCTCCCCTCCCGGCTCCGCTCTCCGGCCCGGCCTTAATCCCCCTTTGTTTTTCCGCCCGCCCGCTCCGGCGGAGCCCGGCCGCCGAGGTGAAAGGAGGCGGCCTCGCGGGGTGCGGGGGAGAAGCAGGCCTCGGGGTGAACCCGGGCCCCCCCAAGCACACACGCACACACACACCCTTCCCTCCCGCCCCGAAGGGGAAGGGAGGAGGCCGGCCGCTGTCACCACCCCGCGGCCCAGAGAAAGGAGGGCGCCGGGCCGCTGTGGAGCGCGGGCCGCTCGGCCACTGCGCGCCCGAGCGGGGCCGCGCGGCGCAGCGAGGGGGTCTCCGGGTCCCGCTCCGAGTACCCATCCATCTTTCGCTCGCGCTTTTCGCGTCACCTCTCTTTTTTTGTGTGTGTGTGCTTGTGTGTTGACTTTCTGACCCTCCTCCCACATCCCGCGAATAGCGGGTATCTCTGGCTTCGCCGCCACTCCCCCTTCTCGCCGCCCCCTCGGGTGGACCCGACGGGGGGTGTTGCGAGCGTGGTTCCCCTCTGCAAACTTTTCTCCGCTCCTAGCCCAAGTCCTGGGCGAGCCCTGGCAACTGGTCCCCTCGCCTCTGTCCAGCTTCTGCGGTCCCATTGAGCTTGGGGAATCCCCGAGCCGGCGGGGCCGGGCGGGGGCGGGGAGCGGCGGGGGCCGGGACTCCTGCAGGCCCGACCTTCCCCGGAGCGTGTCTCGCTAGTCTCGCTCCGCGACCCGCTCGAACGTTCGCTCCGGCCCAGTGGGCGACGGGAAGCGGAGAGGGAGCGCAAAGTCCGCTTACAAAGCCCCTAGATGAGTCACTCATAGGGAGTATGGGGGTCTTCGCTTCTTCTTTTTTTCCTTTTGCCAGAAACTTCAAAGCTAATGTTAGCGGATACTTCAGCCATACCCTTCTCCTACCACTTTAATGCGGGACCCCTGATTGGAACTTTTCCCCCCCTCTGCTTCCTTTCTGTTTGCAAATGCATTGATGAGCAGTAGAGATGAGCACATGCAGAAACTTCAGAACTGAAGGTTAGGGAGCTAGTCGTTTTTAAAATGTGTCCTTCCCGCCTCCCTCTTTGGAGTTTTCCTAAATACTTCGTGAAATTCCAAACGCGTAGCTTGGGCGCTTGAGACCTTTGGAAATGCAGAATCTTCAAAAGATTATACTCTCCGCATCTGGTCCCATCCCGGTGGAGTTAATACGGGGAATTGGAGAATTCAAAATTACCCATTGTGTAATCTGGCTTGTCCTATTAAGACATGTTTCAAATGTGAGCATTTTTATTTTAGGTAATTATTGAAATAAATGGGCTTACTAAAGTTGGAAATTCTTAAGATTTTGCAACTCCTGAACGTCCCACTTTATCATCCTTAATCTGGTATTGATTTTATTGTGCTTTGATGAGTTTGTTAAGAAAGTGATGGTCAAAAAAAAAAAAAAAAAAAAGAAAGTGATGGTCAACTTAAGAATGGATTGGCAAAGAAGTACGGAACTAGCTGGCATGAGGGTTGGTGCAAAGACGGTAAATGCTTTCTTTAGAAAAAGCTTACTTACAAATGATCGTTTGACAGTAAAGGACTGATGAGTTTTAGACGCAGTTTAAACAATATTACATTGGGTATCTGTAAACTCGATGGAGGTGGAACAAAGCAAGCCCCTTATGTGAAGGAGAAACCCATAGTTCATCTTTGGGAAGTTAGTTGAAAGAGCCTACAAAATACTTTTAAAAGCTATTTGAACTATTCTTTTCCCAGATAAAGCTAATGCCAGCCTATTAATTTTTTTCCACCTGATGAGGAGATGTGAAAGCTCATATTTAATCCTGGACATGCAGTGTGCGCTGTGAAAAATCTTTGAAGAGCTGTAATTTAAAGCTGAGGACAGTGAATAAAGAAGGCCCTTCGTATGGAAAGGTGGAATAGACATGCAGTTCTAGTTCTCAGAGACCCCCACCAGGGAAATGCAGAGTTAAACTCTGTGTCTGGGAGCACCATGTTGTATTTATATCTTTAAGCAAGTTTTAATAACCTGCCTGCTTACCAGATAACACGGTGGGAAGTGAAAGTGTAGCTCTTAAAATATGTGATGGGTGATTCGTACAGGACATTAGAGAGATGACTCACCGATGCTAATTTGTTTCAGTACAGAATCTTTTACCCTCTAGCAATGGAGATTTCATGGTTCCACATCCTACCACCCTGAGTGTTGAAATAACATTTCTGGTTTTGTTGTTGTTGTTTGATTGGTTCCTTGGTTTTGCTTTAGTAAGTTAGTTTGTTTGTTAGGTAGTTTGTTTGTTTGCCAGTCCCAGAGAAAGGAAATCTTGGGCAGGGTGAGAGCTGTGTACTTGCGTTAGAACATGAAATTTAAACTTTGATGTGATGATGCTAGTCAAATAAAAGCTTACTGAGAACATATATTTGAGAAATAAATCCCCTCACTGAAAGGCAGGCCATGGTTGTTATTCAGCTCTCCCTCAGAGAACAAGTTGAGGAAAATTGGCTTTCTTAGCCAGTGGGGAAGTGTGGGCTCCTAGCAGTCTTCAGAGACTGATTATTCTAGTGGTTCTATAGGATTTTACTCAAGACACGGGGACCTGGGGTGGCCCTCTGAGTGAGCTCCAACAATGCTGTAAACCAGTTTGTACCGCACAAACATCTGAATTGGTGAATGACAGGAATTTCTTTTAGTATTCCATCCTACCAATGGTTGTTTAGAATTGAAAAATAGCTCAAATGTTATAAGTTTGAACTTTGTCCAGAAGATTTGCATTCCGCGGGGTCTGATCTGTTAGCCTTTGAAACTGTATATCCTGAGCTAGCTTCAGCTCTTAACTGTTTGCAGTCTGTATGGAAACTTGGGCATCCTGCCTAGCTCGAGAAAGAGTAAGCTCAGAGGCCAAATTCTGCTATCACCTGAGTGGATGGACCCCACATTCTCAGAGCTGCACAAATTAAATGGGACTGAGCTGTAATTCAGTAACCGGTTAGTAGCTACAATTTCTGAGCATCATTCTAAAGCTTGAAAGACATTTAAGTCAAAAAATTGTTAAATTCAGACTACTACCTTTAGACACCTTGCTCCTGACCTTTGGGGGAGACTGGTTCCAGGCATAGCCTCTGACCTCTCATTAAGTGAACATGTCGGGTAGATGTTCCTGACAGTCAGAGGAGGAGCTCTGTTAGCCGCCTTGGGCATTTGCTGTTTTGTTTTCTGTGTCTTTAATCAACTTAGCTAATCAAGTGACTAATCAAAGAGTGTGATGGTAAGAAAAGCTGAAGTGTCTAAGCTGGTGAGACAGACTCTTCCTAGTTGTGGCGTATAGCTTAAAATATGTGGAACTTTTAGCTTTGTCCTTTTAGGACTATAAAACTCAAGTACAGGGGCTTGGGTTCACTGTCAAGTATTTCAAAAATAATGTTGGTAAAGAACAACATATTAGTGAGAGCTATTTCAGGAACTTTTTCCATCATTTTCTAGAATTTCGGAACAGTGGTCTGGCTCGAGTCTTGAAGTAGAGCAGCATATCATGGCAGCATGTATCTAATGCCTTACCAAAACCAGCGGATGTGCTTGCAGTTTGGGTTTTCTTTTACTAAGCGTTGGTTAAGGACACAAACTCTAGTGGAGGATTCGCGATCTGAGAAACAACTGGCAGGTGTTTTGCCACCTTCCCAGATGCCTCCCAGTTAATAAATGGCAGCTTTCATTTCAGCCAAATCTTGTAGTAGCGTTAAGTGATGAGCTTTCTAAAGAAACTTAATAGCTGGTATATGTCTTCACAGAGATCCATTCCTTTCATTGCTTAGCAGTCCCTTTCTCAATCACTAGTTTCCTTCTTATAGAGAGGGAGAGACTTGGTGCTTTTTCTGTCCTGAGTATCAGACAGTAGATGATTGTGTTAGTCATATACAGAGTTTGTATGTTGATGCAATCTAAGGGACTATTAAATACTTAAACTGGCATTTCATTTTTTTTTGACAAGTTATTTAAACTTGGCTTCTGTATTGACAGTCAAAATGCTCAGTGGTTTCATCAACTAATAATACATCCCTCGTGAGCCAGGTACTGTATACTTTAGTCAGATGTTTGAAAGTACGATTGCTGTCAGCAGTGTAGATGCAAAAACATTTTGATTAGCTGCAATTTCCATTGTTTTGTACCCAGAGCTCTTGAGAGTCTCTGTAGCTCTGTTGCAGAGAATGAGAGAACAGCTCACAGTCCACAGTGATGGCACAGGCCTTTAATCCCAGCACTCGGGAGGCAGAGGCAGGTGGATTTCTGAGTTCGAGGCCAGCCTGGTCTACAGAGTGAGTTCCAGGACAGCCAGGGCTACACAGAAAAACTCTGTCTTGAAAAACCAAAAAGAAAGAGAGAGAGAGAAAGAGAGAGGGGGGAGGGGAGGGGAGAGAGAGAGAGAGAGAGAGAGAGAGAGGAGAGAGAACAGTTCATAGGCTCCTGGACTGTCTCTTCTGCTTGTCTGTCTGGAATATGTTGAATAGTTAAGGTCACTGTGGAGGCTCAAATTCTCAAGTGTAAATGTTTGGTTTTAGGCCCACGAAGCATCCCATCACCAACAGCAGGCAGCGCAGAACAGCTTGCTGCCCCTCCTGAGTTCTGCTGTGGAGCCCCCTGATCAGAAACCGTTGCTTCCAATACCAATTACTCAGAAACCTCAGGCTGCACCAGAAACATTAAAGGATGCCATTGGGATTAAAAAAGAAAAACCCAAAACTTCGTTTGTGTGCACTTACTGCAGTAAAGCATTCAGGGACAGCTATCACCTGAGGCGCCATCAGTCCTGCCACACAGGGATCAAGTTGGTGTCTCGGGCAAAGAAAACCCCCACCACGGTGGTTCCCCTTATCTCCACCATTGCTGGGGACAGCAGCCGAACTTCGTTGGTTTCAACTATTGCAGGCATCTTGTCAACAGTCACTACATCTTCCTCGGGCACCAACCCCAGCAGCAGCGCTAGTACCACAGCAATGCCTGTGCCCCAGTCTGTCAAGAAACCCAGTAAGCCTGTCAAGAAGAACCACGCCTGTGAGATGTGTGGGAAGGCCTTCCGGGATGTGTACCACCTCAATCGGCACAAGCTCTCCCATTCGGACGAAAAGCCCTTTGAGTGTCCTATTTGTAATCAGCGCTTCAAGAGGAAGGACCGGATGACTTACCATGTGAGGTCTCATGAAGGAGGCATCACCAAACCCTATACTTGCAGTGTTTGTGGGAAAGGCTTCTCAAGGTACTGCATCTTGCTTTGCTTTTCTGTATGGTGTTCGTGAGCTTCAGTTTGTGTCTGGGATCTAGGCTTCTGTGAGAAGATGCATGCGCAGGCCTCCATCATTAGAGGAGGTTACTGATGAGTGTGGTGGGCTTAGGTCTCACTCTGCTGTACTGTGATTGACAAGTGGAGACACAGCATTTAACCCGTTACGTCAGTTAAGGAAGTACTTAGGTAGCTCCAGGCTTTCGTTTGGCACATGGTTTCGTATAGCTCCAAATATCCCACCAGTGTTTAGTTCCATTGGAGAACCGGATATAAAGATCACTGTGCAAATCAAAGAAACTTTCCTGTTAGTTGGGATGACCTTGGATTTTCTTTTCCTTTTTTTTTTTAAATATTTAGTTATTATGTATACAGTATTCTGCTTACATGTATGCCTCCAGGCCAGAAGAAGGCACCAGATCTCATTATAGATGGTTATGAGCCACTATGTGGTTGCTGGGAATTGAACTCAGGGCCATCTCTCCACCTGACCTCCGATATACTTAATGCAACTTTTAAGAATACTAACACCCCCACCCCCCCACTCCCCGCTCTCCCAGTTTTTATGTGTGTATTATTTCATTTAAAAACAAAAAGCTATTAGAGTTGACACAGTGGTAGTTATTCCTCGTATTAGAACTAAAACTTTGAGTGTTTGTGATTGTAAAGAATCAGGACTTAGTATGATCTGAAGAAAATAACAGGTGAGGGATTAAAGTTTGTGTTTATGGTGTGAGAGGTAAGGAAATTTACACCGAGGGCTGAGGGGGTTGGTAATTCTTGCTTTCTGCAGAATGTTCCCTGTAGTCTGCCAAGGTGCAGTGTCACATAAGTAACGTTCTCCCTGAGGGTTCCCTTACATCTTCTGTTTGAAACTCTCTTACAGGCCTGACCACCTAAGCTGTCATGTAAAACATGTGCATTCAACAGAAAGACCCTTCAAATGCCAAGTAAGAGTTAAAATGATTTATCCTCACCTAGCACTTGGTGCACATTATCCAAAAAGTCGGAGCCAGTCAAATCTCAAGCTCCTTGAATAGTCTTCAAGTCACTGATTGGAGTGAATGTGGTTCATTTGAATTCTAGTTTTATAATATGTATAACAGTATATTATACATATTATGTAGCCCCCTTTCCTTAAGCAATGGCAATTTTTGGTGTTAGAGGGGAAATGTTTTTTGTAAATTAAAAAATGTCTATGTGTATATTCCTAAGTATATGATTTGTGTACCATATGTGTGCAGAAGAAGAGTAGGTTAGAAGAAGGTATCATATTTCCTGGAATTAGAGTCACAGATGGTTGTGAAACACTACATGGACGCTAGGAACTGAACTTGGGTCCTTTACAAGAGCAGGCAATGCTCTTAACTGCGGAGCCATGCTGCCAGCCTTTTTGTAATTTTTTTTTAAGATTTGTTTTTTTATGTTATGCATATGAATATTTGCCTTATATGTACTTATGCACTGTGTGCATGCCTGGTGCCCAAGCAGGGCAAAAGAAGTTGTCAGATCCCCTGGAACTGGGGTTACAGATGCTCATGAGCCACCATGTGAGTGCTGGGAGCTGAACCTGGGTCCTCTGCAAGAGCAGCCACTGTTCTTAAACAACAGCCATCTCTCCAGCCAAAAGAAGGGGATCACTTTATAGTGCATTTTCTGTTAGCACTGGGACAGCTGTATCTTCTGTATTTTTAGATGCTGTTACCAAATTGGAAAATAAAAAAATATATAGTTAGATTAGTGATTTTATCTGAATCAAATTGTGATCATGAAAAAGCTAAGAATTTTGCTAAATCAAATGACTGTTTTAGACATTCCTGATCTTAGGCAGTTGCTGGACATTCTTTAGTTTGCCTTTCATTTGTTCGTTAATGACTGGTTTTATTAAGTAAGTGACTTGAATTCTAAGAAAAATCTAACTGGAGGAAGGATGCAAGTGCCATTGAGTGAATACTAGCCTTGTATCAGGCTCTTAATCTATCAGGAATTTTGTGATAGCTGTTAACCCTGTTCCATGAGACATCAGATAGGCTGTCTTGTTTAGGATTGCACCGCTTAGTGATTTGCACAACTCCATTTAAATCCAGGCTTTTGTTTTGTATTGTTTTGTCCTTGCAATGCTGGGAACTGAACACAGGAGGCAGGCACTCTATCACAGAGCCCCACCTCCAGCCCTAGATCTAGATTCAACTGAGTGTGGGCCTCATCTTTTCACTTCTCTATGTTGATGTTTTCTTCCTCCAAATAGAAGCCTCTAAAATTCACCAGATGTTTTAATATTATCTGTGCAATGAAAATTATACTTGTTCAGCCAGCTTGCTGATATGGGTAGGGGTAATGTGTAAAATATACGTACTTTAAAATGAGTTGAACAGGATAGTCTATATTTAAAAAAAGTTTTCCTCCCTCATGCAGACGTGCACTGCTGCCTTTGCCACCAAAGACAGACTACGGACACACATGGTGCGCCACGAAGGCAAGGTATCATGTAACATCTGTGGGAAGCTCTTGAGTGCAGCATATATCACCAGCCACTTAAAGACACATGGGCAGAGCCAAAGTATCAACTGTAACACGTGCAAACAAGGCATCAGCAAAAGTAGGTGATGGTGCAGATCATTTGCATTTCATATTGATGAAAATCTAGGGTTTTTCAATATATCAAAGATAATTGTGACTATGCTCTCAGGACTGTATTAATGTTTCTCTTGTTTCCTCCTATCACCAAAATAGCATTGGAGAGAACATATTGGTGCTGGAACAGTGCTTTAAATATGTGTATGCAAACAAGAGTGTTACACTCTCCATTCATTTGCTTCTGTTCCATACTTGTCTACTGCTAATTATACCATGGAGCAGAATTCCATCCCAGCTGTTTCCAGTGCTGTGTTTGAGGCTTGATAAGAGCTCTGGTGCTTAGAACTGCAGCAGCCGAGTGTGGTCTTCACACCTGTACTCCCTGAGCATGGAGGTGGAAGCAGGAGTATCAGAAGTCCAAGATACAGGCTATAGAGTACATTTGAGGCCAGCCTGAGCCTCATGAGACTGTATCTCAAAATAATATAGTATAACTTAATGCATAAGAATAAACAAGCCAAGGATGGTGGCACATACTTATAATCCTAGCACCTGAGAGATGGAATTGGGAGGATCAGGAGTTTAAAGCTAGCACCACCAACAGAGGCAATTTGAGACCAGCCTGGACTACATGAGACCTTTTTTCAAAACATGCATGTGTGAGCACACACACACACACACACACACACACACACACAGAGGGGGGCATATCATAACATTTGAGGGTCTGTATATTTGGCTTGCCTTAAATTCAGAATTGAAGACAAAATATTCCAGAGACTTATGGATAAAATTTAATACTTAATTTACACAACTTTTGTTTGTTTGTTAGTTTGGTTTTTGTTTTTCTCAAGACAGGGTTTCTCTGTGTAGCCCTGACTGTCCTGGAACTCACTCTGTAGACCAGGCTGGCCTCAAACTCAGAAATCCGCCTGCCTCTGCCTCCCAAATACTAATTTTAAAGGTGTGTGCCACCACACTTGGCTAATTTTAATGTATTTTATCTCATCTTTTATACTCTTTGTGAGTATATTGGGTTCATTATCTAGCATGCTATACTGTATAGAAATTTACTTTTAATGTATGTCTTTGTAATAAATATGTTTGATAGATTATTAAATATTGAACCCATGCTAACATTATCCAACTTCCTTTTTCAAAGATAATTCCTTTTTAATATAGCTAAGAATTATTTTCTTTCTTATAGTAGTTTTCTCTAGTTCTATCGATTATTGGAAATGGCATTTAGTGGGTGTACACACACATTCCATAGGGCAAGTATTGGATCAGAGGGAACTTTGGGGATTTGGTTCTCTCCTTCCACCACATAGATCCCAGGGATTGAAGTCATCAGGCTTGGTGCCAGGTGCCCTTACCTGCTGAGCCATTTTGTTGGCCTTAGTTTCCTGATTTTTTTTTTTTTTTTTCAAGACAGGGTTTCTCTGTATAGCCCTGGCTGTCCTGGAACTCACTTTGTAGAGCAGGCTGGCCTCAAACTCAGAAATCCACCTGCCTCTGCCTCCCAGGTGCTGGGATTAAAGGCATGCGCCACCCCTGCCCGGCTTAGTTTCCTGATTTTTAGTGAATTTATTTGTCTTGTTTGATATAGATACAAGTGGGGGAAAATGCACTATATTAAGAGCTATTGATTCAATGACAGTGGTTATCGAGGCACAAGGAGTCTGAAGCATCTGGGTTTAGGTGTGTTTGTTGGGTTTTGGAAGAGAATCTTACTACTTACAGTCTAGGCTGGCCTAGAGCTCACAATGTAGATCATCAGATTGGTTGAGAACTCAGGGATCCATCTGTCTCTGCCTCTACCTCTGCCTCTGCCTCTTGAGTCCTGGGATTAAAGTGTGCTCCCACGCCTGGCTTGGGTTTCTTTGCTGTTGGTTTTGATAGGGTCTTTCTTATGCTGAGAATGGAACCCAGGCCTTCCTGCATGTTAGCTAAGCACTGTTAGAGCTGACCTGTATCTCTAGCTCCTAGGTTTGGATTTGAAAACGTGGCCACACTATTTCAAGGTAAACACAGTGTTTGTACTTTGTCTTTGGAATAGCGTGCATGAGTGAGGAGACCAGCAATCAGAAGCAGCAGCAGCAGCAGCAGCAACAGCAGCAGCAGCAACAACAACAACATGTGACAAGCTGGCCAGGGAAGCAGGTAGAGACACTGAGACTGTGGGAAGAAGCTGTCAAAGCAAGAAAGAAAGGTAAGAGGGGCGTTCAGTGCTGCAGGTGTGTTAAATGTAGTAGTGCAGTTAACCTAGTTGGGGGGGGCGGGGGGGCACAGCAGAGCAGGTCTAGCTTCACAGTGCTGCTTTACTGGACAGGGTTTCCTACAGTCGAGTTATTGGAAGCACAGCTTCCATGTAGGACCTCAGTGTTTCCTGCCTCGTTCTTCCTGTGCATTTACTTTTTGTTAGATATACAGTCAAAGCTAGGCGCCTTTTCCCCCCCCTGTTTTGTTTTGAGACAGGGTCTCTCTCTCTCTATAGGCCTGGCTATCCTGGAACTCTGTATGTAGACTAAGCAGGCCTTAAAATCACAGAGCCGGGCTTGACTCTGCCTCCCAGGTGCTGGGATTAAAGGCGTGCCTCTCATGGGCTCCTTTTTAAGTTTTAGAATACTCCCACTTTTTGAGGAGAATGAGCTGTCCTTGTGTAGTTCATTTTCTCATAGCTGATTTTCTGCTTCTTAGGGCTGGTCCTTCAGTGATTACTTGGTGTGTAATTCAGACCTTACTATCCTGCTGTCTTTTATCTTGGCTCTTGATCTCTCCTTTAGACCTTTGAAGGGCTGGCCCTACCTTAAGCTGTTGAGAACTTTGTATACAAATTGAGAATAATGATAATTGTATAGTACTTGAAAGTAGTATTGTGAAGGATATTTTCACTAGAGAAGGAGTCAAAGTGTTTGGAGTTATAGTAAGAGAATGCTTGCGGGCTGGGGCACAGTTCAGTGGTAAACATTTCCCTTCTGTGTACAGTACCAAAAGTTTGATCCTCTAGAGTGAAAAGAAGACTGGAGGGGAGGCAGGGAAGTGGCACCCAAGACAGAAACGCCTTCCTTTGAGCAGAGATGAGAAGAACCCCAGCATGGCACCATCACCCAGGAAGCAGAAAGCGCGTGGGCCTTCTCCCATCCCCACTCATGCACGCTTGTGTTCCTGTTGCATTTCACTCGGTTCTGTTTGCTCTGCACAATAAGACTTGTTCAGCTCATCTTCTGACCTGCATTAAACAGAATGCTATTGTGTTCCTGTTTGTAGCCGGGGTTGCTCTTTGTTAGTAATACCACATTTTGGGAGAGAGGAGACTGCTATATTGAAAAGCTAATGAAAATCTAAACATGAATCAAAAAGGTCACTTTTTTGTTTGTTTTTGTTTTTTTTGAGACAGGGTCTCACTGTATAGCCCTAGTTGTACTGGAACTCCCTATACACACTAGACTGGCCTCAAATCCAGAGAGCCACACCTAGCCAGAAGTGTCCTTTAAATATTATACCTGAATAAATTTTAAATTCCCCAACCTGGATAAAAATCAGATAATCATTGAGGAAACTTTAACTTTATAAATTTCCCAGGCTCCATTTCAGTTTCTCTATTGAATATCCCAGCAATCTATTTTTTTTTAAATGAGCCTCTCTAACTGGTTTCTATCATTAGTCTTATGTGGCAACTCCTAGTGTGTACTGTGAAGCATAAGATAAGGTCACACCAGTCAACGAAGGGCTGCTCATTGGCATGGGGTGGTTTGACCCTGTGCACACCTCTAGCTGTAGATTTGAATAGGTGTCCATTTTATGGCATATTGATAGGTGGTACTGAGTTTTCTTGGGGGGTGAGATGGACTGTCACCTTCTAGGATTTTTTAAAATTAAGATTTACTATGTATGTGTATGGATGTCTTGCCTGAATGTATGGCTATGTACCATGTGCATGCCTGGTGCCGACAGAAACCAGAATAGGCTTCAGATCCTCTGATATTGGAGTTACAGATTGTTCTGAGCCACCATGTAGGTGCTGGGAGAACCAAGGTTGCCTGCAGGAGTAACGTGTGCTGAGCCAGGTCTCCAGCCTGTTCTTTTAAAGAACTATTCAGGCATTGCTGGGTAACAAGGACTGGGGTTCCTCAGCATGCCACAGGACTTCCTTGCTTTACTTAGTCCAACTTGGTATGCATAGTGGTGTGTGTGATGTGTACAGTTAAATGATACTGGGCATGAAATAGATAATTCTGTCAGCTTTATAAAGAAAAGGAAGTGGGGTGTGCAGGAAAGAAGACAAAGGCTTTTCCCTTAACATAAGAATAAGAAGCTTTATAAGTTAGGCGAGGTGGTGCACGCCTTTACTCCCAGCACTGGGGAGGCAGAGGCATGTAGAAGATCTCTGTGAGTTTGAAACCAGCCTGGTCTGCATAGCCAGTTCCAGGCCAGCAAAGACTACAGAGTGAGACCCTGTCTGAAAAGAAAAGGAACATTACACACTACACTATTTAACTTACACTCACTGAAATAACAGTGTTCACCGTGGCTTTCCATCTAAGAAGTCCTAAGCATGCTGTGTGCATGAACAGGCCTCCGCTAGGTACAGTGTGCCTTCTAAGAGATCACTGTACAGCTCTGATAGACAGGCTCTGTCCCACTGGCCTGCTGGTGGTGGACTCTTCCCAGGAAAGGCTCTAGAACTCAGAACTGCATGAAGGAGTGAGGACTTTTAGCCCTACTTAAAATCTCTGCTCTCAGAATACCTCGCAGAAGTTAACTGATCCTCTCAGCATCTCTGTGAGGTAGGTAAGTAAATCTGAACTGAAGTCAAGAGTTGAGGGCTAACCAGGTTGCTCAGGTCTTCCCAGGCACCAGAGAAGAGATCCATGTCCTGGGCCCGCCCAGGATGTGCTCACGAGGTCCTCGCTTCGTATTTGATCACTTGGTAGAAACTGGAATTTGATTTATTAAATGTTCTTTTTACTTAAGAGAAATTAGTTCAGAAGCTGAATTTTGCCTATAGTTTTGAGAGTCTAAAGTCCCCCTTTTGTCTTCTCCTTTTAGAAGCTGCCAACCTGTGCCAAACCTCCACGGCTGCTACGACACCAGTGACTCTCACTACTCCATTCAATATAACGTCCTCTGTGTCGTCTGGGACTATGTCAAACCCAGTCACAGTGGCAGCTGCAATGAGCATGAGAAGTCCAGTAAATGTCTCAAGTGCAGTTAATATAACCAGCCCAATGAACATAGGGCATCCCGTAACCATAACCAGCCCCTTAGCCATGACCTCACCTTTAACACTCACCACCCCAGTCAACCTCCCCACCCCTGTGACCGCCCCAGTGAATATAGCACACCCTGTCACCATCACATCTCCAATGAACCTGCCCACTCCTATGACATTAGCTGCCCCTCTCAATATAGCAATGAGGCCTGTAGAAAGTATGCCTTTCTTGCCCCAAGCTTTGCCTACGTCACCGCCTTGGTAAACAGTATTATAAAGTCAAAATTGGGTTAAAGTAAATATTTACCAGCAACTTAACCTTAGTTGATTAAAGCAAAAAGCAGACTATGAAATTGGGAGGTTTTATTATGTTAGTTAATAAGAGTGTAGTAGCTCCAATTTTGCTGGGGTTGTTCAAAGTAGGGTATATGTGTAACTTATCACTGGACCACTTTAGTTTACTCAGAAACCCCTTTAGCTGACACCATTGCTTAAACAGGATAGTAGCTGGCAAGACGAAATGCCAGAATTAAAACCAATCATAAAACCCATTTCAAAATAAAAAAGCATTATTTGTTTTTATTATTATTTTTAATACAACAGAATCATTTTATTGTAAACACTAGCAGAGTTCTTCCCTCTGTACAAGGTGGACGGTTTTAACCTGGAGCTCAAGCCCACAGACTGAGAGCTAGTGTAGCATTGTCTGTGGTTTTGCTCGTATGAGTGAACAGAGGCATTGTCATAATAAAATGCATTTCAGAGAATATGCATTTTACCTTTGGGAATATGTTAATTTCAGGCAGCATTCCCTATGGGAAAGGTGATACCAGCTCTGATATGCAAAGCATATGATAATTTATCATTCTAACTTCAACATATAATAGGGATTGTGACCTGATATTTGGAGATGTAAATATTGCTCAGCATATTAATCCTGATGGAATATAGCATTGTAGTTGACTTTTTAAAAAAAAAAAACAAAAACTTAAAAAAAAACAACAACAATAAATTGTGTTTTGATGAGAAAAGGCTGCAGCTGACTGAGGAGAAGTCAGGTGTGCACGAAGCAGGCTCCTAACGGGTCAGGGGATCCTGTTCAGGAGGAGTGAGAACTTCGGAAGAGTTTAAATCTATTGCTTTAAATTGGAAGACATTGGAGGCACTGGGATGTGATATGCCCCTCTCTCTCCCAATCAACGTCTGTTGATGTTACAACAGGCACAGATGTGTTAGATGCTCACTAGAGTTTATGTCTTATATTAAATTGTATACAGTTTTTATTCTAACCACTAACTAGGTAGTATGCCCCTTCAGAACAAGCAGAGTGTATCTTTTCCCCCTCCTTCTGTTTAATCAAGTATTGTGCAGATTTGTTCAACTTTGTAAATATGGACATCACTTTTTTTTTTTCCTTTGGAAAAAAAAAACAACAACAAGCCCTTGTATCCGCTTTCTGGAGTTTCCAGGGAGGCAGCTGTCTGCATGCTCCGTGGAAGCCCTGCAGTGAGTGTGCACGCTGAGACTGTGCTTTTTGTTTCTTAGCGGGAAGCTTTATCCCTGTACATACAGTAGAAACCAAAAGCTAGGGAAACAGAGACTCTATGCCATCACGCCACACTTCATGTTTTCAAAGCATCATGTTAGAGAACAGTCTGTTCAAACCAAGAGGTTGTAATTGTTTTTTACATTGCAATATGTTTTGGGTCTTTTTCATTTTTAATCATGCAGTTAAGAGATATGGGAATGAGTTTTAGCCCTGCAGAATGCATGCAGGACTGTCACAGAAGATGACTTCCGTTTGTTTATACCCCACTGTGTCAGTACAAACATCAAAATACCATACGTCCGAGGCAGACTTCCTACATCAGGGACAGGTATCTGTGTGTCATTATACAAAACAGTTCTAGGGGGATGAACTACATAGTAAAAAAAAATTAAAATAAATAGTACCTAGTGTAAAATAATTTTATAAATGATCTTTTGTACTTTAGGACATTAAATTGTACAACTTTTGTATATAAAAAGCTTAGGAACTTTCTGTTTAGCAGGAAGGCAACACATTCCTACACTTTTAATGTATATGTTTGTTATAATGTCCATGTAAACATGCCCTATGTTTGTGCCTTTTAATTAGTTTGTCTCAATAAACAAAATGTAGAGAAAAATATGTAGCTATGACTTTGTTACAACAGTTCTTCTCCACAGTGGAAAAATGGTTTGTTTTTAAGTGTAGACCATTATGTGTGAGCTCCAGCAAGGGCTCATGGGGGAAGGCCTAGGAATGGCACTGCGGAGACCCGGGAGGGCAGCGGTCACATGTGGAGGAAACCTTCATTTCCTGGCATGTGCTCTGCTCGTCGGGCCTTGTCATCTCTGTTGTGCTGGCAGTCATGGTCCTTATGGTCAGATAACCCAGGCTTCCTCTACAGTGGCCAAGGAGCAGTCCTCAAAGTGGGCAGGTGTGGGTCCTTCCCCCAGGCTACAGCGTGGTCATGAGATCCTGAAAGTATTAGTTCTTACAGAAAGAAAAAAAAAAGGATATATACTAGAAATGGTTGTTTTATCAATTCATTGTAAACAGGAGTGAGACTTCATTGTATGACTTCAGTTAAAATGCTATTTTGTATGCATACTTTATTCACTTAAGAAGCTTGTCTGCAATAATAAAGCCACGTTGTGTCTTCTTTGGGGAGGGAGAGAGTTGAGGCAGGATGGGTGAGGGTAGGGCAGAGGGGGCACAGATAGGCCGTGTGGTGAAATCCTCCCGTGGCCCGGACCTGAAACTGAGTTGTGATGCTGATGCTGAGCTGATTCGCCCGTGTGTCGAATGCACCAACGGCCACCGTTCTACAGAAAGGCAGAGTATGGTTTCCCTCCTGGTTGTAACCTGGTGGAGAGCTTTCCCTTATCAGATTGGCAGCTAAACAGTTGTATTAGATAATCTTCAAATCTGACATCCAGCCTGTTATGCTTGCTCTAGGGCTCGCTGCTTGGCCTGCATCTCCCTTCTCCTGTGTATTCATTTCCCTCCTAAGGTGTGCTCCTAAATGAAGGTTTCTATGTACGCGGATGATGATTTACCTGTCAATACCAGCACTGTATTACTAACATGCAAAATACTGCAGATTTATTTTGACAAATTAAAGTTAACCAGTCACAACTGTTATGATGGACTGTTAATGCCGCAGAAGCTTCCTCCGTTCACTGTGATGGGAGAAAATGATTGAAGTATTCCTTCCCAGGTGTGGGCCTCCTGCCCACATACACACTTCCTGGTACTGAGCTGGGAAGGGAGGGGTGCTTGGTCCCATGGTGCCAGAAAAGGGCGGGTGGAAGGGAACCAGACTGCAGAAGGGTAATTACCCCTGCCACCCAGCTCCACTAAGGTAACAGTAAACCAGGCAAGGGTAGACATTAATTGTCATGTAAAGCCTGGGGGCGGGGTGGGGGGTGGGGGGCTGGTTAAGGCAGATGGGACAAGTCCCCACAAGACAGTATCACCAAATAGCAAATCAAGATTCAGACACTTCACTTAATGGAAAAGTTTTGGGTGCCTCCAGATTTGCTGTGATAGTTGTTTTAGTCTCCTTATTGATTCTGAGTACAGCTAGAGGGATCACGTGCCTTGTGATAGTCTTGTCTTGGGAATGAGGGGACTTTCATTTCACTGAGTTGTTCTAGCCCCATGTGTCTGTTTCTGCTCTCCTAGGGCCTCATAATTTGGTTCTCTGGAGAGAGCTGAGGTGAGGATAGAGAGGGTAGAGGCTTGCACGTCCTTGTCCTCAAGGGCCAATGGACAGAAGGTGTGATCAGTCCTTGGACTGACCCAGCCTCCTGTCCATTTCTTCTCTACAGTGTTTTATAGCTTCAAAGAATATCATTCACACCTATATGGATCTGTAAATCTCACCACCACCTCTGGCCTGGCCCTGGCGGGTGCTGAATTTGTGAAGCTAAAGTCCCTTGGGGCTGAATGCTGGCTGAATTTGAGGAGTAGAGTCCAGTTTCTCTTAGTAAGCACCTCTGAGGACCTAAGGTGGGTCCAGAGGACCCAAGTTTGATTCCCAGCACCTGCATATAGAAGCTCACAACTGCCTTTGACTCCAACTCTAGGGCATCCAACACCCCTGGCCTTTGGGGACATCCATACTCAAGAGCACATACTCACACACAGACAAACACATGTGCATATAATTTAAAATAATTAAAATGTAAACATTAAAAAAGAATGGGGCCGCTCACAGTAGGTGGATCTTTCTACCTCACCATAATCGGGATAGTCCCCTCCCAGGCATGCATAGAGGCCTGGCTCCCAGATGATTCTGGATCCTGCCAAGTTAACAAATAACTTTAAGTTACAAACCTAGTTCAGTTTTGATCTAAGTGAATATAAAATGCTTAGCACAAGGCCTGCTACAGAGTATGGGACTAGAAACTCAAAGATTTTATTTTATGTATATGGATGTTTTGCCTGCATGTGTGTCTGTACATACGTGTGCCTAGTGCCCTGGGTGTCTCACCACTGACCTTTTGCAACTGGAGTTACAGTTGGTAGGCTCCACATGGGTTCTGGGAATGGAACCCCGAGTTCAATGGAGAAACAGAACTCTTAGCTGCTGAGCCATCTCACCAGCACCTAGAACCTCAAATTCAATGCATCCTATCTTTACCTAGTCCTCTTGCTTGGCTTTTGTTTGGGCAGTGCTGGGCATCGAGGCACATACGTAGTGATAAAGTGCTCTGCTCTGAGTTACGCCGCCAGCCTCTTATTTCCTGCCTCCTTTGTGAGGATATCAATCGGGTCGGGACTGGCAGTTCACCCTCATCTCAGGAATGAGAAAATTGGAGGGAAGACACCTTGGGAAAGCTACCAGTTGGACATTAGCTTGAGAAGTGGCCTGAGGGGTTCATGCTAGAATCCTGGAAGAACCAAGAGGCCAGGAGACAGGCTATGTGCCTGTCTGAGTATGGTGCATCTTGGGGGAGGCATTCTTTTCTCCCTCCACTGGAGGTACTGGGGTACAAGTCTCTTGAGCAATACCACCCTGCGGAACAGCAGCCTCCCTTTTCCTTTCCCAAGAGGAAAGGGAGTGGCCCCCACCTTTCCAGGTAGATGAAGGAGAGCGGCCATGCATCTTTTTAGACCAGTTCTCAACCTGTGGATCGGGACCCCTTTGACAATCCAATCTCCAAAAATATTTACATTACGATTTATAACAATAGCAAGATTGCAGTTATGAAGTAGCAACGAAATTAATTTTATGGTTGGGGGTCACCACAACATGAAGAACTGTATAAAAGGGTTGCAGCATTAGGAAGCCCTTCTAGGATGTCCTGGGTACAGTGCAATAGGCAAATGCGGCGTTGCCATGGCTGCAGCAGTCCGGGTTTAGCGTTTTCTGCCTGCACCTTTCGTTTAATCCACTTTGCTGGCCTTTCTGCGGCTTCCAGGCCTCTTTCTCCCTAGAAGTGAACGCCAGGGCGTTGGGGGAGGGGCAACAGGCCAACAAACAACTCTTTCGGAGCATCAGCCCCGCCCTGCCTAGAACATCTCTGAGCTGGGATTGGCTGAGGTATACTGAGCCCTGATTGGTTGGTTTTATCCTCTTGCTCATTCACAGATTGCGGGCAACTGCAACTGCGTCTACAGAAGCTTGTATGTGGAAGGCTACTTCGCTTCTACACTTGGCAAGATGGTTTGTAATCATTCCACGTAGACAGGCAAAATTCAATTCCATGGTTCCCCAAATCCGGCGCTAGCTCCTCTAAGACTGGCTGGCTGAGTCGCTTTCTGTATCTTATATCCAAATCCTTTGAGAGCAAGCTAGGGAACCAGCCTGTGCGAGGAGTGGAGGAACGCATTTTGTAATTCAGCCAAGACCATGACTTGCCATGGAAGGTCGACTGCTAGGCTACCCTTACACCCCCTTTGCCAGCGACATCTATACTTACCACTCCTTCCTTTAATCATACTGTTCCGTATGCTAGAAATGCTTTTCCTGCCCATCTATCTATTTTTAGAATGCGGCTAAATGCTTTTGCTCCTTTGAAACTCACTCCTTACACCAGACCCCAGAGACAAAGATGATGCAGAGTTTATGCAGGGAAAACTCAAAGCAAAGCAAAACAAAACAAAGAAGTAAAACAGGGGTGATGTGTTTTCAAATTTACAGTAAACACCTGTATGCCTTTTACCCAGCATTGCAGAATTCATATTCTTCCTTATGCTAAAACACCATGGACCTTTTTTATTTTATTTTATTTTGTTTATTTATTTATCTATTTATTGCTACATTTTATGCAGAGCTGGCCTGGCCTGGCTTAGAGCTTGCTATGTAAACTTCCTTGGCCTTGAGTGGCAGATATCCCCCTGTTCCTCCTGCCTTCTGGGCGCTGGGATTAAAATCCTGAACCAGCACAGAGGGCTCTTCTAATTTTTATTTGTTAGTTTGTTGTTGCTATTTTCCTGGACTTTCCAGGTTTTATACATCAAAGCTGTGACCTGTTAAAGACATCTCTATATGTTTCCAAACACTTTTATACCACAGCCTAGGCGTTAATGTCACATATTTATACGATACTTTCATTTAATCAGCCACTTGTGTTCCAACTTTTTTCTATTATGGTTAATTTCATTGTCACCATGACCAGACACATTGTTGATGAGGCACACCGTTGGGTTCTATGAGGAAGTTTTCAGAGGATGACTCTGAATAGGGATGGCATCATCCTTTAACCTGGAGACCTCAACTGATTAAAGGGCGGGAGGAGGAAGCCAGATGAGTCCTATCATTGCTTTCTTCTCTGCTTGTTGGTCTGTAGACAAGCAGCCATGATGGACTGTGATCCGTTGAACTGTGAGCCAAAAGAAAACCTTCCCTGAAGTTGCTTTTTTGCAGGTATTTGATCATAACAAAGATATAATTAATTAATATATCTTCTTTCCTCTAGCACATTACACGTTATATAGCTGATATTTTAAAAAGATACAGATTCCAGACCCTCATGGGGCTGGAGTGACAGCTCGGTGCTTAAGAACACTGCTTGATTTTCTGGAGGACCTGAGTTCAATTCCCAGAACCCACACGGCAGCTCATGACCACCTGTAACTTCAGTTCTAGGGGATCCAATGCACTCTTCTGATGTCAGCAGGCAACAGGCATGCACACGGTGCATGGATACGCATGCAGACCCAACACCAATACACAGAAAAATATACAGACTCCTGCCTTGTTTTGTTTTTACTTGATTGACAGTTTCTTATTTTGTGTTTGCTTGGCATTGTCTCACGACATTCTTCACTGTTGCCTGGGATACTGCAAGGGCAATGTCCCCCAGGGTATCACATCTGAAAGCACAAAATGTCCCTCCAACCCACAGAGATGATATTAATTCTGACAGAGTACCTACGTAGTTTCCTCTCTCTCCCTCCTTCCTCCCCTCTCTCCCTACAACTAATATACCATGGCGGGTGGGGTCCATTAGGACTATTGGAAACTCCTACTCTTCATCTGGGCTTCCCTCTGAATGCACATGAAGTGGCTTAATTCCGTCTTTCCCATAGTGGGCAAGGTGCCTCTGCACAGGAAAGAAAGGAAGAGACAGACCGTGGTACACATGCTTGCAATCCCAACACTTGGGAGGAGGAAGCAATTAGATGAAAACACTAATCCAGGATGCACGCTCAAATGAATCAGTGCTCCCCTCCTCCGCTTCCTCCTCTTCCTCCTCTCAGTCTCAGATCTTCCAGGCTGACTCCAGACCTTCCCCAGAGGACCAGCTGCAGGAACTGACACTTTCCCAGCCAACAGACTTGAACTGTGCCGCGGGCAAGAGGAGCAAGCCCTGCAAGCTAAATGTAGAGGTTGCTGAGGGGCTGGTCCCCAGGACCCAAATCTCCTTGTGGTCCTCTTGTCCCAAAAGGCTTAGTACTAACTCAGGAAGAGGAGGGTCTCTCTCTCTTCTCTCTTCTCTCTCTCTCTCTCTCTTACCCTTCTCTCTCCTTTCTCTCCTCCCCTCCTTTCTCTCCTCCACCTCCATAGTCCTGCTCTCCAGCCCTAACCAATCTAACTGGCCTCCAACTGTGAGCCATTATACCTGACTTGTTTGTCTCATGAAGAGCTACCTGCTGAATGAGCACTCCCTCAGACACTCACTGCTTTGGAACTATGTTGGGCAACTTAAGTGAGGCTCTTCCACAAAAGAAGAAGACATTTGCTGAGTGGTGGTGGCACACGCCTTTAATCCCAGCTCTCGGGAGGCAGGGGCAGGTGGATTTCTGAGTTCGAGACCAGCCTGGTCTACAGAGTGAGTTCCAGGACAGCCAGGGCTACACAGAGAAACCCTGTCTTAAAAAAGCAAAACAAAACTGAAAAAGACATTTTTTCCATTTCTACTAGTGCTTGAGGACCAATGAGCTCCAGGAAGCAAGAATGGGAGGCGCCTGCTTCCCTTAAGGAAGGAAGGAAGGAAGGAAGGAAGGAAGGAAGGAAGGAAGGAGCTTTCCTCCAGGATGTCATAGTCTCTGTGGCACCTGTTCCAAGTCTCAGTCAAAACTGTTCATCCACCCAACCTACTGTCACTCTATTTTATCTCCTCTTTCTCTGTCTCTCTGTTTCTGTCTCTTTCTCCCTCCATCCTTCTCTCCTTCCCTCCCTCCCTCCTTCCCCATGTTCTCATGTACCTCAGGCTGGCCTCAAATTCTCTAACTAGCCAAGGATCATCTTGTATTCTTTCTCAGAACAAAATAAGAATGGCAAAAGGCAGAACAGGCTTCCGTCGTTGAATATGAAACCAGCGAGCCATAAACTATACAGTCTGACTACCCACGACTTTGCCGAAAAGCAGCAACTGATTTAACCTCTCTGTGGCCAGCTTCCTTGTCTGTGAGACAGGGAGGATGGTGGTAGCTGCTGCAGGGTAGCTGGGCAGTGAGTCACTATGTGATGGCCAGTTCAGAAGCACTGTGTGCTTGCTATTAATGTCATCAGCAGAAGTGCAGTGAGGTGCTGGGCTCTGGGCTCCGGATGAGTCTGTATCTTTCTCTAGGACCTCAGAAGACTTATTTCATTTCTCTGTATCTCAGTTCCCTCATCTGTAATGTCTGACAAGCTTTTCCCTGAAGATTAATTAACATATACCAAAGTGCTTAAAACAGAGCCAGACACACTGTAAATGTTCAAGAAACATCAGGACTGGACCATCAAGATGGCTTAAAGTTTACTTCTGACTTCCACATACACACTGTGACCACATCCATGCAGGTGTTCAATCATACTAACACACATGCATGCACACATTAGAATGATGAATGTAATTTTAAAAGCTTTTTCAAAAGGAAAATGAAAGGTTATTCTCCACTATTCCTATTTCCCAGTTATTGAGATGGTAACTATCTAGCCTCTTTGCCATTTATAGATTACAAAAACAGAGCCAGGGCTGGAAAGATGGCTCAGTGGTTAAGAGTGCTGGCTGAAGCCAGGCAGTGGTGGCACACACCTTTAGTCCCAGCACTTGGGAGGCAGAGGCAGGCAGATTTCTGAGTTTGAGGCCAGCCTGGTCTACAAAATGAGTTCCAGGACAGCCAGGCCTACCCTGTCTTGAAAAAACAAAAACAAAAACAAAACAAAACAAAACAAAACAAAACAGAAGAGTGCTGGCTGTTCTTTCAAAGGACCTGGGTTCAAGTCCTAGCACCCATATGGAAGCTCACAACTGTCTCCAATTCTACGGTGGAAGGCCTGATGCCTTTTCTTTATATAGACATACATGAAGGCAAAATGCCAATGCATATGAAATAAAAATAAATCATTTAAAAATATTTGATGAGAGAATGAATGATAGAACACGAGGCTAAGCCACCCAGTGAGGAGGCGGTAGAGAAGAGACTCACCTGTATCTTGGCCTGACCAACATTTCATGTTTATCATGCTCTGGGAAACTACGGGGAGTTCAGGAGGTACAAACCAGTCAGACCCCCCCCCCCCCGTCTTAGGGGACCAGCGAGCTCTTCTCTTGAGTCTGTGAATTGTTTGTAGCACATGCTTGCCTCCAAGTTTGTGTAGCTACCTGGTACGGGGCCTCATTGCCTTAGCTCTTGATGTCTTCAGGAAAGTCAGAGTGAAAATTCCTGTCAATTTTAAATTCTTTTTTTAAAAGCCCTGGGTGCCCCATCCACACGGACTATACATTCGGTCCTTTGTTCCACGTTCTAGACCATTCCCCGTTGTCACATCTTCCTAAGGCTTCTCTCGGTGTGCTTTGATATTCACCAACCATCTGCCTTACAGACCACTTTGCTGCTCTCCCTTCCCCCAGCCCCCCCTCCGCCGCACATGTCATCCATCCATATCTAACCAGAGCGCACGCCCACTGGCAATCAGATGTTCCCTAACCTCTCTCCTCTCTGCCCTTTCTCATGTTATGCACAGAATGGAGATACTCTCATGTCCATTCAGTCATTTCTGTCTCTCAAGGCTCAGTTAGTGCCTCTGAGGTACACCTCCCTTTCTACCCCCAGAGCTAACCACTTCCTCCCTGTGCCCCCTACAGAATGCATGTCACATGTCATCAAATGACATACACTTTGTGGTATTAGTTACCAGCTTCTTCATATCTGCCTTCCCTGTAGACTTAGTCGCAACAACAGGGAGGAAGTACTACATATTTTCCATCTTTGCAATCTCAGTGGAGGCACATGAGAGAAACACATCAGTGATTATGAACTCAATTAAGGACATTCTATGTTAAAGGTAATTCTACAGGAACTAGGGATGTGCCTCATTCGGTACGGTACTTGAAGCATGGATGAAGCACCGGATTCTGACCTGACGGTGAATACATATAATCCTACACTGAGGATGCTGAATCAAAATGGTCAGAAGTTCAAGGCTGGGGCTGGAAAGACGGCTCAGTGATTAGCAGCACTGTTCTTTCAGAGGACCCAGGTTCAATTCCCAGCATCCACATGGCAGCTCACAACTGTCTGTAACTCCAATTCCAGGGGATCTGATATAAGCTCACAAAGACATGCATGCAGACAAAATAACGAATGTACATTAAAAAATAAATAAATCGCCGGGAGTGGTGACGCACACCTTTAATCCTAGCACTCTGGAGAGAGGGTCAGGTGGATTTCTGAGTTCGAGGCCAGCCTGGTCTACAAAGTGAGTTCCAGGACAGCCAGGGCTATACAGAGAAACCCTGTCTCTAAAAACAAACAAACAAACAAACAAATCATTAACCTCCCCCCCCAAATAAAAGTATGTTGAAGCCATGCCTAGTGATGCAGACCTGTAACCTGGGAAACGGAGGCAGGAAGACTGTTGTGGCTAGTCTTGTCTTTTATGTTTATAACTAACTAGAAGAAACTGAATGGCATAATCTTGCAGTGAATCTTTTGGAGCATCTTTCTCAAAACATTAGATCAGAATGTTCTAGACATTAAACACACTCTGGAAACAGTTTTAATGGTTACATGGGATTCCTCCTGTATGCCCAGTCACCCCTAGGCTTTACTGAGAACCAGCTGGACCACTTGTGTGCAGGCAGGTGGAACCCAGGGTGGTCAGATTTGTCACTACTCAACACAAAAGCACAAGGTTTTGTTGTCAGGACAAACTAGGTATGTCTTGAGGCTGGAGAGATGGTTTAATGGCTAAGAGCACTTCTCTTCTAGAGAACTTGAATTTAGTTCCTAGCACCTTCACTGGGTGGCTTTTGGTGGCTCACATCCATCTGTAACTTCAGCTCCAAGGGAGCTGACAGCCATGTCTGCTGTCTAAAGCAAAGCCATTCCCATGTAGTATATACTCACAGAAACACAAAACTAAAACTAACTAGCTAACTAACTAACTAACTAACTAACTATCAAAATCTTAGGAAAAAACAAAAAACCCAAAACCTTCCAGAACTAGTTATGTCCCATGCACCAAGAAGTGATTCCTGGGGCTGGTGAGGTGGCTCAGTGGGTAAGAGCACCCGACTGCTCTTCCAAAGGTCCGGAGTTCAAATCCCAGCAACCACATGGTGGCTCACAACCATCCGTAACGAGATCTGACGCCCTCTTCTGGTGTGTCTGAAGACAGCTACAGTGTACTTACATATAATAAATAAATAAATCTTAAAAATAAAAAAAAAAAAAAAAAAAAGAAGTGATTCCTGAGCCAGGCATGGTATCACATGCCTTTAATCCCAGCATTCAGGAGACAGAGGCAGTCAAACTCTGTGAGTTAGAGACCAATTCAAGCTATGAGAGCTGCCTCAAAACAAACAAAACAAAACAAAAACAAAAACAAAACACCAAAAAACAAAAAAACAGTCAAGTTAGACGTGGTAGCATCAATACTCAGTTGGTGAACTTCTGAATTTGAGCCCAGCCTGGTTTACAGTTAAGTTCCAGGACAGCCAGGGCTACACAGAAAAATAAATAAATAATCAATTAATCAATCAACAAACAATAGAGACAGACAGAGAGAGAGACAGAGAGACACAGAGAAAGGTTGGTCCTGGGGCTGGAGAGATGACTCACTGATCAAGAGCCAATATGGCTTTTGCTGAGGACCAGCCAGCTCACAGCTGCCCGTAACTCCAGCTCCAGGAGATGCAATGCCTGTGGCCTGCAGAGGCACCAGCACTCGCGTGCACACTCCCATCCAGGAACATAATTAAAAAGAGTAAAATAAATCTTTTTAGAAAGCTGGTCCTTAGGCAAACAGTTACTATGTGTGAGAGGCTTGGAAGGCCAGTGGTCTGAGAGGGAGCAGCAACCACTTCTCTCTGGGAACTCTGCAGAAACGGACTGTACCACCTCCGGGCTTTCCCATTTCTAGGCTTGCCTACCTGGATAAAGGGACAACCCGTGCCTTACTGGAGGAGATGGTGAAGCTCTTGGGGGTATTTCTCAGGACTTAGAATAGCATCTTCCCAGTTATCCACTTAGTTATCATCCTCTAAAAGGAATAGTTTCACCCAGCTTGTTTTTAGACACTGCTTCTCTGATTCAAATCCTCAAGTGATGTCACCGGTGATCAGCATGTCTCCTTTGGTTTCTCCATGAAATCAGCCAAGCTGTAGAAGGAGATGGGATTACCCAAGCTACCAAGTGGTCATATACATCCTCCTCACCCCCATCCCTACCCTCCTGTCCTACCATAGACCTTGTTAATGTCTTTGGTGGTGCTAGGAAGAAGGTCTCATGTTGGCGGGGATGATACAGTCACTTTCAAAGCCATGACTGCTTGCTCTTGTGCACTGTTAGTCCTAAAGGTGAAGAAGCATCCTGTCTTCCCTGGAGCCCAGCTGTTGGGCAACAGCTGTGCATCAGCCTCGTGCATAATAACATCACGCATAATGATAAATGCCCCAGTGGCCTGAGCTTAGCACGGACAGAGTCTAGACAGAGGCACCTATCACCTCCCCTGTTGCAGTACGGGAGCAGAAAGCATCCACAGTTGGTTCTAGCACAGGTAGGTGGGGTCGAGTAGGACAGGAAGGAGAATAGAAGAAAGGCACCCTGGGAAGACCTGACAAGAGGAAGGTTAATGTGGACGCTCAGCTTACCAGGTTCAGCGATGGTGGTTTTGGACCATGAGATATCTACACCGGGGTTTCTCTTAGGATGCTCCCTGAGGAGACAAATGTACGCAGAGACGACTGAAGGGAAAGACCCACCCTCACTGCAGCCCAGATCAAAGAGAAGTCTGAGGGGAGAGGATGCATGTTAGCCTTTCTTCCTTTCTGAGTAGGTATCACTGCTGTGGAGCTCAGACACCGGCATCACAGGCCTGTCAATATGGCTTCACTCTCACCAGAGATCTTGGTGCATGTCCTCAGGACTACGGTGGCATCGCACTTCTGGGTCTGAGCAACTCCTGGGTTCTCGGTTTCTCCAGCATACAGACCACCATTTCTGGATTACCTAGTTCCTATCATGTGAATCAGCCTAATAAATCCCCTTTAACTTTTTTGATTATTTTTATCTTACTTTTATTTTTTTTTATGTTTTCAAGACAGTGTCTCTCTGGGTAGCCCTGGCGGTCCTAGAACTCACTCTGTAGACCAGAGTGGCCTCAACTCAGAGATCCACCTGCCTCTGCCTCCCACTGCTGGGTTTAAAGGTGTGAACCACCACCCTCTGCCAGTAAATCCTCTTCTATGATATGTTATGTAATATATAATAATACATATACATGTTTTGTTGGCCCTGTGCCTCCGCGCTCACCTTCTCACACTGTAGGCCACAGCCCCAGATTGGGTTGCATAACTGAACGCGAAGGTTACACAATTTTCGGAAATAGTAAAAGGTTTCTGAATGCAGTGACCCAAAATTAATTTGAAATCAAACACTCAATGAACCTGAGCCTTTTCTGGCAGCATTCACGCGTGTCGTATCCACGCTTCAACAGAAACTTTGTTCTGAACATACAACACACACATTTCACATCAACAATATCACCGCAGAAAACAAAAAAACAAAAACAAAATCCAGCTAATACACCCAGAATCACATTGGCTGGAATTCAAGAATATTTATTATACATTAAGAGTTGCATTCTGCCGGGCAGTGGTGGCGCACGCCTTTAATCCCAGTACTCGGGAGGCAGAGGCAGGCAGATTTCTGAGTTCGAGGCCAGCCTGGTCTACAGAGTGAGTTCCAGGACAGCCAGGGCTGTACAGAGAAACCCTGTCTCGGGAAAAAAAAAAAAAAAAAAAAAGAGTTGCATTCTTTATATGCAAAGTTTCCTGTTTTTTTTTCTTTTTTTTTAAATAGAATCAAAGTAGTTTAATTATAGAAAACAAAGAGTTTTAATTTGTCACTCCCAAGAATGGATCAAATTACTGTTATTTGTTAGAGTGTTTGATTTTTTAAAAAAATTGCTGTTGGAGGTTGCTGACTTGACTTTCATAGACAGTATTAAATGAAACTAGGCATAGTGGCAGCGGCCTTTAATCCCAGCACTCATTGGGCATATGTGGGTGGATCCCTGGGAGTTTGAGATAGGTCTGGTCTACACAGTGAATTTCAGAACAGCCAGTGTTATGTAGTTGAGATCCTGTCTCAAGAAATATTAAGTGGATTTTTGCTTGGGATTAGAACAGGTTCCAGAAATTTTTGAAATGGCCCTAAACATACCTTGCCAACTTGTACTCTGTGTTAAACATCACTGGATGCTCTTCCAGAGGACCTGGGTTTGATTCTCAGCATCCACATGATGGCTCACAACCATCTGTAACTGTTAAGTGCCTGGCCCCAAAGTCATGTAGCAGGTTGAAGAAGTCCTAAAGTTTGGTGCCCACTGAAAACTATTAACCTCTGGGAACACATCCTAGGACCTAGTTTGTTGGAAGAGCAGGAAGGAATTGGGTGCTAGAGAAGGCTACTGAAGAAGCGTGGGGGTTGTTGGGAAAACCTTGTAGGATGGGCAATCTGTGGGGTGGGAGAAATTTCAAAGAAGCCTTAAAAGCACCTGGGGTTGTATCAGAGCCAAGAAGTGGGGTAAGCAGGAGGTTCATGGGTTTAGACAACCAGGTTCCTGCCAGGGCCTCCCACAGAGTGTAGCTCCTGGGATGACTGGGGAAGAAGGCCAGACCGCAGGAAAGAAAAGCTAGAATGAGGCTGGAACAAGTAAGAGATATGCGTCTCCATTTTAGAGGAAGTCTACTTCGGATGAGATGACATTACTAGGGCGATGGCTTGCGGGCAGGGCAGGATCAGGACAGGATTTGTTTAAAAGGGGGCATCTTGAAGTGTTGGTAGGCTTGAAGCAGAAAGGGGACGGTGGAAAGAAAGAACGGATTGGAGTTCTCTGAAGCAGGCAGGAAGTTTGGCTAGAGAGCAGGACGGGTCTCTCACCAGCTGTGGAGAGCAGAGCACAGGGGCTGGAGCCAGGCAGCAGCTGTGGGAAGAAGTAGGGGAAAGGGAAGGAAGGATGGCTACAGCTGGAGAGCAACAGAATACCCAGGAAGAGGGAGGGCAGGGACTGAGCTGGTTAGCCTCTGTGCCAAGAGGTGGCGTTTAGATGAGGGAGGAATGGTTTTGAGTTTGTTGTTAGCCTCCATGAGATCTCCAAGGGACCTGATGCTGGAGACCTGAGGCAGGCAGCAGATAAGAGGGGCTGGGTTGCAAGAGAACCTAACCTGAGCCTCTAGGTGCTCAGAGCAGCAGTAGGGGAGAGTGAAGTTGCTCTGGGTATGAGAAGCAGGGGTGGAGGTGGGGGTGGGGGTGTAGGGAGGCAGGACTGGGAAGCTGCTTCCGGAATCAACCCCAAAGGAGGACATTGCAAAGCTCACAGACAGGCTACTTCAAGGGTGACAATCACAGCGACTAGCTGGCTTTGCTAACGACTTTAATGAAAATACATTTCATAAGCAACCCAGAGGCACACACAAACAGGAAAATCTCCAGATTGGTAGCCCCCACCCCAACCCCAAGTCCTGAAATGTCAAAGTGACTGGGACAGATTAGAGAAAGATTCTGCCAATAAGCAGAAAAGTGACAGGTGAAGTTAACACTACAGTATAAAGTGACAAACTCGATACCATCATCTAGGCTTTACTGGCCGAGAGGATAAATCCTGAGCGCTTGGTGACATCTCAGTCAGCAGCCACATCGGAGGACTCCAGAGTCAGAATCTTTCACGTGGGGTCCTGATAGTGTGAGGGTTCCCGGAAGCCAGGTGAAGGGGTATGGGCAGAGGGGCCGAAGGGAACAAGGGATTCTCAGAGGTGGGGTTTCTCCCAGGGTATCCTCAGATTCCACCTCGCTGAAGAAATTACCCTTGACATGCAAAGGATGGAGACTCTGGGGCCTTGGTTTGTGATTTTCACCATCAGATGTCTCTTGGGTGAGCATGCCCAGCCTTCTCAGCAAAGATTGTAAGTCTTCGGAAGAGGAGAGGGCTGTGTGCAGGGCTCCACACACAAATGGGCAGGCTCTTCCATCATTCCCTCTGTTCCCTTTTCTCATCTCCAAATTAGTGCACAAAACCAAACCACTTGGAAAATTAGCCAGTTGATCGACCGTTTATTAAAACGCTTGTGGAATCCCTTATCGAGGCTCAGAAGCCTTTGAAGTAATGGCGAATGCTGGGTGGAGATAAGATGTTAGTGGGTGGTAACTTTGATTTTCCTAATCAACTTCACGATTTCCTCTGGCCTCAATATTACATTTTATTTCCTGAACTCTAACTCCGCAGAGCTGCCACTTTCCCACACTCCTGATGTCCCCAAGCCCAGAGGTTCGTGCATCTTCTACAGCTCTCACTAGGGGCTCCTCGTGTATGTCTGCAAACTCTCAGGTCAGCCTTGCATTTAGGTCCCCCTCTTTCCCAAATTTCCCACGTCTCAGGTCTCCTTGCTTTAACAACCCCTTAAGGTGCTTCCCAAGTCGGCAGAGCCCAAGCGCATCACACCGGTCCATAAAGGGAAGATCACAAGTCCTCAAGAGGAGCGGTCTGTGCAGGAATGCACAGAGGAGACTGTCCCAGTGTCCTCAGAGGCCCCTTGCCCCTTATCCCTCTCCCCTTGCCCCGTATCCTGCGCAACCGCATTGGCCTCGGGATCCCTATTCCTGCTTCCAGTCCTGGGGAGAGGGTCTGGGGGTGTCGCAGCCTGAGCCCCGCCGCGCGCGCAGCCCCGCTCCTCCCCGCGCGCCCCACTTGTGGCCCCGCCGGCAGCTTCGCAGGGACAGCTGCATTTCTCGCCGCCCGCCGCTAGGAAGCCGGCCTCGCCTCGCTTTCTCCGCCTCCCGGCGCCCAGCCGCGCCGCCGCGCCACCAAGCCGGGCTGCCGCTGCCGCCGCGGGACCGCGCCCCTCCCCCGCCGCCCGGCCCCAGCGGCCCCGCGGGAGCGGACGCGCGTGCGGTGCTCGGTAAGACCCCGATTCGCTCTCGCCGCCCCTAGCGCGAGCTCGCGGGCGCCGCGCTCCACCCCGGCCCGGTGGCCCCACCTTCCCCGGGAGCATCGCCGAGGCGCGGCCGCGAGGGCCGGGCCGTCGCGAGTTTGAGTCCTCGCGCGGTGGCCAAGGCTGCCCGGGAGCCCGCGGCAGGTCCCCGGTCGCCCTCCCTCCGCCGCTGCCCGCCTCGTCCCTGGTCCTGGGCACAGGGAGCGTGCGGAGGAGCCCGGGGCCGCGATCCGAGGGGTGGTCGCCGGCCAGCCGGCGCCGCGAGGAAGGGACGCGAGGCCTTGGGGAGCCTGCTCATCCCGGGTCTCTCTGCTCCCCGGTTCCCCGCTTTGTGTGGACACCCTCCCGGCTTCGCCCGGGCTTGGGGGCGCAGCCTGAATGGCGATGGCGAGGCGGGGGCCTGGGCTGGGAGCTGAACTCCTTTTAGGGGGAGGGGAGAATCGTTTCCTGCTCCCGCCGTGGTCACCGGTCGGTTCAGCCTTTTCTGGTCCCACCCGGTCCCCTGGGAGCTGCGTCTCTCCGCGACCCGGCTGGAGAAAGTTCAGAATGCGCTGTCCCCGCCCCTGCTCCCCCGCCCCTCGAACTCTGAGTGCCTGGGGCGCTGAGCTCCAGGGGGCCGGGGCTTGCCTTTATTCCTTCAGCGCTCTTGGGTTTCTCTCTGAATGGTTGGTGGCTTGCCACCCCAGCGTGGGCTTGTCCATTTTCTTTCCTTAATAAAAAGTTTCAGCTTCAAGAAATTCATACTGCTATTAAATTCCTGGAGAGGGTGTTTTAAGGAAGAGAGATTTTTAGATTTCCTTTATTTGTTTGTTTATTTACTTATTGTAAGAATAGAGGGTGGGGGTGGATAATTGGGAAGATAGTGATGAGATACCCTAGAGGTGACGTCGGATAGAAGACCATGTGCCTTGGTCACCACCTGGTCCTCAGTAGCCTGAAACCCAGGAAATACACCTTGCAACACCCTGAGCCACCTGGCCCAGGAGAAGGGGTTCTGGAGTTGCTCTGGCCCTCCCAGCCCTAAGGTTCTTTACAGACCTATGGAGTTAACTATGTATGCTGTTTGAAGGCAGTGTGTGATACTAGGAGTCTCCTTATCTTATAGATGTCATCTCATTATGAAGTTTGGCTCCTGCTGGATCGAATGTGAAGTGGGACCTCCGTTTAAATGGAGGGATGGTACCTTTCTTTATGTAGCTTGGCTTGGGCCACCAGAGGTTCATCCAGAAGGTTGGATTGGAAATCACCCGTCCACACTCTCTTGCTGGATGGAGCAGGAGACAAGGAAACATCTGGGTACAGTCTTGAAAAGCAGAGGCTCTGGGCAGTTAGGGTAGCTCAGGGTTGGTGAGAGATGGAGAAGGCCAAGTCTCAGAGTTAGACCAAGGGCCTCTTTGGGATCTGGTGAAAGCTATACCCTAACCACACTGCCCCAACATGCGCAGGTGCTGGAGCATTCCTGTGCACTGCCAGGGGGCGTAGTATGTCCCCTTGGTGCTAGGGTTCTAATTAAGACCCCTATATTAAGAGTTTTCCGTCTAATTCAGGCCTTTTGGAGCAGATTCCAACTTTGTGGCTAGTTAGTAGATAATCCCAGGGGGCCCAAAGTAGAAATGCTGTGAGGTTCTTTCTCATGCCACTTTGAACTTGTGGCCATGGAGACCTGGAAGCTCTGGCCCAGCTCCCAGCTCCCTCCAGTTAGCTAGAGGGCAGGGGCAATTGAGGTGGCCATTCTCCCAGGACTAAGTTTGCTGTCTGTTTGGTGGGGAGGCCCTAGGTACCGTGTTAGGGCCACAGGGCTATTGAATGAAGGGGAAACAAAAGGACAAGTGTGGGTGAGTATAGGAGACGTTTTCAGGAGCCCCTGTTTGTCTTAGGGACACGAGGGGCCTCGTGGAGAGCATTCGTAAGTATGGAAGAAGAGTCTTCTTGGGGAGCCTTGGAGCAGATTTTCCCAAGAAAACAGTCTGGGTAATTTGCAGTTCTTTCCATTTCTTGAGACTTCAGAACACAAATGGAGGACAGACAAGCCACTGAGGCTCATTGCCTGTACAGTTCCAGAGACGGTGGTTCTGCTATTCTTACCCATAATGCTCTGGATGCTGGGCTGTTGGCATGCTGTGCAGGTGTCTGCTTGAGATCTGGAGGAGCCCAGGATCTTCCATGTCAGACTTCTCTGCCTCAGTACTCAGAAGTCTTCCTTAGGCTCACGCCACCTCTGATGGACCAGAGCACTTGAATGCCCTTTTTTTTTTTTTTTTGGTTTTTCAAGACAGGGTTTCTCTGTGTAGCCCTGGCTGTCCTGGAACTCACTTTGTAGACCAGGCTGGACTCGAACTCAGAAATCCACCTGCCTCTGCCTCCCAAGTGCTAGGATTAAAGGCATGTGCCACCACCACCCGGCTTTTGAATGTCCTTTTAATGAGGCCACTAATATTGTCTTTAAAGCCAGTCACAAACAGTAAATGCAGAAACCAGGCTTGGAAGTAGACCTCCCGTCTCATAAAACGCAACAATGGCGGTCTTGGCTTGAGTGTGGTAAGAAGTTCTGACTCCAGGGATCTAACCTGCAGCCTGCTGCAACCCGTGCCATCCAGCGCATGGGGGGTTCTCTTTAGCCAGTGAGTGTGTGTGTGGCTTGGTGTGCAGAACCATCCATTGTTTCCTTCAGAGTTCCCTAAAGTCACCCTGCTGTTACTAAGCAACAGAGCTGAGAATTTCTCAGAGCCTTGGGCTCACCTCTGACCAGGCAAGGTGAGCAGGAGCAGGAGGTGTCTGGGGTTTGCTGGCTCCTGCCATTATGACAAGTAACAGTTAGGTCTGAGGACCCAAAATGATGGTGGTCTAGCGGTCCCTGATATGGGAGTTGGAAGATGTCTTGGTGGCAAGCAAGGCTCTTGTGGCAGGGTCCACCTTGCCTTGTGGCTGGGATTTGCCTTTCTGCTGAAGCTCTCTCTGGCTGCCACATATTGGTGGGTAGACTCGAGATGTGAGTTGCCTTGGCTGCTCTGCTGTTTGTTGAATCCTCTCTGCTTCCTACCACCCATGTAATAAAGCAGCTAAAGTTCTCATCTTCAAAAGAGGTCACGAGGCCGGGATGCAGCCCAGTTGGTAGAGTGTCAATGTACTTTCCTAGCAGGCACAAAACCCAAGGTTCAATCCCCAACATCCTCTAAACTGGGTATGGTGGCATAAGCTTGTCATCCAAGCCTGGGGACGTGGAGGCGGAGGGCTCAGAAGTTCAAGGTCATCCTTGGCTACATAGAGAGCTTGAGGCCTGCCTGGGTTATGTTAGACCCTGCCTCAAAAAAAAAAAAAAAAAAAAAAAACAACCTAAAAATAAAACTATTCATAAACATAGCTAGGAGGTGGTGGCTCACACCTTTAATCCCAGCACTCAGGAAGCAGAGGCAGGTGGATCTTCAGGTTCAAGGCCAGCCTGGTCTACAGAGTGAGTTTCAGGGCAGCCAGGGCTACACAAAGAAACCCTGTTTTGAAAAACCAAACCAAACCTCAAACACCCAAACCAAACCAAACCAAACCAAACCAAACCAAACCAAACCAAACCATAAACCTATTCCTAAACAATAGATGGAGGGAACACAACTCTCTTCTTAAAGAAAACATGGCATTGCGTTGCTATCATGGCGTTGTCAAGGATCTTCAAGTTCTTGCCTGGAAACGGATGTCTAACCTGCACTTCAGAAAGCAATCGAGCCATTTTTACTCCCATTTCTACTAAGAGATCTTCATGGTTTGGGTTGGTTTTGTGGTGCTGGATATTGGATTCAGAACTCTGTCCGTGCTAACTAAGCGCATGTCTGCCGCCGAGGTCCACTCCTAGCACCATGGCTTGCAGGATTCCCAGAACATGCTTAGACATCCCCCGTGGGGCTCTCGGTCTGACTCTGAAGCTTTCTGAGTGCTTCCGCGTCTCATTCCTAGAAGGTGTCGGAGGACGTCTCGCGTTTGCCACAGACAGAACGAGTTCCTTTGATAGTTACTGTTATTTCTGCACGTGGGCTCGAGAGCTCCGAAACTTGGTGCTGAGAAAATAATCTTTGGTTAAAACTGTAGCGGCTGGGACAGATGTGGTGTTAGGGGGAGGGGATGATAAGTGGAGGTGTACGGTTGCTGAGACGTCAGGGTGAGATAGGAATCGTGAAATGACTCAGTAGGGTTGAATGGCTTTTCTTTCAATGTTAGTGTTGGTCCTGAGGGACAAGGCACCCAGCGAAGAGTGACAGGGTAGGCAAGTGAAGAGTGATGGAGTGCCTGATAAAGGGCTTTGTATGAAGGAAGAATGGGGACTGGGATATGGTATAGTGGCTAAAGGTCTACACACACACACACACACACACACAAGTAAAAACATAATCTCACTCCACCAAGGAGCCAATCCTTCCTGTGGTCAGATGTGGTCTAAAAAGTTTGTTTGAGACAGTCTCTATAGCCCTCAGTGGCCTGGAACTTGCTGTGTAGATTAGGCTGGCCTCAAACTCAGATATCCACATGCTTCTGCTTGATGGTGTGTGTGTGTGTATGTGTGTGTGTGTGTCTAGGTTTAAAGAAAATTGTTAAAGATTCATTCATTGTATGTGTCTGAGTGTTTTAGCTGCTTGTATACCACTGTGCCCCATGTGGTGCTGGGAACAGAAATTAGGTCCTCTACAAGAGCAACAATTGTTCTTAACTACTGAGCCATCCCTTCAGTGCATCCTATGTGTCCTTAATTCTTGGGATGGAAAGATGGCTTAGTGGTTAGGAGTACTAGCTTTCTTATGAAACCCCTTGAAGTGACATTCATTTCTCAGGTGAGGAAACAGAGACCTAGGAGGCAGCAAGAGGCTACATAGCATGCCTGAGGTCATGTATCTCAACGTGGCAGAGTTTGGGTATGTGGGGGTAAGGCCACTGTGCTGTGTACTCAAGGTCTGCCAATGCAGTGGTTAGTCCTTGGAATAGGTGTGGTAGGGTCTACTTAATGCTAAGTTCTGCTAAGAGCTGCTGGCCAAGTGAGCTAGTTAGGCCTGACCTAGGGCACAAAGCTCACCAAGACGGCCCTGTCCTCAAGAGGCCTGCAGTCCAGGAGCAGGATAAACATGTTAGTCTAGCGTTTCAGTCACCCTGGGCAAGAGCTGTGAGGAGATGAAACTCTGGAGCCAGGGGTGTAGCTCCTGGGGGCAACTGCTGATGTGAAGCCGGGAAAACCCATGCCCAGCCCCCATTAAAAAAAGAAAACAAGGTGAAACACGGAAGAAGGGGGCAATCGCCAGTCAGAAGAGCTTCTGGAGCAGACAAGACTTGGGGGAGGGGACTTGTGCATGGAGTCCAGGTAAGCGGCAGTTGTCGTCCAGGCACTGGATCTAGTCCCAGCACGTTCCTGCTCTGAGATGCTAGTACAACCCTGTGGCAGGCCTGTGGCATGTGAGACATACTAGGTGGGGTTTTGTTCGTTTTTTGTTTTTGATCCTGTAAAGTCTTTGCCAGGTGAGGCAGGAACCCTGTAGTGTGGCCAACTTCCTAGATATATGGATACATTGGGGTTGCTGTTTGTCTTTGTGGGTTTTGTTATTTCCTTTTTTTTTTTTTTTGGTTTTTATTTATTTATTTTATTTTATTTATGAGTTCACTGTCACTGTCTTCAGAACACCTAAAGAAGGCATCAGATGCCATTACAGATGGTTGTGAGCCACCATGTGGTTGATGGGAATTGAACTCAGGACCTCTCGAAGCATAGTCGTGTTCTTAACCGTGAGCTATCCTTTTGACCTTTTGTTGTTATTTTTGAGATAGTGTCTCATTTTAGCCCAGACTGACCCAAAACTTACTATATTGGCCTGGACTGGCCTTGAAGCCATACACTCTTCCTAGCTCCATCTCCCAAGTGTTGGGATTATAGGTGTAAGCTACTATGCCAAAAGTTTGAATTTGTTTTTTGTTTTGTTTTGTTTTTTTGTTTTTTTTTTTTGTTTTTTTTTTTGAGACATAGTCTCACTTTGTACATCAAGCTGACCTGGAACTCACTCTGTAGCCTAGGCTGGGCCTCAAACTCCTTTTGCCTCTTTCCTGCCCTAAAGTGTTGAGATTATAGACATTAGCCACCATGCCTGGCTGCTTTTAGTGTTTCTTCTTTTTAATGATTAATTTTATTTATGTCTGCGGATGTTTTGCCTGCATGTGTGTTGGTCCACCACATTCATGCCTGCTGACTTCAGAGGCCAAAAGAAGGCCTTCTGGTCCTTGGGACTGGAGTTACAGATGGTTGTTAGCCACCATGTGGGCGCTGGAAAGCAATCTGGAACAGCTGCCAGTGCTCTTAGCTTTGGGGCCATTTTTCCAGGCTGGTTTTTGTGGTCTTCAATAGCTAAGCAACAGTCACTTCTCATGATGCCTTCGTCGAACACACTGAAGAGACACAAGTCTTACCAGCTTCGATGCTAGGAACACAGGCTGTTCACTAGACAGAGCACCAGAGGTGAATGAATTTAAATTGCAGGGGTAGGGTGTGTGTGTGTGTGTGTGTGTGTGTGTGAAGAAGATAGAGGGAGGATGTTCCAGATAAGCTGTAATGAGCAAGAAAAGTGACTCATTGGAGCAGAGGGGAAGGCCCCTACCCCCACCTCCGAAGGGCTTAGGAAATAGGATCAAGATTCATTTATCTCTGTGGTTTAAGAAGTTCATCTGCAGACAGGAAGATGAAGTGGAGGTCCCTAGAGGTCCATGCCCACTCAGTGATAGAGGGATGAAAGCTGGAATTTTTGAGGTAGAAGGCTGCTCAAATCTGGCTTAACCTCTCCTTGTGCTATGGCATCATTGAAGAAAGCTGTGTGACAGAGGGCAGTCTGTCCATGAATTTAGAGTCCAGACATAAATCCTACCTGCTCAGCAACTGGGACTCATGCCTTGCCTGGGTCCTCGAGACAGGCGTGTTCTCTGGGCGTGACCTGCTGCCACATAGGATGGAGTCCAAGCCTTCGGAAAAGAGGCAAGGACACAGGAAGTAACGGGACATTTGTCAGTAACTGGCTGCAGGATCATCCGCTCTATTCGAAAGACAATGTCACTTGAGGCTTCTGGGTTATTGACTTCACTGTTTAGTCAGCTCCCTGAGCTCTGCACAGGGCCAGGGGCCCTCGGTAAACCCTGTGGAAGGAATGAGCAAACAGTAGCTAATCCAAGTTAATTCGCTGTGACCATTTACTTATTGGGCCTATGGTACAATCATTTCATGATTACTCCCACTGGCAGAAAAGGATCGTGATAGGATGAGGGGCAAGGGCAAGGTTAACAGGGCACATCTGAAGAGCCTTCTTCCAAAGACCATTAAGGGCAGGCATGTTCATGTACTATGGCTTTTTCCTCTTTCCCCAACCCCTGCCTCAGACATAAAAGGTTTCAACGCTTATGACAATCTCAGCACATTTAACAAGATAGTTACAGAAGTCTCAGAAGAAAACAGGATTGCTCTCAAAGGGGATTCGATTAAGAATAAATCAGACTGGGCCCAGTGGCACACGCCTTTTATCCCAACACTTGGGAGGTGGAGGCAGAGAGGCAGAGAGGCAGAGAGGCATAGGCAGATGGATTTCTGTGAGTTTGAGGCCAGCCTGGTCTACATAGTGAGTTCCAGGATAGTCAGAGCTCAGTTAATCAGGGAGGCATGGTAGAGCATGTCTGTAATCCATGTTGGGCCACATCACCACCCATATACAACTCAAGGGGGGCTCTGATGCCTCTGAGTTCGATGGGCATTTGTACTTATGTGCACGCACACATGCTCACGTGCGCGCGTGCGCACACACACACACACACCAATTTAAGTACCTTTTTTTTTTTTTTTTTTTGTTTTTTTTGTTTTTCAAGACAGGGTTTCTCTGTGTAACCCTGGCTGTCCTGGAACTCACTTTGTAGACCAGGCTGGCCTCGAACTCAGAAATCCGCCTGCTTCTGCCTCCAGAGTGCTGGGATTAAAGGCATGCACCACCGTGCCCAGCTTTAAGTACCTTTTTAACAGCAGGGCTGGAGAGATGGCTCAGCAGTTAAGAGCTTTGCCTTTTCCAAAGCTGGATTTGGAGCTTGCTCAGGCAAAGACGCTTTTGTGGTTGAGTAGGGGAACCGGGCACAGGAAATGATTTCACTTGCTTTGGGTCGGAGATTGGTTTCAGTTCCAGGCTGTACCAGGAGCTGAGTGCTGTGAGTGTCAGGGAGAGGCCCACTGGGAGGGAATTCCCCTGTTGTCTATGTACAGAAGTGACAAGGTGGGTGGACAGGGGCTTCCTGGGTTGAGCAGGAGGAAGAGGTGAATCTGAGATGAAGCCAGAAAGCAGCAATGAGTGACTGGAAGCTGGGCTGGCACAACTGGTGTGGGGGTTAAGCAGGCCTATGAAGATATATGTGCAGGTCAGAAGCCCACGTTATAAGGCAAGAAAGCCACAGGCTTAGGCCGTAGGGAAATCTTACCCACAAATGACCTGGGTGAGGTAGCATCCCCACAAGCAGGCAGAGAAAACAAGCTAAGCATGGTAAAAGGTCAATTACACCTTGTGCTGGCATCCTTAAGACATCCTTACATCTCTACAGAGATGGCCCAGCAGCTAAGAGCATTCTCTATTCTTCCAGAGAACCCGATTCCCAACTCCTGTGTCAGATGGCTCGCAAGCACCTGTAACTGTAGATCCAGGGAAATCTGATTCACTCTTCTAGCCTCTGAGGATACACATATGGCATGCTGTCACATACAGCCCTGACACACTCACACATTCTCTCTCTCTCTCTCTCTCTCTCTCTCTCTCTCTCTCTCTCACACACACACACACACACACACACACACACAGAGGTTTTTTTTTTCAGATTATTTATTTTATGTTTGATTGTTTGTTTGATGGATATGTGTGTACCACATATTATCCCCTCAAACTGGAGTCAGTTGTGAGCAGCTGTGTAGGAGCTGGGAACTAATCTTAGGTCTTCCGCAAGAATGCAAGTGCTCTTTAACTGCTGAGCCATCTCTCTGGCCCCTACAAATGCTTTATTAAAAGATAACTTTTTAAAGATTTATTTTATTTATAAGTATGTGTTCCCATACAAAGGTGTGTGTGTCTGTGCACCATATGTGTACAGGGGTCCTTGGAGGAGAAAAGAGATTGAATCCCTTGTGAGCCACCATGAGTCGTCTGGAAGAGCAGTCTATGCTTCTAACCTCTGCTCCATCTCTCTAAGCTTTGAATTTAAAAAGGCGGGGGATGGGGGGAGGACCACCCCTTCCATGGCACATAGTGGCACATACATACCTGTAGTCCTAACTCTCAGGAGGCTAATTAGCCTGAAGCCTATAGTAAACTCGTCATGAACAAATATAACTAGCCTCTGCTGGGGAGCATTTTCTTGCATTTGACTCTCTTTATAATAAGAGGCAAACTCGAGTCGTGTTGCAGACTTGCAGACCTTTGCATGCTGCGGATCCTTTGAGACCTCAAGCTGTCAATTTTCCCAAGACAATTTGGGGCCAGCCTGGTGGTTTCACCAAGACCATCATTACCCTAGGAAGTCGGAGGTTTTCCTCCTGCCTGGTTCTGGGTGAGGCCTACGTAGATGTTTTTGTCCATCTTAGTGAGTTATAACACCCTGCATTTGAGTTTTCATTTCCTTTCTCAAGACAGGGTTTCTCTGTAGCTCTGGCTGTCCTGGAACTTGTTCCGTACACCGGGCTGGCCTCAAACTCAGAGGCCTACCTTCCTCTGCCTCACGAGTGCTGTGATTAAAGGCATATGCCACCATCCCCCTCCCCCTCCCCTTCCCCCTCTCCCTCCCTCTCCCCCCCCCCCCACTTGATGAGTTTAATCAGGATTGCTAGCATGAGCTTGTATGTGGGATGTGTGTGTCTGTGTGTGTATACCAGAGCACAGGCAGCTTCCCAGTGGCTATACCACTGAAGAAAATGACCCTTGTCCAACCACCATTAACATGAGCCACCTCAGTCTAGAGGCACACAGAAAGCTTGTTGCAGAGTACATACAGAAGCCTTCTGTTAAGTGTTGACAGTGGACCTGGAGGACGTAGCTCGAACCCTTTGCTAGATTGGGTGAGACCTGGGACACGAGGGTGTCTTTGTGTTGAGATCATTTCTTTCCGCACATACCATTGGCCGGGCCAGGCGTGGTGGCACACGCCTTTAATCCCAGCACACGGGAGGCAGAAGCAGACAGATTTCTGAGTTCGAGGCCAGCCTGGTCTACAAAGTGAGTTCCAGGATAGCCAGGGCTATACAGAGAAACCCTGCCTCGAAAACCAAACCAAACCAACCAACCAAACAAACAAACAAACGAACATGGGCCGGCATTTAGAAGTTTCACCAGATTCTTTGCCTCTGCTGGGAAGTTTGGAGATGTGAGATGTGAGTAGATATCTTCATTGAGTTCACCTCAGGCTGGGAGCATCCATACGCAGAAGCAGGGTGGGCGGCCCTTTGAGCTTCAGGGGAATGCCCCTGTAGTTTGCTTGCTCTGAACCCAGGGTGAAGACAGTGCAGATGTTTTTAGAAATATATGGGTTTGGCAGACGCTCATTTATGAGAGACCATGCCTACACAAATGCCTCCCAAGTGATTTACGCTGACCTTTTACAGAATTGCTGACAGCCCGGGACCCTCCCGAGAGAGTCTGAGACATTGTGGAAGTTGGTTTGGGCCCTAGCCTTGAATTGTCTTCATCACTTCTGGAGGGTGGCATCCTTTCCCTGAGGATGCTCTGGAGTGGTTTTCCTAGAATATGAAAAAGAACAGAAATTAATTTTGTTTGGCAAGCCACACATCTCCCTTGGGACATCCACTCCTTTCTGGGGCCTAGAGAGTGGAAAGTGGATTGCGATGCTGATGCGTGAGACTGCTCAGATTTCCCTGCCAGGAAGAAGGAGTGTGTTAATGCATGGGAGTTCTGAGTGTGCAGATTGGAGTGCACAGTAGAGCTGCTGTCGAGCTCTGCTGTGTAAGGGCAGTGCCATTCTCAGCGGGTCACGTCACCTTCTAATCTTGTGCTTTCCCCTTCTTCCTTCCTGTGTCTTTCTCTTTCTTTTTCACTTTTACTTTCTTCTCTCTCTCTCTCTTTCTCTCTCTCTCTTTCTCCGTCCCTCCCTCCCTCCCTCCCCCTCCCTCCCCCTCCCTCCTCCCCCCTTCTCGTTCTTCCTTTCTTTCTTTCAAGATAGGGTCTTGCCAGACATCATGGAACATGATTTTAGTCCCAGCACTTGGAAGGTACAGGCAAGTGGATCTCTGTGAGTTTGAGGCCACCCCGATCTAGAAAGTGAGCACCCCCCACACCCGGGCCAGGGATACATAGTGAGACCCTGTCTCAAAAATAACAATAAAAAAAACAAACAAAACAAAACCAAAATCAAACACAAAACCAAAGAACTCACAGAGGTCTGTCTGTTTTTGCCTTCAGAATGCTGGGAATAAAGGGGTGTGCCACCACTTCTGGAAGAAAAGGCTGTTCTGTGTAGTCCTGTTTATAGACCCGGCTGGTTGTGAACTTGGGATCTTCCTGTCCCTGTGCCGTCACACTGTTGGGATCGTAGGCATGAGCCACCATACCCAGGCCCACGTGAACGTGGGCTTGCCCTACCCCTCAACCTTGTTCTCAGCCTTCCTCCTACTTTTCATCCTGAGCCTGGATCTCACTAAGTCAGGAAGACCAGCTTTCAGGTCACTCTGTAGCCCACAAAGGGCTTGAACTTGGAGATCTTCCTCCCTCGGTCTCATGAGTAGCTGTATTTCAGGCCTGTGCCACCAGGCTTAGCTCTGTATTATTATTATTATTATTATTATTATTATTATTATTATTATTATTTTCCAGAGCAGCAAATGGCTGTAGAACATACCTGTCTAACAGAAGTAGAATTAACACTTCCTATGCCACAGAACTGCTGTGACGGTCCAGTGACCAGCCACATTTGTTGTATGCTTACTGGAAACCAGGAAGCTTTCTATGCATGTAGGATAGAGAGACTGTGTATGTGTGTGTGCGCGTGTGCGTGTGCGTGTGCGTGTGTGTGTGTGTGCAAACACGAGCATGTGCACATGAACCTTGCCATGGAGGCGGGAGGCCAGAGGATAATTAGCTAGGAGCTGCTTTTCTCCTTTCCCCTTGGTGGCCTTTTGGTGTTTGTTCCAGGGACCCAACTCACGTCTTCAGGCTTGTGTGGCAAGCACTTTTACCAGCCGAGCTCCAGGGGGTCAGATTGTTACCAGTGAGGAAACCTGAGGCCCGAGGTTGAATTAACTAAAGTCATCTCCCTAGGTAGTTGGGGAGGTGGGATTTGAACTCAAAAAACCCCTGCTGGGTCGGTACACATCTCACCAGGGTGCTTTGTCACGCAGCAGTGCTGGGACTTTCCCTAGGGTTGAGGGAAGGATAAACTGAACCTGGGGCAGGTTAAGTGTTTGGACCTTATGAGGAGCTGAGTGTAGGAGAACTGGTTTTGGAGTTCTGAGGACACAGCTGTCTCTAAGTTTGGGATCGAGCTGAGGAGATCCTGCAGGGACAGAGAAGGGCTTTATCAGGTAGCTTTTTACTCACTGCCGAGAGGGCTTGCACCCCTAGAGGTTTAAGATCCACAAGTCTCCCTCCCGCCATGGTCCTGTATTTGGAAGCCTGTCTTTAGACGGGAGTTAGCACAGCTTCGGTGACTGTAGGGATTTAGCAAACTTCGAGAAACCGTGGGTTCTTGAGACGGGGAAAGGAAGACGGTCAGCACATGGCGGTGATGAGCCACGGAACAGCTTGCGTCCTGTGGATGGAGGGCTGAGCAAAACAGATGACTCCTCTTTTCTTAAGAGTTGATTTAATAACGGAATGAATCATCCTGTTAGTTTCTGTCCTTGAAAAGAAAGAGTTCCGGTGTGACATGGCGTTTGACTGAAGCCAGAAGCCGGCTGTCTCTGTCACCTAGATAGACACTAGCTAGGCCTTGGTGACTCCTGGCCAGGATGCAGTCCCTCCAGAGGTGTTGGAAGGGCCCTTAGCTTCCTACTGTTACCACTCTTAGTGGTACCATCTCCTGGTGGGGTTCTGAGACCCTGGGTCTTAGAGAGAAAATGGATAGAGTGTCATTAAAAAGTAATTGACTAGGGCTGGAAAAATGGCTCCTAATAAGGTCCTGGGTTTGATTCCCAGAACCCACACACGAAACAGCCAGAGGTCCAAAAACAAAATAAGAGCTGGCGAGCTAGCTCATCAGTTAAGAACACTTGTTACTATCACAAAGGACCTGTCTTTAGGACCCAGCATCTTCCACATGCTGCCTCTCAACTGCCCATAACTCCAGTTCTCGGGGACTCAAAGCCTTCTGGCTTCCACAGATGTCAGGCACATATGTGGTACACATATACGCAACAGGCAGAACACTTATATACATAAAATTAAAAAAAATACCATGAGATGAGAACAAAAAATAGCCTCGTGTGATGGCACACTCCCATTCCCAGAATTTGGGAAGCCGAGACAGACAGGGCTCTGTGAGTTCCAGGTCAGCCCATACATAATAAGATCCTGTTTCAGAAACAAAAGCAAGTCAGGCATGGTGGCATGCATTTATATTCTCAGACCCGGGCAAAAGCAAGTCAGGCATGTGGCATGCATTTATATTCTCAGACCCGGGGAAGACCCTAAGGCAAGCCAGCCTCTTCTGTTGGGTGAGCTCTAGTCAGTGAGAGAGCTCATCTTAGTGGGAGTAAAAAGTAGCCACACAGTGGTGGCGCATGCCTTTAAACCCAGCACTTGGCAGGCAGAGGCAGGTGGAGCTCTGAGTTCAAGGCCAGCCTGGTCTACAGAGTGAGTTCCAGGACAGCCAGGGCTATAGAGAGAAACCCTGTCTCAAAGATAACAGCCACAACAACAACAACAAAATAGACATTCCCTGAGGAACAAGGCCCAGGGTGCCACATGTATGTACACACACACACATACACACAAGTAAAGGACTCGTGAGCTCACAGTGATAGTAACAATAGTTATGTTGAAGATATTGGCATAAAAATTCATTCTACCAGGAATTCTATAATCTTTGTCTGTAAGCAAGGCCCAAGGCTCGATCCTCAGTACTGGGAAAAAAAAATTCTAAATGTCTAAAACTAGGCAATGGAAAAATGTTTTGACTTTCTAAGATATGAACGACCCCCCATCCCCTGCCAGTGAAGGCAGCAGACCCCTTCTGTGCTAGTGCCAGCTTCCCCGGACTGCCTGTGGGGACATGCTGTTCTCTCTGACTCCAGCTGCCAGCCTTCCACGTGTGTCCTGCCCAGCCTGTAATCTGGCTGTGGGAGTCTGAGGAGGACAGCCTGTTCCGAGCCACTCTCTGTGACCTCTCTGTGGAATGCTGACCTGTGACCTTACCCCAGACTCAGAGCTGAGTGAGACACCCCAAGGGAATGAGAAAGGTGCCCAGGAGGAGACCTGAGGGGGCCATGAGAACGCCCAGATGTTTAGGAACATTAGCAAGGTGGTTCCATTTGCAGACTCCGGCTGCTGGCCACACATTTCCCAGAGTGCTTTTCTCTCTCTCTCTCTCTCTCTGTTCCATTTGCCTCTGCTTCCTTCCTGTCCCCAGTCAGCAACAGTGGCTATGCTGAAGAGCTTCCATCTGGAAGAAGACCTGCTCTGTTCAGACTTTTTACTTATATAATTCAATTTAGTTCTTACGCCAACCAGTGGCCAGGATATGGATATGGGAACTGAAGTTAGCAGGCAGTAGTTTGTCCAAGAAACACACCTACTTTCTGGCTGGAATTTTGCTTGCTTGAGTTTTTGCTTTGTTTGTTTGTTTGTTTGTTTGTTTATTCATTTCTTTTGGTTTTGTTTACGTGTTTGTTCACTTTGAGACAAGGTCTCTATGGAGCCCTGGCTGTCCTAGAACTTGCTGTGTAGACCAGGCTGGTCTCTACGTTAACTCACAGAGATCCACCTGCCTCTCTATCTCCTGAGTATTGGGATTAAAGTTGTGAACTACTGGGCCCGGCTTTGATTTTATTTGAATTTTTGAGACTGGGTCTATGTGGCCAAGGCTGACCTTAAACTCACTATGTGTCTCCAGGATGACCTTGAACTTCTGGCAGTGCCCCTTTATCAAGATCCTTTGCAATTAAGCTTTGTGCCTTGATGCCTGGCTTGTGTATCTATCTAACAATAGAACCCAGAGCGTTGAGTGTAACATAGAACACACTACTGAGCTACACCCCTGGCTCCTCGATTTACACTCTTATTATAATAAATGTCAAACACACAGAGATTGTCAACACAATGAATTCCCTTGTTCTCACCACCAAGCCCTGGCATATACCTTTGGGTCCGCTAGAAGAAGATCCCCTTCCTCCAGGGTCCTCAGCCTCGTAAGCAGATGATGGGCTGGATTTCAGCCTTCTCTGTCCCTTGGGCTGGGCACTTTGTGCTGTGAACAGTCTATGTAACTGTATATGACAACCCTGCCTAAGAGTCCTTCTTCTCAACTTGCTTTTGGCATGACAAAAAGCACCCACAGCCAGACACCTGGCAGAGTGTTGATTGCGATAGTCAATGCTTTGCTAAGTGGGACTCAGGGAGAAAAGCTCGGACGCTGGGGACTCCCCCACTTCATAGTAAGCCGGGAGACAATTCCAGAGGAGACTGCTTATATACAGAGGAGGAGAGGAGGGAGGAGACAGATGAACTGTGTCCTGCTGCTCCGATTTCCTGCAGCTCCCCCCACCTGATGTCTCCAGGATGTACACACACACACACACACACACACACACACACACACACACACACACACACACACACGGATGCTTCCCCCTTCCCTTCTGTGCCTGGGGGACAAGGGAGGTGCTTGTCTGTAGCCATCACAGTCCAGGGCTGGCAGAAGGAAGTAGGTGGAGCCCAGGGTGTGAAAACCCAGTGTGAACTGTGCAGCTACCCTCCTGGACGTCCTTACTGGAACATCCTCTGCCTCCGGGTGGCTAGCTTGTCTGAGACTCTGCTTAGCCAAGGGTCGGGTGGGAGTGCTACTTTTGCACCTGGAGAGCTATTTCTTTAAGTCCCAAGCAGGCCCTGTGGGTGATCAGACGTGGGGCTTCTTCAGGGTAGCTGGTGTGTATGTGTGTATTTGTAACTGCTGTGTTCTTGGCTATGCCCAGTGCTGTATTTAGTATTGGTGTGCAAATACACATTAGACAGATGTATATTATACAATTAATGTTACAAAGCATCCCATGGAACAGAGAAATGTGCCAGAGGGAGGGTCCAGGCTGCTGCTTCATGCCTCTGACTGCATCTCAGGGATAACCAAACTCTGATGTCCAGTGGCTTGACACAGTTGATGTGTGGAATTTTGTTGTTGCTTCTTGAAACAGAGTCTGTCTATGTAATCCTGCCTCTCTGGGAACTTGCTATGTAGACCAGGCTGGCATCTAACTCAGAGACCCACCTTCCTTCTGCCTCTCAAGCGCTGGGATTAAAGGGGTGTGTCCGCACCACCACATCTGGCTCCCCGTGCATTTTGCTCATGGGGCATCTAATGTGCCTGAGGTAGTCTTGACTTGTGACAACTCCATCTGGAACCTGGGTGGTGGTGGCAGGAGCAGAAGAGGGAGGAAGAACCATTTACTTAGAAGGCAGAGGCAGGTGGATATCTGCAAATTCAAGCTAGCCTGGTCTACATAGAGAGTTTCAGGCCAGACTGGACTACATAGTGAGACTTTGTCCTCTCCTCCCCATTAAAAAAAAAAAAACAAAAACATTCACTCGTTGTATCTGTATGTGTGTAAGCTCACTATAGCACTTTTATCTGCTAAGTTATCTCAGGGCCTTGCTTTGTTTTTGAGATAGGGTCTCGCTATGGTTCTCAGCCTGGCCTGGAATTCACTCTACGCCCAAGACTGGTCTGGAACTCTTGACCCTCTGGCTTCACTCTCTAAAGTGGCTGGGGTTAGAGGCATGGACCACCACACCTGGCCTGCTACTTCTGTTCACACGTCTTACCAGAGCGGGTCAGGCAGCATGGGAAGCTGGAAAGGAAGAGGGATAAAGGACTATCTTCAGCGTCCTAAGGACAGACTTTTATATTCCCGTGACTGGTGATAGGTCTACGGAAGTGCCTCTGGCTGAGTTGCCTGCCCGGCCACTGTTTTTTACTTGGACAGAAGGAGAACACCTGCTACGTAGGCCCAGAAAGGAGGTGGGAGATAGCATTGAAGAGACGGTCACATAGCAGGGCTTTTAACAACCGCAGAATGACATGTTGGCGTTGACATTCGTTTACGAATGCCACGTCTGGAACCCTTTTCTTATCTGTGTAGAGGAACAGTAAGACCAGTCTGTCTTGGTTTCAGACTCCCCTGAGTACAAGAACAGAACTATTGAAGTAATGGGAGAATTGAGGAACTGAGAGCAGGGAGCAATGCTGGCCTCCAAGGTGCCTTGGGGTGAAAGGTGCCTCTTCCTGGTATACCTGCGGATACCCCTGCTTTTGTGAATGTGAATCTGGCATCATAGTCTCTTGGTTCTCAAATACACCCACCCTCTTTCTAATAACCAGAAAGCCAAACAGTGCCTGGACCTTGAATCAAATATGTTCCTGGGGGAAGAATCTAACTGACTCACGTGAGTCTGCCTTCTGCTGGTCCAATCAGCTGTGATTTGTAGACATGGTCATATGGCACTCCATATCACTACAGGATTTTCCCTTATCAATGGGGGTGGAGGCATCCTCACAGTAGAGACATGACCTGGGGATGTACTCAGAAGCATGCCAGACTTACCACCTTGGACCAGGTCGAGTAGGGTTGGTCGGATGATACCTGGCAGAAAGATGTGAGAACTCTAAGGGACCACTTCAGTGTGAGCTGGTATGGTGGGGGTGGGACTTCACTGAGAACCTTGGGACACAGCACTACCTGAACAGGGCACGGGTAGGTCTGTAACGCTACACGATAGAACTGAAAAGTCTTGGTCAAGGCTTGGGAGCTCTTTGTGGGATGGTCATGGAACAGGATGTGGGGGCCAGATGGCAGGGTTCAGCCAGGCTACTGTTGGAGGAGGTAAGGCAGGTTTATAGGCTACTGGGATGATAACCTTGTAAAACAGAGAGCAAATGTGTCTCTCTCCCCTACATAAACACAGCTGTTTCTGTGGTTGAAATGGTGTGACCGGGAGAGGATGTTGGTCCGGATTTAGCACTCTGGACATTGTCCTTACTCTACCCCGACGGGCTGGGTACCTATAAGGAAATCGACTCAGCCCTGTGGGGCTTGCTTTGCTCTGCTCTTGAAAGACTCTCTGTGTGAGCATTTTTATACCAAGGGGGTGAAAACTGAACAGCTAGGTTTGGGCCCTTGTTCTTCACTTACTGGTGATGTGACCTGTGCAGACTTCCTAATGGCCAGTGTTTCCTCCCCTCCTCTCGGGGGTGTGGTGAGGATCACAGGAAACGGGTGCTCAGTGAATCACTAATATTATTATTAGAAACCAAGGCCACAGGGCTAGAGAGGGAGCTTGGCTAGGAGAGTGCTTCCCTAATAGGTACAAATCTCTAGGTTTGATCCTCACAACCAAAACCCCACAAACGTGGGGAAGTAGAGGCAGGAGTTCAAGTTCATACTTCCTCATCTCTATGGAGAGTTCCAGCATGGCACGTAAGACGTCTGGGAGAGAGACAGCAAGACAGAGGAGAGAGAGGAAGGGGAGGGGGAGGGAGAGGAAGGAAAGGAAGACGGAGACCAATTCCCAGATTGGACAGATGTAGTCCCTCAGACGGGCAGGAGCTAGAGCAGGGGCAGGGGCAGGGATAAAGAAATGGAGAGACTGCCACAGAGGCAGCCTGGGCCTCTCAGAGGCTTCGAACGAGGATCTTCCTAAGAACCTGGCCCTGTCTGGGGTGTGAGTGCTGGGGTGGACACGCTGCCTCAGCCCCTGGAGCCAGCTCCAGCCACCTGTCATCCCAAGCCTGATCCGTTCCCCTGCCCCTCCACTGGAGCCTCCATGATGGATCTTAGGGATGACTGCAGAATGCTGGAAGGTTCTAGGCTCTTCCTTTCCATCCTGGGTCAGGTATAGGAGGCCTCCTGTTGGACACGAGAGCATTTCCGTCTTGAAGCTGCAGAGCTCGGAGTTTTTTTGTTTATTTTGTTGTTTTGTTTGGTTTTTGGATTTTCGAGATGGGGTTTCACTATGTAACCTTAGCTGTCCTGGAACTCACTCTATTGATCAGGCTGGCCTCAAACTCACAGAGCTCCATCTGCCCCTGCCTTCTGAGGGCTGGGCTTGAATATGTGCACACCACTGCCTGGTTTTTGTTTGTTTGTTTGTTTGTTTTTTGTTTTTTAGATGAAGACGCCTTTTGGACCACAGAGCAGTTTAAAGGCAAAAGTATGCTAGGCCTCTGCTTCTGAGGAATTCTACTCTCACTCTCAAGAGCCCCACGGAGCCTCCAGGGTCCAGCCCTGTCCCCTTTCCTCCTTGCCTTTGTCCTCTGGTCCCTGCAGTCAGCAGCAGCAAGCTCTGTGGCTGCCAGGTCCAGACTGAGCCTCAGGACAGCCCCTCCCTTTCCTCCCTCAGCAGCTGGGGCCTGGCCTCCACCCACCTCTCTTGGATCCAGGCCCCAGTGATAATGAATTACATAAATAAGTCATTCCCATTAGCAGCACAGCCAGGCTCTGGCCCAGGAGGCAGGGCAGGTCCTGAGGCAGTATGGCTCTGGCGAGCTGCTCCCCAGCACGGTGGCTCTGAGCCCTGAGCCCTGACATTTCTGCTTGGTGTCTCAGGGAGGGGCCTCCATCCTCTGGTCCCTTCTGGTGTTAGGTTTTCAGTCTAGAGGTTCCCCAATTATCACCTTCCAACAGCCATAGGGCCTCAGGACAGGTGTGTTTGACAGTAGTTGGGACCCTAGAAGGGGTTAGAGTTGGGGCGTCTGGTGGCTTAAGCTGCTCTTCTGGGCCTGCCTAGGCTTGGCTGGCAAAGGTGCTCAGTGGCCATGGCAACCCTTGTCTGCCGGCAGCTCCAGGCAAACACTGGCTTTCAAAGGGGGCCTTGTTCCCTGTGGGAGCCTTTTGGTTTGCTGGGCCTTTCAGACCTGGGGAGGAAAAGGAAGACAGAGAGAAGGGGGGCTGGGGGGTGTCGCTGCCTGGGAGAAGAGCACACTCCTGCCTCTCCTCACCCCCTTTGCCCTGGCCCCAAGCGTATTTCCTGGAGGCCACTGTTTTCAGACCTGCTGCTGGAGAATGAAAGGAAGACTGAACAGAAGAGTGTGCCCAGTCTCCAGGCAACGGGCTGTCTGTGCCGTTTAAAGGAGAGAGGAAAGTCACACACACTGGGCACCTTAGTGTGGGAAGTCCTGTGCTGATGGCGTCAAGCTAGCCATGGCCACCTAAGCAGATTCTTTGCTGGGTATCGAATATGTAACATGTATAACACTGGAGCTGGGAGGTAGCCCTGTTGCCTAACATATACAAAGTTTACTACCCAGCTTAGCATAAAATTGGGTATGGTGGCACGCATGTGTTCTATCAGAGCTGGGGAGGGAAAGGCAGGAGGCTCACAATCTCACGGTCATCACTGGCTACTTAGGGAGTTAGAAGGGAAAGAAACTTGGGCTGCAAGGGGGTTGGAGAGAAAATGATAGGAGAAGAGAAGAGAGGGAAGAGAAGAGAAAGAGGCGCTAAAGTATTCATCAAATGTGAGGCGACCACACTGGCAGTCTACACTCCTGTACGAGTGTGCCAATGCCAGTAGATTCAGGAGAAATGCTGATCGTGGGCTTCGCTGCCTTTGCAGGGGGGCTCAGTTCCAGAATTCTCCCCTTTCACGTTTTATTGTTATATTCCTAATATATAAAAAACAGGAAAGCTGGAGCCAAAGAGATGGTTCAATTGTTAAGAGCACAGATTGCTCTTCTAGAGGACCCAGGCTTCCAATCCCAGCAACTATATAGCAGCTCACAACTCTCTGTAACTCCAAGATCTGATACTGTCACATAGACATACGTGGAGGCAAAACACCAGTGCACATAAAATAAAGGTAAATAGATTAAAACAAAACAAAACAAAATCCCAGGAAAGCTGTCCTGTCTGCCATTTGTTCCCAAGTCACTGTTAGCCTGAGGATGCAGCATCCTGTCTGGTGGACTACAACTCATTGCTGGCAACCGTGGTGCCTACCTTCCAGGTCTGGTGTGAATGTAGTGATTCTGGGACAAGAAAACCCATGGGTAAAGACTCTGGCCATTTATACCCACCCAGGAAAGCATGGTGGGTCTCACTCAGGACTAGACACTGGGACCAAGATCTGGTGGCCAAATTCTATTCCTCCACATCTCTGTCATCTCCTCCCTTTGTGACTCTTCCTTGTCGTGTGGATTAATTGGGCAAATTGGAGGCCTTTAAAGACCCTCTGCCAGCTGGGGTTGGGGTGGAAGGCACTCATGAACTTTCCAAACTTTTCTTGATAAGCATAAACTAAGAGGCATCACCCGGAGCCTTGTGGTGGGGCGGGGGGGGGGGGGGAGCTGATGCCATTCTCATACCAGGAGTGACTTGGTCTGATGGAGGAACCAGCAGTCACACTGGGAACTAGGAAGGGACAGAATTTTCTGCTGCTTTTGGGATTGTTCCTCAGACTGAGCACCTAAGCCATCAGAGAGTGGCTTCCCTCAGCCGCCCTCTGTCCACCTTGCTGTTCATTAAAACATCAAATTCTGCTGCTGTAGTCAGGACTCAGGTGAGATTTTTGTGTCTTTTTTTTTTAATTTATTTGTTGTTGTTTTTTGTTTATTCATTTTCAAGACAGAGTTTCACTGGGTAGCCCTGGCTGTTCTGGAACCCACGCTGTGGACCAGGCTGGCCTTGAACTCATAGAGATCTACCTGCCTCTGCCTCCCAAGAGCTGGGATTTGTTCTTTCTTTTCTTTTCGTTTTTTTAAAGTGTGTGTGTGTGTGTGTGTGTGTGTGTGTGTGTGTGTGTACACACGAATAAGCTGACATGTGAAAGTCAGAAGACAACTCTTTTGGAAGTCAGTTTTCTCCTTCCAACATGTGGTTTCTGAGGCTTGAACTCTGGTCTTCTGGCTTGGCAGCAAGTATCTTTACCCAGTCAGCCATCCCGCTGGCCACTGTTTTGTGTTCTTTGAGACACAGTGGTTTTCCTTTGTAGCCTCTGCTGGTATCAACTTGCAGCAACTCTCCTGCCTCAGCCTCCCCAGGGCTGGGATTTTAGGCCTGGATGAGAGGCACACCTAAGGTTAAGGACCATCCTTCCAGTGCAGAGTCGGGGAGGGGCATTGTGTAAGATGATGCACAGCTCCCGGTCTGGAGGTGCCATGATTCCATTTGGTATCTCAGAGGGAAGAGGCATATAGTTCCACGGGAGTCCACCTGAGATCCCAAGGAAGTTTCCAGCCTGGTGCTCCCTGGACCTGGATCTGTGTCTTCTTGAGACTAGCGGGGAACTTTTAAGTCCTCTCTACTGTGTTTGCCCTGCGTATCTGTAATTTCATGGATTCTCAGGAAAGCTCCCTTCTTCACCCTTTATGAATACAGTTGAAGGAGTCCTATTTAGGCATGGCCGTCACCAAAGGCATAGTCTCTTCCAGCTGATGTCCCCTAAGTCCGTGCCTTTGTGAAGAATTACTGCCCAGAGACTCACTGTTTCCTGGCCCCAAGTGACCTTGTCTCAGTCAAAGACCATGTGACCCTCCTATCATTTAGCCCTGCCCCCACACGCCACAGGTGTTTTGTAACTGCCTTGACGGCACCTGGCACTTGCTATGGCTCCATGGGTGTTTTTTTTTTAAAAGCATTTTATTGTTTTATATGTGTGAGCATTTGCCTGCATCCTTGCCTGTGTACTACTTGTGTGCCTGGAGACCAGAAGAGGCCAGAAGACCTACCTGCCTGGGCTGGAATTACAGATGGTTGTGAACCACTGTATGGGTGCCTGGAATTGAACTTGGGGCCTCTAAAAGAACAGGACCAGTGAACTGTGTTTCCAAGAGCCCCGGTCCCTCTCAATCTATATTTTGAATAAGGGAGTGACTCTTTTGAATGAATGGGGGGCCCTTTAACTGTAAATCGACCGTTTAATGAATCCCTTTGTTCTGTTGCTATGTTAGCTAGGTTGAATCCTGAGCTCCCACACTCTAGGCAAGGGCTGTGCCAATCATGAGCATCTGTAGCCCACTTTTTACTTTTTATTTTGAGGCAAACTCTAAGCTGTCCCAGGCTGGATTTGAACTTGTCATCCTGCTGCCTCAGCCTCCTGAGTAGCAGGTTCAACTCCTGTGCCAAAGACTGGATTAGGAGAGTCTGGTGCTGACTCTAAGGATGGCCTCTACTGTCAGGAGTCTCCAGGGGCGACAGCAGATGCCAGGAGGGCCACCTGGGAGGGAGGACGTTCTTTTTGCAACTATTCGATTGCTTGTGGCTCTTTCTGCCTGCAGGAGTTACTACAGAAGAGTGGTTTCTACCCTCCTGCTTTGACCACAGCGTACCCTTTTCTCTGAGGCTTCCAGCTCTTAATTAGATTTCTTAGGTCTCATAGCAGATGTGAGATGTGAATATCATTTTCCCCCATCCTTTTTAAGTAAAAAAAAAATCTGCCTAAATGTTTTTGAGCAGTTATCCTCATGGGCATGGCTGTCTGAGACTTAGCTGCTGTCTGGAACCTGAGAAGTAGGCATAGCATCTCCCAGGGCCTTCCCTTGTAGGTGTGCCTCGAACTGACACGCCTCTGAATGAATTCCACTCTCTTTGTCACCTCAAGCCCTTAAGGCAGAAAGGCTATGGCTCCTGCCATAAGGAAAAAAAGGGTCTCCAGGCATCCCAGGCTCTGCCTGGAGTTAGGGGAGGTGTTTTGTAAGAATTGCCTGTGAGCCACACCTAGTGCGGAAGGAAGCCTTCTGCCCTCTAGGCGCTAGGGTGAGTGACAGGGCTGGTGCAGATCATTTATCACGTGCCAGGCTAGGGGTGGGGTGGGGGCTTGATACAGGGTCAGGTAGAGGGTTTTTTTTTTTTTTTTTTTTTTGAGGGGAAGAGTTATTTCGAGATAAGGTTTCTCTGTGTGGCCCTGGCTGTCCTGGAACTCACTCTGTAGACCAAGCCGGCCTGGAACTCACAGAGCTCTGCCTGCCTCTGCCCTCTGAGTGCTGGGATTAAAGGTGTGCAGTTAGAGCCTTGATGCAGGAAGTCAGGTTTGCAGAGAGCATCCGTGACGTCGACTTCCCCTGGTTAGAGATGGGCACGGGACACACCTTGGACACCGGAGTCATCTGCCCAGCAGAGTCTGAGAAAGTTTGGGAAACTAAGGGACTCCGTTCTCATCTGTGCATTATTTTACACACACACACACACACACACACACACACACTTTGGAGAATTCTTTAGAGCCTGGAAGCTCTGATTGTCTCCGTGGAAGGACAACTTGTTTCTTCAGTGAGCATGACCAGTCTGTGCAAGCCTGACAACACCCAAAACTGGTCTGTAGGCTGTCAGAGGCAAGTCTGCGGGGCAGATGCCTGGATGTTGTGGAATGCCAACTATCTAGAAAGGGTTTAATCCTCCCTACTTCCCTTCACTGTTTGTAGACTTGGGGTTGAATCCTGGCACTCTGTGTCCTCCGGCAGCCCTGCCTGATCTTCACTTATATTGTCTTTGAATTGGTGATAGTCGTGCCCTGCCTTACAGGCTTGGTTGCCATTTAAAAGGGAAAAGAAAGAAAGCACACCAGATTGGCTTTGATAAAATTTGGGTGTCAGGTGTGGACTCCTGACAGTTTGGGGGGCTGTGGGTAACACATTTTGTCACTGCGAAGGTGAAGCAAAGGCTGAGAGCAGACTGCAGACAACTTAGGACATGTTTGAAGTGCTGGGAAGAAGCAATAAGCTCATGTAGAAAATCTCCCATCCCACCAGACCGCCATTAACTCTCTCCCTCTCTGTTAACCCTTTCCCTTCTCCACCCACAATGGTGTTTCCTGGATACCACCTCCCAAGCAGCAGACCGGCTTCTCCATGCCCAGTTAATTGCTTGTGACTCTCAGACTACCAGTGTGCCCTCCCTTTCTGGAAAAACTCGGACTTTCTTCTTGGATAATTCTTGATGTTTGTTCTGGAGTGTTCCGCACTGACATTTGATTCTTAATTTTTAAATTTTTACATATTTATTATTGTGTGTGTACACATACGACATGTGTGTGCATGCAGGTGGGTCTGAGGACAACTTTCAGGATTCCCTTCTCCTTTCACCACAGGATCTGGGAATCAAACTCAGGTAGCCAAGCTTGTGCAGTGAGAGGGTTTGGGTTTTTTTTTTGTTTGTTTGTTTGTCTTTTCTTTCTTTCTTTCTTTCTTTTTTCCCGAGACAGGGTTTCTCTGTGTAGCCCTGGCTGTCCTGGAACTCACTCTGTAGACCAGGCTGGCCTCAAACTCAGGGGTCTGCTTGTCTCTGCTTCCCCGAATGTTGGGATTAAAGGCATGTACCACATGCCTGGCTGTGGTGAGTGTTTCTAACCATTGAGCCATTTCACCAGCCCAGGTCCTTAGTTCTTAATGATATTTCTGGCCCCAGACCACTTTGATCATTTCAGGGCCCTCTGTAGTTTGCTTGCTTTGTTTGATTATACAGTGCTGGGGGTTGAACTCAGAGCTTTGTGCAAGCTTTGGAAGCACTTTACCACACAGCTCCATCTCCAGTCCCTCTTACGGTAATCTAGAGAAAACTTCGATTATCTCTGGCCATGTTAAAAAAAAGGTCTGTGTACAGATGAATATGTTAATCTGTGCATCCACTTTCACAGGGGACCGGGAGACCTGGCAGAGACCTCCCTAGCTCTTCATAGTGGGCTATAAGTTCCACAACCTTTGTGCCCACTCTCCAGTATGCATTGAGGGGCTCTTGGGAGGCAGTAAGGTGAAGTCCTCAGGCCAAGTGCTAGGGTCTGTAGACTTCTTCCTCTGCTACTTGCTCCCCCCCCCCCCCGCCCCGCCTCCATATTAACAAACACCTTTTCAGGTCATTATAGCAGACGCATTCCTAGCTGAATGTGACTTGCTGGCATGTTGACCTTGGTACAGTTACCTATACCATCTAAGCTACAGCTTCCCACCCCCTCTCCCCATTCGTAACACTGACCTTCCTTGTGGCTGGAGAGTCACGGCTCATCAACCAACAACATTGGCTGCTTTTCCAGAGGACCTAGATTGGATCCCCAGAACATATACAATGGCTCACACTGTCTGCACCTCATTCCAGAGAATCCAGTGCCCTCTTCTGACTTTCGTGGGACCAGGCACACACACGGTGCACAGATACACATGCAGACAAAATATAAAATGAAATAAAAAAAATTAAAATGCTTCAACTGTAAGACTTACCATTTAGCTACAGAGGAAACCCACTGTGGTAGCAGGGATCTGTTCACCCTGTACAGAGCTACAAGTAGATGGACCATAGTGACCAGACATCTAAGGCTCTCCTTTGGATGTGTGGGGAGCAGAATCTTTGCCATATCTCTCTGAAATTGGGAGGGGGATTAGGTAGCTATGTCCTCTAGACACCCTGCTTCTGCCTCAAGTCCACTGCTATTGGGTTGTTTGTTTTTTTTCTAGATATGGAAGTTCTTGCCTCTGGAGGTCCCTAAGACTGGATGCCCAGCCCAGCGTGGGGAGGGACAGGAAATCCTCAGTATACCCCAGAGCAGACATTGCATTCCTTAATTGACTCTGGTTCCTTAGCTCCCAGGATTTCAGGCCCCTGCAGTTGGGGGTAGGTTGTTAACTGTGGTCAGGGCAGTGGCAAGGTTGTGGTTGACTTCAGGGGGGATAGTGCAGAAAAGCAGGAAGTACCTTCAGGTGCCCCTGCTGCCCAGGCCCCTCTGTCCCTTGTAGCTGAGTCGTGGAAACCTAGGCTCGCCCTGCACCCTCTCAGCTGTGTGTGAGATTGGCCAGAGTTAAAGAATTCCAAACATTGACCCCCCCCCACTGGACCCTTAATTACATTAAGGCACAAAGTGGCAGTGCCAGCAGCGGGTGGATTCTGGCCGGCTGTCCCAGGAACAATTGAAGGTCTGTTCTCTCGGCCTGTCTCTTCCAGCTGAGCTTCTTTTCATGTCTGCCTCATTCCCAGGGATGCAGAGACTCTGGCTTCCTTAGTCTCCCCATCTCACTGGTTTTGTGTCTGCCTTTCCTCACCCTGGGAGCCCCAGCAGGGTAGCCTCTTGGCCCATTTCTTCACACCCTACAGTAGCTCTAAATCTGCTGTGTGCCCAGGGCTTTGGAAAGTCAGGTGGTTTTGTATATGGTCCTGAAGGGGAAGCAAAGGCCCCCACTTTATTGGTTTGTTTACTTGTTTGGGTTTTTTTTTTTTTTTGAGGGGGTTGACACAGGCATTCTCAGTGTAGCCCTGGTTGTCCTGGAACTTGCTCTGTAGACCAGGCTGTCCTGAAACTCAGAAATCCTCCTGCCTCTGCCTCCCAAGTGCTAGGATTAAAGGCTTAAGCCACCACCGTCCTGCAGCCCTCATTTTTTATGACACCCCACAATCCATAGCACCTTCACTTGGAAGGCAGAGGCAGAGGCAGAGGCAGGCAGATTTCTGAGTTTGAGGCCAGCCTGGTCTACAGAGTGAGTTCCAGAACAACCATGGCTATACAGAGAAACCCTGTCTTCTACATTTTCCCCCTCAGATCTGTATTGATGTGGCAGCTGGGATGGGTGGGGGTGGTCACAGTGTTTCACAGGAGTGATGGAGCTTGGGAAAGGGAGGGCAGAGACAGGCAAGTCTCCTTTCTAGGCCAGTGTGTGAAAGAGGGGTTGGGGGTGGGTGTTAAGACAGGGTCTTACTAGGTAACACAGGCTGACACCCAGTGCTTTCTCTTGCCTGCTTCCTTGACTTTGGGAGTGGCCTTTTTAGTCCTTGCCAGTATCTTGTCAAAAATGTCCTGGAAAGAGGCCATGTTGTAGAACACCCTGATGACATCATGAAGAATCTTCTAGAGAACTTGCTTTTATCACTTTCTTTTTTCATTTGGAGAATTGATTAAAATATAATTACATTACTTTCCTACTTCTCTTTTCTTTTCTCCAGCCCTTCCAATGACCGTTCCCAACCCCTCTCAAAATAATGGCTCCTTTCCTTTGGATATTATTGTTACATGCACACACACATAAATACAACCTGCTGGGTCTATTTGGTGTGTGCTTGTGTGTATATGATTTGAATGCTGATCACTTGGTATTAGATAACTAATCAGGGGGCCCATTCCTGAGAGAGACTAATTCTCCTTCTCTCAGAAGTCATCAGTTGCTTGGAGTTCTTTGTCTAGGGTGGGGACCCTGTGACATTTTTCCATTCTGAGTTAGCATGTCCATTGGTATTGACTTTGTTCAGTTCTTGTTTAGGCAGCCATATTGTTGAGGTATAAAGGGTGTGGCTTGGTTGTTGGTTCTAAGAAACACGATCTCACAGCAGAGTTCCTGGTCCTCTGGCTCTCTGGCTCTTACATTCTTCCCACCATCTCTTCTGTGATGTTCCACGAGCCTTAGGTCCAGGAGTAGTAGTGTAGATGTATCTGTTAGTGTTGGGATCCTCATGGTGGGTTGATCTCTGTGTTATGACCAGTTGTGGTTTTCACTACAGAGAGAAGTTTCTCTGGTCAGAATGAGAGCTACACTCTGTAGGTATAAGGTTGTAGGGTTATAGGAATTATACTGGTCCAGGAAAGTAGTGGTAGTAGGTTCTCCTCTAAGATTCATGACCTCATTAGCCTGGCGTAGTTGATTAAGTTTCTAGTAGCAGGCATGAGTTCCCTCCTGTTGAGCAGGCTTCAGTCCAATTAGATAGCTATGGGTCACTGTCTGATGGGAGTGTCTATTTAGGCTGCCGTGTGGTCATTATTGTGGTTTATAAGCTGGATCAGGCTATTGATTGCCTCTCTCCCCTGGCAGCATGCATAACGCCTTCTGATAGTCTGAAAACTAGACCATACCACAGAGAGAGACTTTCAAGGTAGATCCAGCGTGACTGACTCTTGTATCTGAAGCATGTGGCGTCTTCAGCCTAGGACCTTACCGTCAACCTTTGAGAGGCAACCAAAGGCCACAGCAACAGAAACCTTCGCTCCTTTGGGAGTCACGTGGTTCATCCTGACCAACAGCTTGAGTTGGAGTTTCTCGTGCCTGGGGTTCTTGTTAAGGAGTGTTTTGCTCTTGTGGGAAGCACTGTCAGTCCAGGTAGTATAACTTCAATTATGCTACGTATATGTGTACGTATCGTACACTTATAGGTATTATATATACCTTTAGGTAAATATAAAATATGATTCTTTGAAGCTTTATCAAACATCCTTAGTGCATTTGTCCCTCTTCCCTTAGCACAGATGGCAACTTTTTTTTTTTCAAATCAGAATCTCACTGTGCAACCCAGCCTGTCCTTGAACTCATCCCCCGCCTCCTCCTCTTCCCCCTCCCCCCCCCTGCTTTTCCGGTGCTGGGATTACAGGTGTACACTAGTTAACAAGAACCTCTCTTCTCCAGTTCTCTATTTGACTTCATTCCTCCCCAGGATTGAGGGACCAGGACATTGCTTTTTTTCTCACTCTAGGAACTACCTAGACCAGCTAGCTAGGTCTTTAAGATCTCGGGAAAGAAATTCTCTAGCCTCCCCATGATCCAAAGGCTCCTAACCTGGCCCCCAGAATAGACTCCTGCCCCTGTGATGAAGACATGCAGCTGGACCAGTCAGATGAAGCTCAGGCCCCTCTGCTCCAGATTGGCTTCTTACTGTCCCTGAGGCAGTCACAGGCATAGTGTGCAGGCACCCAAGAACATGGGGTCCAGGCCTTTTTTTGTTGGCAATATCAGGTTTCTCTTAGGAGGTCCAGCCCCCCCATATTTAGACCTCATTGGAGACGGCTGCTGGAGTTTCTGGTCTTTTGACTTTGTGACTTCCTCATATTTGCAGATGGCTGAGGGACCTGCCATTCTTGCTGGCCCAGGGTGTGTCCCCAGGAGGTCTTTAAGCCCCATTTGGTGAAACTTGTCTCTTTTATGTTCTTGTGCAGTGGCAGGCCTTCAGCCCCTGTGTGGGGCAAAGCTACACGGACTACACGGTTGGTTGGTTGGTTGGTTGGTGGAGGAGTCTTTTGCCAAACTCCTTTAGAGCATTTGAAAAGGAATATCGGGTCTCCTGTTGTTCCTCTGAGAACAGTGTCTCTGGAAGGTATCCAACAAGCCTCAGGGCCCCCAAGCCTCTGCAATGCCCTTCATGCCCCTCAGCCCCCTGCTGTAGACAACTGCCTGGAGGTTGGTAGTATCCCAGCAGGTCTTAGCTGATTTAAGTTAGAATGAGGTCTGCTTAGCTCTGTATAGTTACTAGGCTCATTAAAGAAAAACAAAAACCAGAAAAGACTGCATCCCTGGCTCACTCATATGTTCATATGTAGATATTAAAGCCAGATTCGAAGTGAAACGATATGGCTAAAATGTGTATCTATTCCTTTATTTGTGTGTTTGGATGCCACGGGATGAGCGCTGACGCCAGGGGACAGCTTGGCAGTAGCAGTGTGTTCTCTCCTTCCAACGCGTGGGTTCCCGGAATCAGAATCAGGCCATCGCATTGGTGGCAAGCGCCTTTACCCACTGAGCCATCTTGCTGGCCCTGGAATAGTTTTTAAAAACATCATTCTAGTGGCTGTGAAAGCTTTGATCCCAAGACCAAACCGCTGTTTTATCATTGGCCCCTAACTCATCTTTACTTTAAGCTGCAGAATTTCACAGAGTGAAAGTCGGGGACCATTTGTTGGGTTCTCTGGGTATAATATTAATGTAGGATGGGGCCTCTTGCCAAAGGCCCTTCTTGCCAAGGTTCTAGGAAGAGGGGCCTGCTAAGGCACAGGGCTGGGATAGGAGTTTCTGGTTTTAGCCCTCAGCTCTGAAGTGTCTAAACTGAGACACACATTTACCCGTAGAAGTGTCTCCTGGCTTGTGCAGGGGTCAGATGATGGGGTACAAGTTCAGGTTGGCTGTGGGGCCCATCAGCTTATGGGTTCAGCCTCAGTGTCAGCCATGAGATTGGCACGTTGCTTAGGAACAAGGAACATGGTGCTTTGACTACTTTCTTGAACTCTTGAGTGTCTTGGATCTTGCAGCCCAACTCTTCCTCCAAAGACTCTTCAGTAGCCACCCTAGGGTTACCTGGTGCTACTCATTATCCAGAGCAGCTGTTCTCAACATGTGGGTCCTGACCCCTTTGGGGGGGGATGTCACATATCAGATACCTACATTATAATTCATAACAGTAGCAAAATTACAGTTATGAGGTAGCAGCAAAATACTTTTACGGCTGGGGATTGCCAGCATGTGAGGAACTGTATTAAAGGGTCGCAGCATTAGGAGAGTTGATAACCACCATTCTAGAGGAAGTTGGTTTCTAGAAACTACCCGGAGTGGGGGGAGGGGGTGTCTTCAACAATAGATGGATACCTGCCTTATCTTTTAGTTAGGCTCAATGGTGATGATGTTTAATAGTGATTAGAAAAAGCCCCTTCCCGTCTCTGTTGAAGTCTACACACTTTTCCCTTTTCTTCTCTACTCCACTGAGGCAGTACATTCAGCCACTGAGAGATTTAAAAGCTTTGAGTAGCAATATACTTGGAGTAGGGGGAATTGAGCAGGATTGGATTCCATCCTGGGCCTGCCCTGTGCAAGTCCCTTGCCACTTACTACTGGAGCCTCAGGTTCCCCGTGTGTTCATGAAAACAGAGGTATCAGATTGGCAACATTGATGTGAAAATCAAATGTAAACATTTCTGTCAAGCTGTTCGGCGTATGCAGGGCACCCAGCACTTAGTGACATTCATGGTTCATAGCTCTTCTGTTTGTTGTTTGTTTATTTGAGACAGGGCCTTACTATACATCTCTGGCTGTCCTGGAGCTCTCTATGTAAACCAGGCTGGCCTTGAACTCACAGAGATCTATCTGCCTCTGCCTCCTGAGTGCTGGGAGCAAAGGCACAGGCCCCTACGCCCAGGTCAGAGCAACCTTTCAGCTGTGTCTTTTTAACAGTCCCACCCCAGGCAGGACTTTCTTGCTTGGGAGGCATCTGGCTTGCTGGAGCTATGATTCCTCCAGCTTTTTGTGGCTGGGATATCCTGCCAAGGCAGGCCATGGTCTCCACCCCACCCCCACTCAACCAAGTGAAAGTAACCAGGGCCGGTTCCCTCTCCCCCTGTTCCCTTGCTCTCTTGAGAAAGGCAACTCTTTATGAACACAGGGTAGACTCGCTACTCATTCGCTGGTGTCTTTGTGACCACAGTTGTGGCCAAAAAGCCAACAGGAAGCCAGAGGAAGAGTCATCTGGGGACAAGCTTCGGTTCTCGATCTTTGAGCCTCAGTCTGAGGTCATGTCCTTGGCTGCTTCTAGGAGGCATTCCGTTTCCTGTCTGGCTGGGGAGAGCTGCAAAGTTGCAGCGGAGACAAATGCGATAAGCTTTCTAGCCATCTGCCCATGGCCTGGAGTTTTGGGGACCACTCTTCTGAGACCGTGGAGCAGCTGCGTTAGCACCACCTGGGCCGTAACTGGAATTGCTGAATCTTGGGTTTCACACCCAACAGGCAGAGTCACAACCTACATTCTAGGAAGACTCCCAGGAGGTCCCGGTAGATATTAAAATGCTGAGAGGCTGAAGTGGACCACAGTTCTTAGCCATGGATGCATACCAGACTCTCCCAGATTGCTTTTTAAAATGTACTGGTTTCCTAAGACCCATACTCATCCCCTGAAAAAGGAGAAGATATGGACATTGGTATTAAAGAGAAAAAAAAATCAGATGTGTACGTATAATCCCTGCACTGGGACAGGATGGTCAGGGCAAGACCAGGGTTAGTGAGGTAGCGTAATGGGTAAAGGGACCTGCCATCAAGCTTGATAACCCGACTTTAACCTGAGGGATCCACATGGTGGGAGGAGAGAACCAACTTCTGCAAACTGTCCTCTGACTTTCACATACGGCCATAGCATGCACACCTACATGATCACTACATGCATGCAAAATAACTAAATAGTGTGATGTTTTACAAGCAGGAGTGGGGGAAGGAAGTGTGTGGTGTGTGTGTGTGTGTGTGTGTGTGTGTAGTAGGTAGTAAAATAGTCCTTAGATGATTCTATTGCGTACCTGGGCCAGGGACGGATGTCAACCTCTCTCTGCCTTTGGAAGACAAGAGAGTGGCACTGCTGCCTTTGTTAAGCTCCTACTGTATACACAAAAAAAGATCTGTATTCTTGTCTGTCATTTCTATTTCAAACCTGCAAAGGTGCTAGGGTTCTTCCTATCGTTATTTGAGACAATGGAGCACCACCCCGCCCCCCCAAGAAGGAAACGACACCAACCTGAGCTCCTCAAGGACAAATGGGAAACAAGGCATTAGCCACAGGGAGCTGAATCTCAGGCAGAAAGTCTACTGCTCCTAGTAGCTAGGGAATGATGTCAGAGATGTGGCCAAACCTCAAAACAGAGCCGTGGAGGGCCTGAGAGTCTTCAGACAGGCAAGGCGTGAAGCACAAAGGAAATGGACCAAATGCCTGAAACTAGCCCTTTCCTGTAACATTTTGAACCATGTTCTTGTCTGATATGTTTGTTTGGTTTGGTTTTTCGAGACAGGGTTTCACCGTGTAGCCATGGCTGTCTGTCCTAGAACTCACTCTGTAGACCAGGCTGGCCTCGAACTCAGAGATCCTCCTCCCTCTGCCTCCTGAGTGCTGGGATCAAAGGCGTGCGCCACCACTGCCTATTCTGGTTTCTAAGGATTGAAAATCTGCCTGGTGCTCCCACGGAATCTGATTCCCGGTTACCCTCGTCTGTCCTCCAGGTACAGCCATGAAGGTATCTGTCCATAGAGAATGGAAGTTGTGAGGGTAAATCTGTCTCTGGTTTTATCCCCCCACCCTTTCACCTCTCTTCTGTAAAACACTTGGCTCCTGTCCTATACCTTGTATGTAGTTCAAAGGGACCGACCATCTATGCAGCTCACCACATTCTTGATCTCTGCACTCTCACTGTGGAGCAGAAAGGGGCATAGACAATTGGAGCACATTTGCTTCCTTTCTCATGACCTTGGTGGGGCCAGAAACTACCAACTTTATCTATCTATCTATCTATTTATTTATTTATTTATTCATTCATTCATTCATTCATTCATTTTAGTGTGTAAATCATAAATATAGCCAATTTGCAGTGGTCTAAACGTCTACCTTATTTTGCCTTTTATGTATAGGGATCTTTTACAGTATGCATGGCTATGTTCCATGTGCATAACTGGTGTTCTAGAAGGCCAGAAAAGGACGTCAGGTCCCTGGGACTGAGTTGCAGATTGTTTTGAGCTGCCCTGTGGGTGCTGGGAATTGAACCTGGTTCCTCTGGAGGAGGAACCAGTACTCTTAACTGCTGAGCCATTTCTCCAGCTCATACACTCCCTCCTGAATACATGAAAAAATATATTTTAAAACACATTTTTGCCGGGCACTGGTGGCACATGCCTTTAATCCCAGCACTTGGGAGGCAAAGGCAGGTGGATTTCTGAGTTCAAGGCCAGCCTGGTCTACAGAGTGAGTTCCAGGACAGCCAGGGCTACACAGAGAAACCCTGTCTCGAAAAAACCAAAAACAAACAGACAGACACCAACCAACCAAACAAAATCGTGTTTTCTGCTCGGTGTGGTGGCACATGCCTTTAATTCTAGTACTCCGGAGGCAGAGGCAGGCAGATCTCTATGCATTTAAGGCCAGCTTGGTCTCCATTATAAGCTTGGTCGAGTTACAGGACAGCCAGGGCTACATAGAGAGCCCCTGTCTCAAAAACAACAACAGCAGCAGCAACAACAACAAAACCACGTTTCTGTTGGTCATGGTGGGGCATGACTATAATCCCAAAACTCGGGAAGCCAGTGAAAGTGGGGAGATTGAGAATTCAAGCCCACCAGTGCTACAAAGTGAGACCCTATCTCAAAAAACAATTAATCAATAAACAAACACACAATGTGCCTTCATGTTTAATCCTCTCTTCAAGACACAACTGTGTAATTTTCATTTAAAATGCCAAATATTTGTGCCAGGTGTGGTGGCACACACTTTTAATCCCAGCACTTGGGAAGCAGAGGTAGATGGATGGCTCTGAATTCAAGGCCAAGGCCAGCTTTGTCTACATAGTGAATTCTAGGGCAGCCCAGGTTACATCATGAGACCTTGTTCCAAAAAAAAAAAAAAAAAAAAAAAGGCAAGCATAAGCCCCTGACCCTTCCCCTTCCCCATCCAATCCCTCTCCTCAGAGGAAACCTCTGCAGACAGCCAATGATCTCTTCTTAATCTCCTTTTGCATTTCAAATGTGTCACTGATGGATCTTTTAAAGTTATAATTCCTAGCCACCTCCCCCCCCCCCATTTTATTGCCAGCTGTGTGTGTTGGTGCTTAGAGAAAAAGCAAACATTCTAATGTTACTTCAGCAAGATAAAGCCAGGTTGGTTAACCAGCTGGATTCGATTCGCAGTTTACAGCAGCGAGTCTCCAGCTCCCTATCGAGTTTGTTAAAGTCCAGTAGGTTTGGATTCAGTCCTGGGGTTCTGCCTTGCTATAGAGTTGGTGCACATGTTGCTGGCTGAGGACTGCGGTGTGAGCAGGGAAGGTCTTGGCAGCTTGGACCGTGGGCTCAGCAGACCCACAAGGCCCTTAGCTGCCAGCTGAGTGGGCTGAGCAAGAACACAAGCTTTTTGTGCCTCTGAATTGGAAATGAGAATGATACCTGCAGCTGGGTGCGGTGGCACATGCCTTTATCCCAGCGCTATCGAGGCAGAGGCTAACCTGGTCTACAGAGTGAGCTCCAGGATAGCCAGGACTACACAGAGAGAAACCTTATCTTGAAAAACCAAAAACAACAACAAAAGAGACACCTGCCTTGTGAGCCACTGTGAAAACAAAATAAACCAAGGCTTATGAAGCCCTTAGCCCAGGGCCTGGTTCAATAAATATTAGTTATTAATATTGTCTAGAGACACGTAGCACAAAGTGGTCCAAGCAAAACGAAAATGCTTGCTGGTTGGCTCCTATTTGGGCTCCTTGTGATGACACATACCTCATTATTCCTTTAAGGTCGTTGCTATCACCATCTTTAGAAAGTTGACTGTTCCTTGTAGGGCATTGTATTCATGCTCTTATGGGGAAACTGAGGCCCAGAAATGTTGAGTAATAGCCACAGTCACATCCTAAGAACCCTCAAAACAAACATATACCCAGGTCTGGTGTTTGCCTTCTGCATAACAGCAGCTGCCTTCTCCAGACAGCTGTGCGCACACCCAGTGGGTCTGTTACAGGGAGCTTTCTGCCTCTGCATGGCTTTGGGCAAGGTCAGTAGATGCCAAACTGTTATCCATCCCAGACCTGTCAAACGAATTGTGAAAACTCATGGGTCCCCCACAAATTGAAAAATGTATCGTAACTTTAAACAGACTTCTTCTAGGCCATGGGCTTGAGTCAGGTGTATTTTTGTCAAATCCCTAGAGCGGCAGACTCAGCCCAGGAAGTGTTGGGAAGTGTATGCAGTCATTCCAGGTTGTCAGACTGGATGTCATGGTGAGACCAGCCAGGCAAAGTTTAACTCCATTTACATTGTTACAGTTTTGTATATGAATGTACCAGAGCATGTGGGCCAAAGGTTAACCTTGGATGGCATTCTTTTTTTTTTAAAGATTTATTTATTTATTTTATGTATATGAGTACACTGTAGCTGTACAGATGGTTGTGAGCCATCATGTGGTTGCTGGGAATTGAACTCAGGAACTCTGCTCGCTCCGGCCCAAAGATTTATTTATTATTGTATGTAAGCACACTGTAGCTGTCTTCAGACACAACAGAAGAGGGGGCGTCAGATCTCATTACGGATGGTTGTGAGCCACCATGTGATTGCTGGGATTTGAACGCAGGGCCTTTGGAAGAGCAGTCAGTGCTCTTAACTCCTGAGCCATCTCTCCAGCCGTTGGATGTCATTCTTACATGCTGTCTTTTTTTTTTCTCCCCCTTTTAATTTAAGACAGGATCTTTCACTGTGAAGTGGGACACTTTCTGATTAGGCTAGGCTGCCTGGCTATTGGTCTCAGGGATCCGCTGATCTCTGCACTGGGATTATAAGCACACCTCTCTCTCTTTCTCTCTATGTCTCTCTCTGTGTGTGAGAGAGAGACAGAGACAGATAGACACAGAGAGGGGGGAGGGAGGGAGAGGGAGGAGAGGGAAGAGGGAGAGGGAGAGGGAGAGGGAGAGGGAGAGGGAGGGAGAGGGAGGGAGACGGAGAGGGGGGGGGAGAGAGAGAGAGAGAGAGAGAGAGAGAGAGAGAGAGAGAGAGAGAGAGAGATTGATTCAGGGAATTGAACCTGGGTCATCGTGCTTACAAGGCAAGCACTTTACTGGCTGAGCCATTTTGAAAGCCCCTCAATGTCTTTATTCAATGAATTTTGTTAGTCAAACGTCCTTGGGTCAGAATCCTTGCTTTCCAAGTCTACCTAAAAAACAGGTGGTTAGATAAGACACAAAGAAAATACAGCCAGCCACCTTCTCTGGGTCCTAAGGACCTTCTATCTCCCTGGGACTCCACCACAGGACAGCCTTCCTTCTGTGCTTGTCTCTTTAGACAGGGGATGGGGTAGAGCATCTCCAGGACAGAAGCTTCAAGCTCAGATAGTGTACAGCAGGAAAGACAACAGGTAAACATGGATACCCTGGAAGCCACGCATATATGCATCCGAGCATCCTTGGGAGGCCAGGTTCCCCCATGATTCCTCAAACATTCCCAGGGGGAAGGATCATTCAACTCCAATCCCAGAGATGCCACCTAAGTGTTTGCCCTGCAAGGACTGCTCTGTGAAGGTTTGCTGAGGGAGCTGGGATTTATTCTTCTTCCTCGCTGCCTGGTTGACACCTTGGATGTGTGTCACATGTTCATCTCCTTACCTTATAAGGATGTGTCCTTGCTACAGAGTGGGCAAACTAAGCTCAGACTAGGAAGGAATGTGGCCACAGCACAGCCACCTTTCCCAAGGAAAGCACCGCAGACAGGTGCCTTGGGGTAGGGCTACAGAGTCTGTCCCCTGAGTCCTTGCTCTGCCTCCACTTCAGTATCTGTTCTTTGCCTGCCCTCACCCTTGGACTCTTGAATGAGGCTGACTGGGCAGGTGTGAGGCAGGGCATTGTCCACAGGCTCAGTAGCTGGGCAGAGCTGAGCTTGAAGATTGGTGTTGCCTCTTGCCAGGCGCGTGACACACTCCTCTCCTCCCTCTGCCTGCTCCCCTGTTAGGAAACCGAGAGGATAATGGTTCCCTCGTGGGGTGGTGAAGAAGATGAGGGAGTCTAATAGTTCCTTAGTGCCTGGCCCACACAGGATGCTCAGGGAATATTTTGGTTGCTATCCTTGGTTTCCGTTCCCCCGTAGGAATTATAGACAGGAAAAGACCTCGCTCTGTAACATCCTGGGGAGACTCTCCAAGGACTTTGCCTTCTTCCCGACATGACCGCAGCATGTGAGAAGTGGGTGCTTAGCGTGTGTCACCTGATAAACATCTAGAGCAAGCCAAAGGGCTTGGGAGGGCTGGGAAGAGGGCACAGCTGGTACAGAGCTTGTCACGCAAGTGTGAGGACCTGAGTTCAGATTCCCCCAACAGCCACATAAACAGCAGGGCCCAGTGTGCACCCTGTAATCCCAGTGCTGGATGGGTAGAGTCAAGAACATCCCTGGAGGTTGCTGCTCTCCAGGTTCAGTGAGAGACTCTGTCTCAAAAAGTAAGGTGGAGAGTGGCCTGGGGCCTCTACATACATACCACAGTGGGGGTGGGGGTGGGGGAGGAAGGGAGGGAAAGAGGGAGGGAGGGAGTCAGGGAGAGAAACAACAAGCTAAGGACTCCCATAACTACATTAAAGCCCCTGCCATCTGCTGATCACACACCTGGCATCTTTCCTTCAACCCCCCCAGTTTTTCAGGGCATCTCAGGCTTCTTGTCCGTGTTCATGGAGAGATGACGCCTGTTCACCACTTTCCCTCTTCATCTAAGGATAACAGCTTGAAGAGTGAGCGTCCACACAGCCTTCAGGATCCTCAGACACCTGCTGCTGGGTCTCTTACTTTTTGTCCCCTCGTTTCTGCAATGTCCTCTGGTACTATGTGGGCCTCTGCCGGCAGATGTTTTATAATGCCCTCCTTTTGCCTATACCCCGTGGATATTTTGGTGTCTTCTCTTATAAACTTGCTACTGGAAGTTACTCCCTCAGTCTCTCCCTGTTCCTCAGAAGTTGGTCATGAGGCAGAGAGAAAGCGTCTGCCTCCCAACCTTTCTGCCTCGTCGTTTCCAGGAATTCCTTTGTCGAGCAAAGAATCTCTTTGTGAGGAGAAGAATCTATCACTTGGGATTTCTGTTCAGGTTTCTCGCAGGAGTCAGGGCCGGGCAGGCAGTTTGTTTGCCCCGGGGCCCAGTGAGGTCCAACTGAAAGGGCTCCCCATGTGCTCCCAGATCTGCCGATCACCTTTCATCCTTCCGTTGTCTTCCTGTCGGGCACTGGCCCGCCAACATCGATCACGCTGGCCCGGAAGGTGGTGACGGGTTTGCGTTTCTTGCTCCCTGTTTTGTTCCTTTGCTTAGTCAATCGAGTCTCCATGGAAACAGGTGCAGCCTTTGTGTTGCTTTTGCTTTGGGTGAATCAATGCTCCCCCGCCCCCTCTCCTCTTTGGGATCAAAGGGGGAGGTGAATTCATCACAGCAACTGTGGTGGCCTGGGGAGCCAGGCAGGGATTAGTCCTCTAGTCAAGCATCCCCACAACCACAGCGTGGCTGCTGCCCGGTCCACAGTCTCCCTTTCGCCTCCTGAGACCATCGGGATGCCGCGACTCATAAATGCCCTCGTCCCAGCCCCCAGGTTCTCTATTCTCAGGGGCAGCTGCTGGCCACCTGGGGCGGGATCCTGAGTAGAGATCAGCTTGCTCAGCTTCTTTGGTGTGACCTTGGAGGCAAGGCCTTTGACCTTTCTAGACCTTTGAGGCTAAGAGATTGGAGAAGCTTAGAATGGGGGAGAAAGTCAGGCTTTTGGTAGCAGGACTGCATTTGCCCTAAAGAAAACCACATCTGGGTATGCAGTTTTTGTCTTCTGTCCTAGGGCCAATAGTAAATTTACGTTTGGTTCAAACCAGTGACATTCAAAAAACGGCAGCCCATCTCCAAGGAGCAACTTGATAAAAATCTATCCCCCACCCCCCCATCCCTCCCCCACTCCCGATCCACAGCACCTCCCCTTCCCTCTGCTGGTCCAGGGTCTTCCCTGCTGGTGACAACCTGTCAGAGGCCTTCTGTTCCAGGCCAAAGCTCAATGCTTTTGGATACTCAGGGTCTGCTTTGTGTCCTGAGGATCCTCCAGTGTTTCAGGCAGGAAGGGAGGGGCTCCTGAGGAGAGCTGTGAGCTTTCTGCTTGAGCGGCTGGCTTGCCTGTCCTCTCTGTGTGGGTGTGCTGCACACCACTCACTATCCAACAGGTGCACTAGTAGGCTCTGCTTTTAGTAGGAAATCAGGTGCAAATTTCAGTGCAGCCCTGGTGGTGATTAAATCAGCAAACCCTGCCTTATTTATTGAAAAAAAAAAAGACTTCCTTCTAATATCTAACCTCTCGGACCATCTGCTTGTTAAGATTAGCAAAAGATGCACGTGACCTCGGGTTTTACATTGTTCAAAAGCCTCCCTTGAGACTGGAGGTGGGGCCACGTTGCCTGAAGAGACCTCTAAATGGGGTCTGTGGTAAAGATTAAGTTATCCGTTGCGTGGCCACTTGAAGCTGCCGCTTTCCCAGGTCTACCCTGAGGGTAAACGACCCTCTAACATCTCCTCTGGAGTCTAACCTAAATCTCTTTTTATTGTGTTAGAAAGAGAGATGATAGAGCGAGTATCCCTCCAGGCTTTCCTCAAAGACCAGGGAAATCTCTCCTCAGCCTTGGCCAAACACACCAGGAGTCCTCGGTCTCCTCCTCCCAGTGTCTGCGTTTCCTGTTGGATAAACAAGGAGAACAGTAGCTGCCTCATCGGGCTGTTGTGGAAATCAAATAAAGACTGTGAGATGCACCTTGCCAAGAGCCTGGCATATGGTCCATTTTCAATTACGCCAGCAGAGTCTGAGGAGATTTTATTTCCTGCCTTTTATGTCTCAGAGACCTTCTGCTTTTTCTCCTCCTCCTCCTCTTCCTTCTCTTCCTCCTCCTCCTCCTCCTCCTCTTCTTTTCTTCTTTTCAGCCTCTCCTAGATGAAGCTCCTTGGGCTAAGGGACATCTTCAGACACCCAGAATAGGCCAAGAGGGGCCTCACCCCTCTGCTGCTCTCCTCTAGGCTGGTATCTCTCAGCTAGCATAGCCTGGAATATCCCCTAGGCCTCCTTGATTTACCTGGGGCCTTCAGGGTGGGGATGAGTATACAGAGGACATTCTGGCTACCTTTCTGGTTGGCATCTGTGTGCCAGGGAGACCTGCGGTGTTGAGGAGTCCATCCCAAGTCCCTTGGAGGTTTTGTTTGTTTGTTTACTTTGTGGACATTGCTATTTTTTTGTTTGTTTTGAGATTGGGGCTCGGTCTGTAGCCCAGGCTAGACCATAAGTCGCCATGTAGCCTGGGTTGGTTTTGAGCTGGCCAGGATGTTCCTTCCTTAGCTGTTGTTGATGATGTTTTATATTTCCAAGATTGATTGATTTATGATGGTGCATATGAGTGTTTTGTTGCATGTATGTCTGGTACAAGTCAGAAGAGTACCGTGCATCTCCTGGAACTGGAGTTACAGACAGTTGTGAGGTACCACGTGGATGCCGGGAATCAAACCTGATTTCTCTGAGAGAACAAGTGCTCTTAACCACTGAGCCACCTCTTCAGCTTTGTTTGTTTATTTATTTTGGTTTTGGAGACAGGCTTTCTCCGTGTAGCCCTGGCTGCCCTGGAACTTGCTCAGTAGACCAGGCTGGCCTCAGACTTCTGTTTTGTTTTGAGACAGAATCCCACGTAAGCCTCAAACTTGTGTTTGTCTGATCTATTTATTTTCTGTGTATGTGTGTGTGCCTGAGAACATGTGTGTGCACCATATGTGTGCCTGGTGCCCACAGAGGTCAGGATAGGCACTGTACCCCCTGGAGCTGGAGTTACCCATGGTTAGGAGGAGTCACCGTGTTCATGCTGGGAGCCAAACTCCGGTCCTCACCAGGTGTGGTGTGTGCTCTTCACTACACTCTGCAGCCCTACCTGTGCTAAGGGCCAGGATCCCAGCATGCACCACCATGCCTGGCCTTTGTATTTTAATCTCTCTCTCTCTCTCTTTTTTCTACCAAAGGGAAAAGCGGTCGATCCACTTTTTGGCGTTACTATTTTTTTTCCTTAGTAATAAATATTAGCAGAGAGTGAAACTCAATCACAAAGATTGATAGTTGTCCAAGGTCTAGGAGAAGCCAACCTGTCTTCCAGAATATGGTGTCTTTGGCCTTCTTAAACTCTCACTTGGCAGAAGGCCTAAGGTTCTGAAGCCCAGATGTGTGAAGGAGTGGGGCCCTGTCTACTCTTGGATGTCTGCAGCCCTTTTGGTTGGGAAGTCAGAGTTTTCTCTTCTCTTTTTAGTGAGACCCAAGCCTGTGTCGTCCCCAGCCATTGTTCCTGTTTGCCTTGCCCGCTTGCCTGGACATCTGTTCTGATAATGTTTGCTCATAAATCCTGTCCCCTAGTGCCAGGAGGCTTAGCTGAGGAACAATGGAGTCCATGGCCTGCAGCCGAGCCCTCACTATGGTTACGTGACGGTATGACTGCAACTGTATGTGTTTGCTGATGGGTACCCACACCTGCGTCTCAGGCCAGGCAGGGGTGTGTGTGTGTGTGTGTGTGTGTGTGTGTGTGTGTGTGAGTCTCAGGGGCTGCGGGTGGCTACACTTGGGAGAATTCTTCAGAGTGTTTTCTATAGACTTCTGCCGTAACTCATGTTCTGTAATGCTTGGTCTCTGTGAAAAAAAAAGAGATTTTTTTTTCCTAATGCATTTCAAATGCTATTTACATATTAGTTTATTTACCACCTTTCTTTGGATAGGTATTTTTGTGGTGGTGTTGGGGATCAAATCCAGGAGGGCTTCATGAACTGCAGGCTCAGGGAGGGGTGGGGCAGGGACCCTACCTAGAGGAAGCTTCTTCTTCAACAGGCAAATTGTAAGGACAAAAAGAGATCGGGGAGAAGCAGCAAATTAAAGTGGACTTAAAAATAAGCAATGGAGTTGGTCGGACGTGGTGCACCCAGCACATGGTAATCCCAGCACTAACACAGCAGAGACAGGAGGACTGTGTGTTCAAGACCAGCCTTTAACTATATATGGAGTGAAAAGCTAGCCTGGGCTAAAGGTGACCCTGTGTCAAGCAAGCTTGTAAGCAGACAAACAAATAGGCAAGGCAACCAGTTCTCTCCCTACACCTTCCCCACAGGAAAGGAATACACTAACGGACAGAGTAAAGTCCTCTGCCCTGGGAAGCACCCTTGACAGACAATGGCAGGGATGGCAGCAGCCAAGGTGCGGTGCACACAGAGGGTTCCGGCGCAGCCGCAATTCCACTTTTCTTCTCTCTTTCTAAAGATTTATTTAATTTATTTTTGCTTTGTTTGTAAGGGTACTTTGCTGGCATGGTGTCTGTGTACCACACGCATGCAGTGCCCAAAGAAGCCAAAAGAAGACATTGGATCCCCTAGGATTGGAGTTACAGATAGGTAGTTGTGAGCCACTTGTGTGGGTGCTGGGAATCAAACGAGGGTCCTCTGGAAGAGCAGCCAGTGCTCTTGGCCACTGAGCTGTTTCTTCAGCTCCCACAGTTGTGTTTGATGTGGGTAGTTACAAGGTGTTTGCTGCATGATAATTCATTACGCTTATATGGTTTTTTTTGTTGTTGTTGTTGTTTTTCAGTTTTCGGTATCTATTTAATTTTTTCAAGGGTGAGGGGCTGGCAGGTTGGCTCACAGGCTGGCAAAAACTCAGAAGGCGTTGCCACCAAGCCTGACCACATGAGTTTGATTCCCCCAAACCACATAGTGGGAGAAAACCGACTAAAACGAATTGTTCTCTGACATCCACATGCGTTCCGTGGCACATGTACATTGCTTTTAAAGCTGGGGGCAGGGATGTAGCTCAGAGCTTGCCTAACCTGCACAAAGCCTTGGGTTTGAACCCCAGCATCACGTAAACCGACTGTCTTACTTAGTACAGACCTCTGATTTGAGCACTTGGAAAGTGGAGGCAGGGGGATCAAAAATCTCAGTGGCATTGTGAGTTCCTGAGATCTCACGGGCTACTTGAGATCCTGCCTCGATTTCCAACCTCCAGAAAAAAGGGAAATGAAAAAGAAGCCTACTCGGGATGCATGAACAGGCAGACTCGCAGGGTCTCTATCTTCCCTTGTTCCAATATTTAGTATAGTGTCTCTTCAGCCTCAGCCCGAAATCTAGTCCAGCATGAAATATGCAGATTTATTCGTCAGCTGGATTGACTTCCAGGGCTAAGCTGAGACCAGCTGGGGAGAAAAGGTGCTGTCCGAGGACTGTGCATTGACTCAAATGGAGAAGTTCTCAAGGAGGCTGGTTAAATGAGGGTGGTAATGGCTGGGGTGTAGACCACTGAAAGGTGATGATGAGGAGGAGAGGGGGGAGGAGGGGGAGGAGAAGGAGGAGGAGGATAGAAGTGTACATGTGTGCTTTGCATGGATGGAAGAGGCTCAGTCACTCCCTCCCATTTCCTTCAGTCTCCCTCTCCCTTCCTCTTCTCTGGTCAAAATATAGGACAACATACAGTTTTAAACATAGAGTTTAACAGAGAGTTGTTAAAAACCTCTTTATCTTCATTTACTTCTGATCATAGGTTCCTTGGTGTGTGTGTGTGTGTGTGTGTGTGTGTGTGTGTGTGTGTGTGTGTGTGTGAGATCTTTCTTAAGCACATGCCCCACAGTCATCCTCCTGCCCCAACTTTTCACTTTCTCTTTTCTTCCCATTGCACTGGAAAAGGCAGAGCCATGCCCAGATGCTCCCAGGAGAGGGACAGTGGGGGACTCTTGATGGTCCTAAGACATGACCCCCACACCCGCCTACCTGCCTACCTAAGGCTAGCTGAGTCTCACACTTCCTCCGGGCTTCTGCTTCCCTCTGCCTAGGTGGAAGGTTCCCTAGGAGGCAGCCAAAGTTTTGATCTGAGGAGGCAGGGGTCACCAGCGGTGGAAAGACACAGATGACATCTTTTGGAGATGACTAGCTATAGTCCCCTGTCTGCTCTCATAATTGGGATGGATCACTTGCAGGTAGAGTAAATCGAGGCTTTGTCCAGGAGCTGGACCTTCCTCTGGGTTCTAGAGCAAGGCTGCCTGATGGCCTGACATATGTGCTGTTCATCATGATAGCCGTTATCCACAGGAATGTCAGTGCAGTGTGAGGACCAGAGTTCTTAGACAATAAATGCTGCGAGGTAGGAATCCCAGAGCTTGGGAGGCAGAGACATGGAATCCCCAGAGTGCGTGTGCTGCCTGGGTAGATGCTGAACCAGCAAGCTGTGGGTGCCATTGAGAGAACTTACTGTAATATGTAAAGTGGAGAGTGTACACAGAAGCACGTGACATCAACCGTGGGCCTCCCCAGGCATGTGCACACATGTGAGCTTACACACACACACACACACACACACACACACACACACACACACACACGAAAGCGAGCATGGCAGGAAGTGGTTTGTGCACTGAGGAAGTGCAGATATGATCTTATTTAGTTTAAATTTAAATAAAAATGTCTTATTGCCACACATGACTAGTGACTACCTTTTTGTGAAGGAAAGTTCTAGAAGTGGGTTTCTTAGAAGGCCATAGGGTCATGCCAGAAATCTTTCAAACCTGTTTGCCCTCCCCTTATGCACTCTTGCACATGCATGTATACACACGGGGGGCTTGTGCACACGCTCGAGATTACGCACACACAAGAACCAATGCTACCTGGCAACAGGATGCTCTAGATGCCATGTCATTGTATAAAAGTTCACTGTTGAAATCTTATCTCGAGTGAAGCAGAGCTACCATTGACCACAAGTGCCCCCACCTCCACCGGACTTCTTCTTGTCCTTGTGTGACAGAGATAAGCAAGCAGGAAACCATGCTCCAGCAAGTCTGCCTTGGGCAATCCCAGGCCTCAGAGCATGACATCCCATTCAGGCAAGCCCAGGCTCCCTTACACATCCCCTCTAGGAAAGGGGAACCAGCATCCATTTATGATCGGTGACGGGTGTACGTGTGTGCAGCCCAGCCATGAGAGTGCACAGCCCCACTGGCTGTTTGCTGCCATTTCTTATTGAGGATCCAAAGTTCTGGCCTTAAGTAAGAGAGATTTTGATCTTTTGCAAGACACTACCATGTTTTATAGACGTGTGCACGGGGTACAGATGAGCCCGCTTTTGATGGTTCTACCTTGGACTTTCCAAGTTCATGATGGAATGAATGTGTACCCGTGCAGCATGTCTGTGTCTTACTTTCAGTGTGGCATTCAACACGTTACATGAGCTTGTCAACGCTCAGTATAAAGCAGGCTTTGTGTCAGATTTCTGTGCCCAGCTGTAGACTAGCATAAGTATTCAGAGCTCATTCAAGGCGTGTAGCGCTATGGTATCTGGAAGGTAGGTGTATGGAATGCGTTTATGACTGATGATATTTCCAGTCCACAGTGGGTTTCTCAGGATGCGGCTCCAGCAGCAAGGAGCATCTGTATTTACCAGATGGGTCTTTTCTCTTAGTATCCACCCCCACTTTCCCACACCTAGAGCCTGGAAGCATTCTGCCATCCTTGTCCTCTGAGTGAGTGGTTTGTGCCTACCACAGCAGCCTCTAGCTTGATGCCCCTGGTTCTCTCAGGCCAGGCTGTTGGCCCTTTACTTCCGACACCAGATTCTCCCTCCGTCCAAGGCTCCCAGATACATGCCTCCTTTTCTTGCACACAAACTTGAAATCTCCCAGGATATCACATCCCATCAATTTCAAATGTCCAGGAAGTAACCCTGCATGCACTTCTGTCTCCCCTCAGCCCAGTGGCATGTACGACTCTGCAGGCCATGGGAAGAGTCCTCATCAACAGGAGTGCCATTGTATCCCAGCCTACTCTGTGCAGATGGCGACAGAGCTCCTCTGTGCTAGCCAGGATTTCCTGTGTGCTGATTGCTGTCTGAATGTCCCAAGTAGTGCTCCCTTGTGTGCCTGCTTCCCAGTCCTCTAAAACCTACACCTCATTCTACCCAAGGATACAGGATGCACTTCTCTCTCTGTGTGTGTGTGTGTTTGTGTGTGTGCGTGCAAAATATATATAATATAACTGTCATCATTTAACCTTAAAAATTAAATTATATTGACTCAGTGTGTGTGTGTCCCCAAAAGTGTGTGGAGATCAGAGGACAACTTACGAGTCAGTTCTCTCCTTCTGTTATGTGGATCCTAAGATCAAATTTGAATAGACAGACTTGGCTATTCCCCAAGAATATGTAGTCCCCTCGAAAAGTCACTCTGAGCCCTTGGTTGGTTGGTTGGTTGGTTGGTTGGTTGGTTGGTTGGGGCTGAGTTATGTCTCATGTAGCCTAGGCTGGCCTCCAACCTGCCATGCAGCTGAGGATGACCTAGAACCTCTGGCCCTCCTGCATACGTCCTGTGCACTGAGATGACAGGTGTGTATCATTACAGATGGTTTGAACAGTGCTGGGAATAAACCCAGGGCTTCATGCGTGTGGCACACTGAGTTACACCCCCAGCTCTGTAACCATTTTCTAAGGCCCAGCTCTATGGCATTTAGTGCATTCCCTCTGTTGTGCAATCATCACCGCTGTCCATTTATAGAACCTTATCATTATCCAGAGAGCTGTGCACAGTAGATAACTGCCCAGTCCCCGAGACCCGGAAAACCTCTGATCTTGCCTGTTTTGGGTGTCTCATGGGAGACAAACCATATACTGTGTGTCCTTCAGGTCTGGCTTATTTAATTTAACATATTTTCAAGGTTCATTCATATTATAGCATATATCAGAATCTCTCTCTAGTTGAGTAATGTTCCATTGTTGTTGGTGTGTGTGTGTGTGTGTGTGTGTGTGTGTGTGTGTATGTGTGTGTGTGTGCTACCCTTTGCTTATTCATTTGATGGACACTTGAGTTATTTCAGCCTGTAGGCTATTACGGGCAGTGCTTCTATCTATACTGTGGTAATGACCTGTTTGTACCCCAGTTTCAACTCTTTTGTAAGGGTACCTAATGAGCAGAATGACCGGACCACATGAGAATTCTGTTTTCCACTTTTTGAGGCTCTAGCAATCATTTTGGCACGCTGAACCTCTTTATATTCCTACTGATACTGCATTTAATATTTTAAAATCTTTTTAAACTATAGAAGTAACAGGAGGAGCCTGGTGTGACGGGGCACATCTGTGATCCCTGCTCTCACGCAGTGGAAGGAGGAGGGAGGATCAGTTCAAGGATCAGTTGAGGTTACCTTGGCTGCAAGGCAAGTTTGAAGCCAGCCTGGGCTACCTGAGGATCTGTGTTAAAAATAAAACATCATGGCACATGCCTTCAATCCCAGCACTCAATGGAGGAAGAGGCAGGTGATCTCTTTGAGTCTGAGGCTAGGTCTACAAAGAGAGTTCCAGGACAATCAGGGCTGTTATACAAAGAAACCCTGTCTCAAAAAAGCAAACAAAAATTAACGAATAAACTAAAAATAAATCAAGGTGGCGGCCTTGTACCCCAGCACCGTTGCTTTTGTTAGTTGCTGCCACTGAGAGATAAGACGTGGGTGATTTCTCTGTTGGCACGTGTTCTCCAGATTGCAGTCTATGTGGAGAATGCAGGGTCGGTTGAGCCTTGCATTGGAAGCCAGGATCCCAGAGCCACCTTCCCACAGTCTCAGCTTTTCCTAAATCACCCCCCCACCCCCCACCCCCCCGTTGCTCTAATAAGCAGAACTGTGAGCTCCGTCTTGCTGGAGGGCCACCCACCTGGCCTGAGGAGGTTGACAGACAGGTCAGGCCACCTTCCCCTCTGGGAATACCAGGTTTCACTTCAGCAAGGAACTCAGCCAGAGTTTGTGTGTGTGTGTGGGGGGGGGGGGGGGAGCAGCAGGCTGAGTGTGGGGGTGCATACACGTTCGAGTGTACACAAACACAAGTCCACACCAGGCTCTAGCAGTATTGGAGGGAAGGGTATTCACTGAGAGCTTAGAGGGGCCCCAAGGCACTTAGTCCCTTCCCATGCTCAGAAAGACCTATTTAGGTCTGGCACAAAGCCACCCGGGAAGACAAGGCCCAGCTTTTGCCAGTACCTTTCTCGGCAGAGCCCTGGGCAACTGCTGGGAGAGAGGACACAGAGGCCTGGAAAATCCATAAACGGAGTCGTCGGCCCCTGTGTCTTGGCTCCTTGACTGTTTATTGCTTCCTGCCCCGGAAAGCCCTTTACAAACACAGCCGCTTTGAGGGGGGCTGGAGGGGTGAGTGGGACCTGGTGGGTGGCCTACTCGCGCTGGGCGTCCAGAGTGCCCAAGGAACAGCATCTCTAAACAAGCCTACTGACTGTTGTCTGTCTTTGGCTGCCACCCTGTAGATTCCGGGGAGCAGGGTAGGAGGGTAGGGGTGGATGAAAGGAGGGGGTGCTCTCTAAGAGAGCTGAGACCCTCAGAGAAAGGCAGCGTAGCGCCCCAGAGAGCTTTTTATTTTGTCATTGACAGAAACAGGGCCCTCACTTCTAATTTCTTTCAGGACTTCAGGGTTAAGCTCTGATGAGGTGTAGGCAGAAATAGAATGAAGACTTCACCTCCTGGGGACCTTGCAAGGTGGAGTGGGGAGTGGGGGAATGGGTGGCCATTCCCTAGGGCCTGTGACCAGCCTGAGGATTTCATGTAATCCAGGCTGGCCTCGAGCTTGCTATGTAGCATGATTGGAAGCATGCACCACCATGCCCCACATGAAACCTGTCTTCTTATTGTTTACATTGCTGTTATAAGAACAGAGGTCGGCTGGTGAGATGGCTCAGCGGTTAAGAGCGCCGACTGCTCTTCCAAAGGTCGTGAGTTCAAATCGCAGCAACTACATGGTGGCTCATAACCATCTGTAATGAAATCTGATGCCCTCTTCTGGTGTGTCTGAAGACAGCTACAGTGTACTTACATATAATAAATAGATAAATATTAAAAAAAAATAAGAACAGAGGTTTTAACCGGGCATGGTGGCATACACCTTTAATCCCAGCACTCGGGAGGCAGAGGCAGGCAGATTTCTGAGTTCGAGGCCAGCCTGGTCTACAGAGTTCGTTCCAGGACAGCCAGGGCTATAGAGAGAAACCCTGTCTTGAAAAAAACAAAACAAAACAAAAACAAAACAAAACAGAACAGAGGATTTTGGGTTTTTTTTTATTCACTGACTTTTCTCCCTGGTAACCACATCTCTTCCCTCCCTTCCTCTTTCCTCAGAATTAACTACATCTCATGTCTTTCTTACCAGGGCTGATGGCTGAGATGTGATTCTGTGGGTTTGGTTGTTGTTTGTTTGTTAAAGGAATTTGATTATTACATTTATTTATTTATTTACTGTGTGTTCAGTGGCTGCCGGGAGGAGCGGGGAGGAGAGCAGAGGGTAAGGCTATGTATGCTCTGGCACGCCACATGCTTGGTCAGAGAACAACTTTTGGGAGTTGGGAGTTGGCTGACTCTCTTTCCTTTCACCATGCTCAAGCCTCCAGGATTGAATTTAGGTTTCCAGGCTTGGTGGCAGGTGCCTCTTTTCCCTCCCCCTCCTCTTCCCCCTCCCCTTCCCCTTCCTCTTCCTCCTCCTCTTCCTTCTCCTCTTCCTCTTCTATTTCTTCTTTTTCTTCTTCCTCCTCTTCCTCCTTCCCTTCCTCCTCCTTCATTTCTTCTTCTTTTCCTTCTTCTTCCTCTTCCTCCTCCTTTTCCTCCTCTTCTTCCTCCTTCTCTTCCTCCTTATCCTCTTCCTCCTCCTCCTTCTCTTTTTCAAGTCAAGGTATTAAGTAGCCCAGGCTAGCCTGAAACTTGATTTGTAGCTGAGAGTGACCTTGACCTCCTGGTCCTCCTGCCTGCATCTTCCAAATATAGGGCTCACAGGCATTTACACACACACCCGCCCCCCCCCCCCCCGTGGAAGTCTGGCTCTGGAGAACAGCTGCAGCCCTAGCAAGACGCCTCAGTTGCAGTCCCAGGGCCACTGATGCCTGAGAGGACTTTTGTGGATGTTTTTCTCTCATCTGAGAACGGGACAGGGTGGGATGTGACACCTGCCTTCTTTAGGAATGCTGGTACCCAGGCAAGCAGCCTCCCCTCAGATAGATGGCTGAGGGGATATCTTCCATCTCTCAGATGCTGGCTCCTTCCAGAATCTTCCTCATAATGCTGGCTTGACCTCCCTGACTTAAAACCCTGCTTTTCTACCCTCTACTGAAGCCTCTCTGACTTAAAAAGTTTTGGAGTTAGCCTGGTCTGTACACACTTGTGCTGTGTGTACCCGACCCCTGCTTTGTGTGTACCGGGACCCATGGCTTGCTTATTCTTTTCTTACTTTGTCAGTGCTGGGAACCAAAGCCAGAACTTGGTACAGTGTACACGCTAGACAAGCCTTCTACACACAGCTGCTGCACTCCCTGCCCTTGGCTTTTCTGATGGGATTTCACAAGATAGCTCAAGCTGGCCTTAGACTCCTGCTCCTCGTGGCTCTCTCTGCTGCTCCAGTGCTGTGGGTAGTGGTGTAGGCCACCATGCCAGGCCTGCCTGTGTTTTAAAGGTGGCCTGTCTCTGCCAACTTCTACAGGGGATCTGTTTTGGTTGTGCAACTCTGAACATGCCACACCCTCCTAGCTCCTTTCTGAAAGTAAAATAGTATACAGTCCTTGCTCAAGAACAAAAGGCCCTCGGCTCAGGCCTGCGTGTTAATGATTTTCAAGTGTGGCTACTTCCTCTTGCCTGGCCTGACTTGCATTGGCAGCTGGTGGAATGTGCCTGCATTCGTAATATGTGAGGAGATTCCAAACCCGAGCAGGGAGGCCCTGCTTCTGATACTAGAGCTTGGGACAGCAATGGCAGAAGAGCTTGCTAATGAGCTGGGACCCTTTTCTCACCCACCCCTACCCCCACCCCGTTCCCTGCTTTCCTGCTGCAGCTACACACTCAATGTTGTCCAGTCTAGCTTCTGCTCCAGGAGGACTGCAGGGGACACTGTTGCCAGGTCACGCCTTGTGCCCAGCCCTCCTCTGCCAGTATCCCATCTGCCTGAGACAGAGATACAGAGTTTGTTGTTTTAAGTAGGGGTGTGAGATTCAGGGCAGAAACCTGACCTGGTTGCTCCCTGGCTGTGCGACCTTAGAGAATTACCTTGTACCTCAGTTTCCCTACATGCAAATAACAGTTCCCAATTTTCAGGGTTCCTGTGAAGAGTTCCTGTGACTAGCCTCGAGCCTGGCTGATGCAAAGGCTCCTGGACTTTCTTTCTAGTTTTACAAACTATTAAGTGGTTCGTACATGCAGCGCAGTCACGGCGGGCAGTCAGCATGGTCAGAATGGAAGTGATTTACTTTAGAGTCCGTAAATGACAAGATCAGCAGATCTTAGTATAGTCCCCAGATGTTTCTCACTGTGGAGCTTGGGTTTCCATTTCACCTCCTAGTTCCTATTTGTTCGTCCCTTTAGACAAATTCTTAAAGATTTATTTACTTTTTTTTTAACAAAATTATGTCTTCGTATCTGTCTGCATATGGGTATGTGCACGGGATTGCAGGTGCCTGAAGCATCTGGATTTGCAGTTGCGGGCTGTTGTAAACCATCTGATGTAGGTGCTGAGAACTGAACTCAGGTCCTCTGTGAGAGCAGCATCTGCTCTTTACCCCCAAGCCTTCCTTCCTTGCAGCCCCTGTCTGCTTTCGTTATTTTGTTTGTACAGGCTCACCACAGATGAAAGTGGTATGAAGCTGAATTCCGTCCCATGGTGCACTGTGCTCTCTGATGGAGAAGCTACAACACCCAGGAAGCTCGGCATGTTTGTTATGTCCGGTTGAATGGAGAGGCAGGGCTATTGCTTATATCTGAATCAAGGAGGCAGAGTTTATGGCATACCACTGGGTCAAGGAGGCAGGTTTAGCTAATCTTGGTAAAAGCCGTCTCTACAGGGGTGCAGTCTTCAGGCCATATGTAGGCAGCACGGGGAGAAAGCTATGGCAGACACTTTTGGCATGCACTATTAACATTCCCACTTGGGCCAGAGGACAGCTTTGCCCTCTGAGCCTCCGGAGGCTGGAAGACTTTGCTAGTTTCCCATCAGTCTGAGGCTTTGGTCCTAGACATGGCTGATTCTTGTCAACAGCACCCTCTTATAATTTCCCACACTAGAGCATCCTTTCTTCCTTACCCAGCTCTGGTGATCCCTACAGCTACTCTGTTAAGAACTCATAGATTTGAAAAGTGGTCATCATCGAGCACTGTTTGATCACTAGCTGAATGTAGTGTTATCTCTTTCTCTTGTGTGTGTGTGTGTGTGTGTGTGCACATGGAAGCTAAGGGTCAATGTGAAGTGTCATTTGGTTTTATTTTGTTTTTCATTGGACTGGAACTCACTAAGTGTGCTGAGCTAGCCAGTGAGCCCCAGGGATTTACCTAGTCAGGTACTAGGATTATAATCAAATGCTACACATTTTTTATGAGGCAGGGTCTCTAATGTAGCTCTGGCTGTCTATGTAGAACTCACAGAGATCTACCTGTCTCTGCCTCCCCAGTGCTGGGATTAAAGGTGTAGGTCATTATGCCTGGCTACAAAAACTGGGTTCTGGGGATCAAAGTCACCCCTCATGCTTGGAGGGCCACCACTTTACCAGCTCAGCTGCCATCGCAGCCCCTATATTGTGGGTGTTTCCCTGCTGTTGTTTCTTTGTGTGAGACAGGGCCTCACCATGTAGCCCATGGCTGGCCTAGGACTCTCCACTTAGATGAGGCTAGCCTTGAACTCATGGAGGTTTGCCTCCGCCTCCTGAGTACTGGGATTAAAGGCATGGACCATCATATCCTATTTTAATGGTGACTGTGAAGCGATTCAAAGACCGAGGAATGTCTTAAGGCTTCTAGAATGTTCTAACAGCCGCTGGCTGCTCCTCATGCTGTCTCCCTCATGTCTGGATAACCTTGCAACCCATTTGTATCCTCTGCACCTTGGCTTTGTCCTGTGCTAGGAGGAAACTCATGTCCACACACCCCAGGCTGCGGCTTCCCAGGAGAGACAGAGCCTGTGCAAGTTGGGGCTTGTGAGCGAGTGATTTGGCAGCGCTTTTGTTTGATGACTGTTGACTTAGCCCAGGTGTGCAGACCCAGTGTTTACAGAACCCTGGTTGGCTCTGGGCTGGAGCTGGAATGGAGAAAATAGATGTTCCAGGGAGGAGGGAGAGGGTGTGGATAATCCAAAAGCCATTTGTTTAGGGCTTGGAGCCAGAGAGAGGCTGTTTCTGCAGATTTTCCTAAATCAACCAGACAGGAACTCTTTGTAATGAGCCTTCAATGTATGTTGACCTAATAATCCTCAATACTTACTCCATACACATGTGAGCCATCTGGGGCCTCAGAGATGCACGGGGATGGAAGGGCTCTCAGAGTGCACAGGGTCTTCCCTGACCATTTTCACAGGAGGTCTAAAAGGTGAATAGACTTGCCCAAGGCTCCTTGGCTACTTAGTGACAGAGCTAAAACTGGAATTCAGGTCTCTAAACTGCATCACCCTTTAAGACGACAGTCCCATGTGACCATGGATCGGAATGGCTAGGAGTTGTGAAAATGCAGGTTCCCTGGACACACACTCCCAGAGGTTGCTATTTAATAGCAGCGGAGAATGTGTCCTTAGCAAAGCCCCAGGGACATCTGATGACAGTGAGTGCCACACTCTCTGCAGATGCTACCAGAATGTAGAAAGCATTTGCTTCCCAGGCTGTAGGAAGGCGCGGATGCATTCCTCGAGGCCGGAGAGAGGGGCAGAGCCAAGCTCTAGTTATTTAGCTGGTTTTGAGACAAGGTCTTGTGTAGGCCTGGCTGACCTTGAAGTGCTATATGTAGCTAAGGATAATTTTGAACTTTAAATCCTCCTGCCTCCGTTTCCGTACTATTGGTGGGATAGGTAATGTATCACCATGCCTGTGTTATGAAGTATTGCGGCTTAAGCTTGCGGCTTTGGAGTTCCATGCATACTAGGTAAGCATTCGATGGACTGAGCCATAGCATCAGCCCCTTGCCTGGCTTTAAAGCAGAATGCAGGTGACCAGTGTTAGGAGACTCCGAAGTCTCTTTTCTGCCCTGTGAGGCAAGGCTGGTTAGAGTTGGCCAAGCTCTGGACAACTTGTAGCATGCACCTGACTCAGTGTTCACATCTATAAAATGGCTAGAGTGAGGTGCACGGTGCATGATCTTTTTGGAGACATTGTCCTGAGGATCCTGTGGCAGGGTGTTTAAGGAAGGTCTGCCAAAAGACATCCACTGACAGGTTCTGGGTGATGAGTAATTGCTGGGCGTGGGTGAGGGCGGCTTCTGCTTCATACTGATGAATTTCTACTGACCGATCCAGTAGAGAGACAGGGGTTCTGGTTCTGTGATGAAAGTGTCCAGGTCCTTCTGACTCTGAGGGACTGAGATGCAGTGACCTTCTGCAAAGGTGTCACTGGGCTATCACAGTGGTGTCTTTCCCTGGTCCTGACCCCCACCCTCACCTGTGCATCCTAGGGGTTTTCAGTGGTTTGCCCAAACAGAAACTGTTGCTCTTCATTTTCTGGAAGTAGAAGAGATCCAGGCTCCTGGGAAGCCAAGGAGGCTGGTTGAGAGACTCCAGGGATGCCTGCCCCTTCTCTGACTACCCGTTTTGAGAGCCAGAACTACAAGCCCAGCTGGCCCTAGGCCCTTGCCTACCATCCTGCCAGAGGCTGGGCTTGCAGGCTGTCTGTAAGCAGAGCCTTGGCTGGCAGGCCACTGCCTGCTTCTGCCAGTTCTACCCTGTCAGGTCAGCCTGACCCCACCAATGCTATAAACACGATAGTCACAAGATAGCAGCTGGGGGAAGGGGTTCCTGGGGGATTCTGGGGCCTCAGGTGGCCCTGCCATCAGTCTGCTGAAGCAAAAGCCATTTAGAGAGAGCATCAGGAAGTAGGTGGGCTAGTGGTACCCGTGGGTATATGTGTGTATAATTTCAAGCCAGCCTTAGAGCCGGGTGAGTAGAGAAGCAGACCAAGTCCCTGGGTTGAGAGAGAAGGGATTTGGAAAAGACGCCGAAGAGGGTGTCTGTCTGGGACGGTTGGCCTAGAATAAGCATGTGGCAGGGCTTAAGTGCATTGCTGAGTGTGGCAAGGAGCAAGAGCCTGTTAGCACACATGGGCCTGTGAGCTGTATGTTGGAGGGAGCCGGAGTGTGTTCAGGGAGAGAGCCCTGGCTCGGGATGCTAAGGATCTGCTTCCTGTCTCTCAGTTACCGCTCTCTGACCTTTGGCCAGTTGTACCTTCTAGAAGTGATCACATGAGGTTGCTACTCTGTTTGTGACCACAGGGACTTCAGAGTATGTGTGTGATGGGGATGACTGAGAACATCTGACGGGGAGGGATGCTGGGTGCTCCCAATTGTAGAACAGGAGCTCTACAACGACAAAGCTATGGAGGGAGGAGTGTCAGAGGGATCGGGGTCGGGGGGACCAAGGCAAGCAGGGAGCAGCCAGTGGCTGGGGAAGTAGCTGGCTCTAAACAATCCCATCAGCCATCTGTGCTGGGTGGAATTTCTGACAGTGTCCTGGCTGGTGTGTGTGTGTGTGTGTGTGTGTCCCTCTCTGCTGCAGCTGCTGCCCGCTCCTTTGAAGTCCAGCCACCCTGTTCCTCACCCTAGCCTGTCATTCCTGAGCTGCCTAAGCAGTGTCCCTGAGCATGTAGACTGTCTCCTAGAGCCTGAAGACCCTTCCCTAGAGGGCAAGCTCCCCAGGAGCCAGCCTCCTGTCTTAATGGCAGAAAGGCTAGGCCACCCAGGATGGGATAATAATATTCGAGTTACTTTCACCTTACAAACTTCTCTGGAGTCCAGGTCTGGCCAGAAGGACTGTGGGTCTAGTTCCTTGAGGGCTGCAGGACCACCCATGCTGGGGCTTCTATGCTTCATGTAGTTCCTCTGCAAGGCTGGATTGGGCCTGAGATCACAAATTGTCCCTGACTCTGCCCCTGCTGTGTAGTTTTGGAGTATGCAGGGCTTATGTCAGCCCTACACCTAACCAGTCCACCACGAGTGCCCCTCAGAAGGCCCACCTAAGAGGTGTAGGTCTCCTTGTTTTGCAGACGTGTGGAGAGATACGAGTCACCTAGACACCGGCAGAGGCAGGATCTGCGACACCCACATTCTTTGGTCTCCTATTCCAGCTCAACACAGGCACCACCAACCACATCAGGCCCTCAAGCCCAGGTCCTGTCTCCACAATGCTGAGGACAGGGACATCCCACTGTCCACTGGGCCTTCATTTTCCCCTTGTTGTCCTCTTCTAGGAATGAGCAGGTCCCTAACCAAGGTTGGAGCAGAGGGGAAATGCATGCTGGGAGCTCAAGCTGTTCCAGAAAAGAGTGTACCCAAGCAGCCCCAGGTGACAGGGCTGGTGGGGACTCTAAAGCTGCCTTGTTTTGTTTTGTTTTGTTTTGTTTTGAGACAGTATTTCTCTGTGTAGCCCTGGCTGTCCTGGAACGCACTCTGTAGACCAGGCTGGCCTTGAACTCAGAGATCTGCCTGCCTCTGCCTCCCAGGTGCTGGGATTAAAGGTGTGTACCACCATGTCCGGCTATGCCCATGCCATTCTGCTCTGGGCTGGCTTTCTTCTTGAGACTTTTTCTATCCTTGATGTCTTCTGTTGCTGTTGTTTTATTTCCAGAGATGGAGCATATAGCAGAGGTGGGTAGAGCGCTCGTTTTACCTCATGCAGGAAGGTCAGTCATCCCCGGCCCAGCATAAAATGGGTGTGGCAGCACATGCCTATGATCCCAGTATTTAGGAGGCGAAGGCAGGGGGATGAGACCCTTAAGACCATCCTTAGTTTATGTAGCAGGCTGGAGACAGCAAAACATTTACTTCGGTGTCCGACTGTTGATTCAGATTCTGATTCCGTTGCTATGTGAGCCTATGTGAGTCAGTTAGCCACTCTGAGCTTCAGTTTCCACATCTATAAAATGGGTAGAGTGATGGTTTCATTATAGTTACTTGATGAGATGATTCACAACAGGCATTGAGCAAGTGCCTGTCCATAGTGAGTACTCATAGGCACTTTTATCATAATTATCAAAGAAGCAGCTCAAGGGGCCAGAATTGTGGCTCACTTACATAGCACACGCTTATCAGGCCCGAGGTCCTGGGTTCAATTCCAGCAACAAAATAAATAATTGATGGCCATTGTGGATAACATACATACTCAAAATGAACGGAGAAAATCACTGGTTCTGCTAGTCTTTTGATGTTCTTAGGGCTCTTTACATATTTTCAAATAAATAAATGAACATGGACAAACATTTTGAAAGGACACAAAAATCTTAAGAGCCCTCTGACCCTCTCCATACACATGTGCAGACATTCACCATCCTCAACCCCTTCCACGGCACACTACAGTGTCACAACTAAACTCACAGGCGGTCTCATTGCTCCTCTAAGTCTCAAGCAAAAAGAGACACGAGGGGCTGGAGAGATAGCTCAGTTGGTTAAGAGCACTGGCTGCTCTTCCAGAGGTCCCGAGTTCAAATCTCAGTAACCACGTGGTGGCTCACAACTATCTATAACGGGATCTGACATCCTTTTCGGGCATGCAGGTGTACATGCAGACGACCATCATTTCACCGACCTCCTACTGGAGGAAATTTCTAATAGTTCTGATTTTCTGCTGTCCCATGACCACAAGGCTCAGCTTTCTGTCCATGTTAGGCTTGGGTCAGTATAGGAACACTCCATAGAAGTGGGATTCCTGAATCAGTGTGTGGGAGCACAGGGCGCATCCGTGTGTCAAGTAGAGATATGGGTCGGGACCTTTCCATCCTTAGGCTCTCTTCTGCCGTTCTGAGCCGAGCATCCCCCACCTGCTGTTACTTGGTCCAGATTTTCCAGGCATGCTCACATGCTCAGCTGTAGAGAGCTGACTGTCAAGAGAGCCCCTGCTGCTATCCAGACTCCAGAGCTCATCTGTAGACCTTGCAGGCCCCTCTATTCAAACTCTTGGGCCCAGGCCAACATGAGCTCACTCCTGGAGCGGGACCAGCTTCCTGGCCCTGCACCTGAGCTGCTGGTGACCTTTTCTCCAGGTCTGGGTCTGGACAGCTTCACTTGGTCCCAGGCACGTACATGTTCCTGCCAGTCCCTGGGGTGGAGTGGGAAGCAGCCCCTCTCCGCCCAATGAGGTCTCATCTCCTCAGCCCAAAGTTGAACTGTTGGCTGAGTTGGCTGCGTTTGTTGATAGAGAGAGAAGCTGTTGTGGAAATATTCCCTAACCCGCCCAGGTTTTGGTAAACAGTCTGTTACTCAGGCAACTTGACAGCTTTGGTGGGAAGGGGAATAGGAGCTTGGTAAGAAAACTGGGTTTTGTGAGCTTTCTGTTCTTCTAGATATAACTTTACCGCCAGCCCTTTCTTCCCTTGCTCCCTGGACTTGAACACTATTTCATAACTGGAAGACCCCTCTCCGGCCCTCCTCAGCTCCCTTAGGGTTAGTTTGTGCCCTGGGATTCAGTGCTGCCACCAGTCTGGCGATCTTTGCCGTGTGCTCCTTCTCTGTCCGTTCTGTGGTCTGTGCCAGGGAACAGAGTGGCTCTCCAGCCTGACGGATGCTGTGTTGAATCTGGAATCAGACAGCTTGGGTTCAGATTTCAGCTTGGCCACTTAGCCATGTGACCTTGAGCAAGTGTTTCACTCTCTGTAGCTCACTTTTCCGTCTGTACCATTGGAGAGGGTGGGGGAGCATTTACTGCATAGGACTGCAGAAAGCATAAAGAACATTGATACACGTGAGGCCCTTTGCCACGGTGCCTGGTGAGGAGAGAGGCTCAGGCGGTGGGCATCAGTCATCGTGGCTACGATGCCGTTATCATTTGTTGGAGACAGGGGTCTCACTATGTAGCCCTGGCTGGCCTGCAACTCACTATGTAGGTCAGGCTGGCCTTGAACTCACAGAGGTCTGCCTGATTCAACCTCAGGTGCTGGGATTGCAGGGTGTGAACTATGACACCTGGCCTTAAAAATAATAGTATCTGTTATTACATTGAATTTATTTGTACTGTATGTATGTGTGCTTAAGCTCACTCAAGCACACATATGAAGGTCAGAGGACAACCTGCAGAAATGAGTTCACTTCTACCATGTGGATCCTGGAGGTGGGACTCAGGATGTTAGAGGTGGTGGCAGGTGCCTATACCCACTGAGCTACCTCACTGACCTTATTTATTTATTTATGAGACAAGATTTTACTATATAGACCAGGGTGGCCTTGAACTCACAAAGATCCTCCTGCCTTTGTACCTTTGTGCAAGGAATAAAGGCACGCACCCACCCCCCACACATACTTTAGTTTTCTGTTTTGATCCTGGGTTCTCCCAGTGTCAGCCCATTTAGCATTCATCCTGTGCTTACAGGTATGAGCCACCACCCATGAGCTTAACACAGGAGCTGGTTGTGTTATGAATGTCTGCAGAGCTTCATCGAAGTTGGAAGAGGGACTGGACTCCTCAGGGCGCCTTTTATGGCTGCTAAGTGTCAGGGCAGGGATGAAGGATGGTGTCCTAAGGGCTGGCTGAGGATCTAGGGCCAGATCTGCCCGTGGGGGAGGGATCTTAACTTCCTTTGGAGTCCTTTGCCCTGGTGCCTCACCCTCAGACACATGTGGCTACAGACTCAGTCACTTGTGTTGATGCAGAAGGAAGAGTCAGGCAAGGTTCTCCTCACGAAGCAGAGCAGATCCACTTAGATAGAAGGAGGGGTTACAGAGGCGTTGTGCCATGCGCTAGTCCTGGGTATGGCCTAACCTCTCACCCTGCTAGCTCTCCGGCCTGGAAACCATGTCTTCTCCTAGCAGAGAGTTTGGGCGTCTTTTTTTTTTCTTCTTTAAATTTATTTTTCTTTATGTGTATGTGTGTGCACCTCTGTGTATACCATGTTTATGCAGGTGCTCACAGAGACCAGACGAAGATTTTGGATCCCTTGAACTGGAGTTTCAAGTGGTTGTGAGCCAGCTAATGGATGCTGGGGACTGAACTCTGGTCCTCTGCAAGAGCAGCAAACTCACTTAACTGCCTAGCCATCTCTACAGGACACACCCCGCCCCCTTTACTCCCCACTCCCCCGC